>NC_064822.1:128019549-128322579 GCF_024166365.1 Elephas maximus indicus
TGTCCAGGATTGCACCTCCAAAACCAAGGGGGTGGCTCTCGAAGAATCAGGTACCTTCCCAGTTTTCAGTGTTTTCTATGGAAACAGCATCTAATGTCAGCCCATATTGTTTTGATTAGAAGTGACTGAAAGGAACTGCCTTCCTTCATAAAAGCATTCTCTCTCCTTATGTTTTGAGGAAGCTGGCTGCTCAGAAGCCTGAAGTCTGACTCTTCTGCTAACCCAGAGTCCAGGCCATCAAAGCCACAGTAGGCATTAATGAGGCCTCCTGTCAATCCTAACACATAAACAATGGAGGGTACCGGCCTCTCCGCGCTGCCAGACTGCAAGCCTACAATTTCTTATGTGAAACCCTGTAGTGAGATGTATTTTAGAATTCAGACATTTTGGATTTTAGAAAAGCAGTACGACCCTCTGCTGCATTTTATGCAACATCCCAACAGGGTTTAGGGTAGCAAATCTCAATCAAATACATTCATATTTCTGCAGCAAAACTTAGCATGCACAATCAAGTCAGGAAAATCAAGACTAAATATATTTCCTCTCAAGTTCCGGTCAGGGTTTACTGCCACATGACTTACCTCGGATCGGGTTTTACCTCCAAAGGAATTGTACAGAAGCTTGCACGTTTTAAAAGCTTTTGTATATTGAAATTAAGGAAAGGTATGGATCTATACAAAAACCTGTTACTGTACATTTTAGTCTACAGTGTTCCATAGCAGTTTTATTTTGAATGTTATACTTAAAAAATTAAAAAATCCAAATGAAAGTTGGGGATCGAAACTGTTAACTGAGGAAAGTGTAATAAAATACTTGTTAGCTGCTGTTGAGTTGGCTCCCAGCTCGTGGCAACCCCATGTACAATGGGATCAAGCCATTGTGATCCAGAAGGTTTTCAATGGCTGATTTTTGGAAGTAGATTGCTGGGCCTTTCTTCCTAGTCTACTTTAGTTTGGAGGCTCCACTGAAACCTTTCAGCATCTTAGCAATATACAAACCTCCTCTGTCAAAAAGGTAGTGGCTGTGCTGAAGTGCATTGACCAGGAATTGAACCCAGGTCTCCCACATGGAAGATGAGAAATCTACCACTGAACCACTACTGCCCCCATAAAATACTTGGCCTATTCTGTCCATGTACTAGATAACATCTGGTGGAATGCTTTGTCAGGAATCATGCTAGGCACTTTCTGCTGATTATTTATTACACTTAAGATCTCTATGAGGATGATACAGTTATTACTTCCTTTTACAGACAAGGAGACTGAGGTTCAGAGAGGATAAGTAACTTGCCCAAGGTCACTTGACTAAAAAATAATAGAGCTGGGAGAGAAGCCCTGTTCATCTGACACCACAGAGCATTATGTCGTTAGTGCTGCCACCATGACCCCCCTACACAGTGGGCAGGTAAGGATTTTTGTTGATTGTACTCATGTGACGTTAATCTAGGGGATCAGCTAATGTCTTGAAAGATAATCAGCTATCCTGAAATATAACTGGATTATATCTGTGTTCATACTTCAGTTTTCAACATTTTGGTCAGTTCATTGATCCGAAGCCTGTTAGCCTCATTATATATTACTAGCACATTAGAAGAGTTTAAAGTGTTGAAAAGCAAAGATGTCACCTTGAAGACTAAAGTGCGCCTGACCCAAGCCATGGTATTTATAATCGCCTTGTAAGCATGTGAAAGCTGGACAATGAATAAGGAAGACCGAAGAAGAATTGACGCCTTTGAATTGTGGTGTTGGCGAAGAATATTGAATATACCATGGATTGCCAAAAGGATGAACAAATCCATCTTGGAAGAAGTACAACCAGAATGCCCCTTAGAAGCAAGGATGGTGAGACTGTGTCTTACATACTTTGGATGTGTTGTCAGGAGGAATGAGTCCCTGGAGGAGGACATCATGCTTGGTAAAGTACAGCTTCAGTGGAAAAAGGGAAGACCCTTAATGAAATGGATTGACGCAATGGCTGCAACAATGGGCTCAAGCATAACAACGATTGTGAGCATGGCGCAGGATGGGGCAGCGTCTCATTCTGTGGTACATAGGCTCTCTATGAGTTGGATCTGACTCAATGATACCTAACAACACCAACAGCATATTAAAATAATGTGTGTTAATCCTGTGACAGTGATTCATTGTGTTATTGTGTGGTTAAGAGCTTGGCTGCTAACCAAAAGGTTGACAGTTTGAATCCACCAGCCACTCCTTGGAAACTGTATGATTTCTACTCTGTCCTATAGGGTCGCTATGAGTTGGAATTGACTCGATGACAACAGGTTTGGTTTTATAGTCCCAGGAGTAGTTGTGGAAATTCAGTCAGAAGCTTTTCTACTTCTGATATGTTAAGGACTCCTAAGGAAGTAAGCAGATATTGCCCAAATTATGAAATAACCACTGAGTTCAATTTAACTAAGAAGGCATTTACTGAGTTACTGTTTTGTGCCTTATGCTCTGCTTAAGCTGAAGTTACAAAAATGAGTGAAGTCCTTGTTCTGAAGGCACTCGCAGTCCAGGGGAAGACAGACTAGATAGGTAATTATATGACAGTGTGGCAACAGCCTCATCAGGGAGGTGAAGCAAGGAGCTTAGAGACGAGGAGCCACAGAGAAGACAAGGTCACCACATAACCATGGAGCACACTTCCTCAGTGGGCTGTTTATACTTGTTCCAGCAAAAAGTAACAACACTTTCTGAATATATGCATGTATGTGATGAAACCCAGGCTTCATTGCAAAGTGAGAAAAATCATTGGCATACTCTTTATTTAGGGTTATTTCCAAGGAATCCCTGGGTGGTACAACTGATTAAGCCTTCCCTTAATAACAGAAAGGTTGGTGGTTTGAATCCACCCAGAGGTTCTTTGGATGAAAGATCTTGCAGTCTACTTCTGAAAGACCGCAGTCATTGAAAACCCTCTAGGGTGCAGTTGTAGTCTGGAAAATGAGGTCACCATGAGTCAGAATTGACAGCAACCGGTTTGTTGGTTTTTCTTTCTTTTTTCATTTTCAAAGCGCCCTGCGTGGTCTACACTCCCCTCCCACCTTTACAATTCCGACATTATCTTCTTTTCTCCCTCTCATTCACTGTGCTCCAGCTGCACCACACTCCTCTGTCTTCCTCCACCCCTCTAGACGTATTTTGCCCGAGGACATCAGAACTTGCTCTCTCTGCCTGGAATACCCTTCCCAGTAACCTCATGGCTGGCTCCCTTGCCTCCTTCAAGTTCTAATCCTACTGTCACATTCTCAGTGCAGCCCTGATCTCTCCCACCACCTTCCATTGCTGAATCCCCGTCTGACACATTCTGTACGTTAGTTATGCATTTGTTTACCGCCTGTGAGCTCCCTGAGGACAGGCATTTTGCTCTCTCCAATTCACTGTTACATCCCTAGTGATTGGAGTAGTGTCTGGCACAAGGGAAGAGCTCAATCAATATTTGCTGAATGAATTAATACATCTCTATTGTCAACCTGGCTATTGTTATTTAGGTATTGGGATTTGCCATTGATTTGGTGATTTAACTCTGGGACAGCAACCCTATTTTTCTTAGAGAGAAACTCCCCGGCGGTTCCCAAGTACCAACTATGCTTCCTAATTAATTGAAATAACATTAATGTCCCCTTTGCCTCTGTCCATGTCATGTTAACACCAGACAATGGTTCTGGAAAACTAAAGATTTCTCCCTTTAGGATTGTGTGTGTGGAAGCAGAAGGTGGATTCCAGAATGTATGCAAATTGTTTGGTTATTTAAAACCGTGTTGTTTCTGTGTAGTGATTCGCAGGCACTGAATCTGTGCTGAGCACTGATTGTCTTTGAACTTTATCGAAGAGACATCTAGTGGGGCTCAGGCAGAACACTGTCACTGAATTCTGCGTCATCAGGGCTGGAGGATTCCTTGTCAAGAGGGACCTCTAGTGTTCTGCAAAATTTCTGACTCAGAAACGCTGGAGATATTTTTTAGATTCCTTTTCCTATTTTCCACTAGTCAAGTAAGTGTGTACTTTTACCCTTTAGTTTGCCATTCTGCCTATGAAATAAAGAGACATAGCCTGTGAAGGATTTCTGTCTAGGTATTTTTATGTTGATAAAATTAAATAACCATTCTGAACAGAAAATACTTTCTAAGAAGCACCAGGATACACTGTTTCCGTCCGTCTATGATGATACCCGGAAGGGGAATTCCAGAACACTTCTTTGTGCTCACTCAGAACCTATACGTGGACCAAGAAAGTCATTCGAATAGCACAAGAGGATACTGTGTGGTTTAAAATTTGAAAAGGTGTGGCAGGGTTGTAACCTTTCACCTTACTTATTCAACCTGTATGCTGGACAAATAATCCTTGAGAAGCTGAACCATACAAAGAATGTGGCATCAGGACTAAGGCAAGACTCATAAACCGCTTGCTGAGAATGAAGACAACTTAAAGCAGTGACTGACAAAGCCACAACAATGGATTCAAACATACCAACAATCATGAGATGCCCCAGGACTGGCAACGTTTTATTCTGACTCACAGCTGACCCTGACAACTAACAACTAACAATGTGAGCAACGACATAACGACACCAAATCTCACTTATTGAGCACTGGTAGTCTGGCACTGGGATCAGCACTATGCATGCATTACTTCAGTTAATCATTACTAATGGCACTATTATTTTTCTCTATTTTTCAGATAGAGAGTTTGAGATTTAGGGAGGTATATAACCAGGTTTAAGTAACAGTTAAGTGACGGAGCTTGACCTTAATCTCATTTCTCTATGACTACAAAGGCCATTGCACTCTTCAGCATAAATCTGAATAATCAGTTAAAAGGTCACTTTGTCTTTCTCTCTCTCTTTTAACTCTCTCTCTCTTTTCCTCTTCCTCCCTGCCTTCTTCCCTCCCTGCCTTCCTTCCTTCTAGCCTTTTCTTTATTCCCCTAAACTGGCAAATGTATCCATTTTCATCAGAAGTTTAGTAACATTTGCAGTGGGAATAGATTCGTTTTTTTTCAAGGCTGTGCTTTTAATGGTGTTTTTGGGTGACCAATGGGAATTGTCACGTTTTGTTTTGATGCTGCTAAATAATCTCTCACATGAAATCAAAGCAGATATTTCATGTCACTGCTGGATAATGGCTTTTCTTGGGTGGTGTCCAATCCAGATGCTATTTTATCCTCCTGATGAAAACTGTTACTTGACTCTTTCAAGCTCTTTAAATTATCCTTAGACTCTCCACCTCAGCTGAAGAGATAAATCTGTTTGAAAGAACATGTACTTTTTGCTGAAATCACAGCACTGAGGTTAAGGGAGGCATTCATCAGAAGCTGAACATTCAGAAGCCGTTTATCTTATTATAGTGTCTGAAACCTCATGGCTTCTCCAACCACGAACATTTTGTTTTGTTTTTGAACTGGATTGAGGAGGAAATTTTTCAGGCTTTTCGGGAAAAAATATGATTAAGTCATATGTGGGAGATTGTGTATAAGTGGTTGAGGAAACATTCCCCACAGATCTTGCTTTTAATGCATAAGCAACTCTTCTCTCTGCCTCATTAGTGTCTTTCTGTTGGGAAATTCTCTTCCTGCAACTGGTGGGGCTGTGACTCACATGGTCATTTCCCCTGAGAGCTGGGCATTGAGCCAGGCTGAGTAATTACACTCCATCTTCCCCAGATATAGTGATGTATCCTGAGGTGGGTATCTAACTCAAGCAGATCCATTCAAAGTCATTTTAGAGGGTTAATATAGGGGCTGGCAGAGAGAGAGTCCCTTCTTATGAAGAATGCAAGAGCAAAGAACCATTTAAGTCTGAAGCTCCAGAGATACTCTATGCTACCAAGTGGAGAAAACCTTAAGGAGGAAGGAAGCAGAGCCTAAAGATGAAGATAGAGCAATCACACCTTAATGGCATCATTTGATGCCCTGGATCAAGCCATGCCTGAACCCGAAACCTATTCCTCACCTTTTCAGTTATGAGAAGCAATACCTTCCCTTTTGGCTCGAACTAAATGAGTTGAGTTGTCACTGGAAATGGAATGTGTCCTGACTAATACAAAAACATACACAGAAATTTCTCGTCAAATAAACAGAAAATGAAGATGTAGGATTCATTTGCCCTAGCTATTGGTACTGTTCCAGGGAGGATCTTGTGAGGGCCAATACATGATCTCCTGGAATCAAGCATGAATAAATAAATCTTTGTTCCCACTTTTCTGCCAACCCCAAATCCATATGGAGTAACTGAAAGTAACCTGGTCAGTCCTGATTCTTCTCTATTCTCCAGATTTAGACCACTTCTATGTAACTCAAGACATCATTGATTTGGCCACGATTTATTTAAAAAATTATATTAACCGCTTGCCATTGAGTGAATTCCAACTTATAGCGGCCCCGTGTGTGTCAGAGGGAACTGTGCTCCACAGGGTTTTCAGTGGCTGAGTTTTCAGAAGTAGATTGCCAAGCCTTTCTTCTGAGTCACCTCTGAGTGGCCGCAAACCCCCGACTTTTCAGTTAGCAGCTGAGCATATTAACTGTACCACCCAGGAACTCCAAAAATAAGTATTAGTGATATTTAACTCTTCATGATTAACTGAGTTGTGTTGCATTGATTCCCAAACTTTTCATTGCCAAGAACAGTTTTTATTTCTTTTCTATGTGCAAGATTTTGTTTACCAAAACATCACACTAAATAATTATGAATTTGTTTTTACCACATGGAATATAGCAATACATAAAGCAATCAACCAGACCTGTTAATTTTTTGCTAAAACTAGCTTTTCTACAAAGAATTGATATAATTCATGCTTCAATCAGCAATCTTGAATGTAATAATATCTGTCAGGATTTTTGCTCTTTTGTACATATTATAAATATATTGCAATATATTATAAATATTATACATGAAAAATGTATATTTATTACCTTTACCTTTGGAGAGCTGTCATTGGACATTTCTGATCAGTTAAGTGTTGACATTGTGTTCAGTGCTAGAAAGATACAATGCCATAGTCCCTGTCCTCATGGAATTTATAGTTCACTTTCATTCATCCATTCTCCAAAATTTATTGACTGGTCATCAAGCAAAATTTCTTGAGATAAAAAGTAGAATGAAACATGGCCTCTGCTCTTAAGGAATTTAGAGACTGACAGATGAGAAATCAAGTAATGCAACTCTCAGATCACCATGACAAGATGCTACAATAGATTAATGAGTGTCTTATACATTAGACTAATGTGTATGATTCCATGGGACATTGCTATAGTCCCTGGCCAGCATGCTGTGCTCAGTTGCTCCTAGCATCTGTGACAATGGAGGTAAAACCAACACTGAATATGCAGAGTGCTTACCATTACACAGCTGCAACATGACTGGGCATGTGTGATGGACCTGTAGTGAATGTGCCCAGATGGTCCAGGTGTGCTATAAGAAATTGTACCCAGAGCTTGGATATTATATATAGGAGGCATAATTTGTTACAGGCAATTTTTTGAGCCATGTAAATTAATTAAGCTGGATTTTCTGGATGATGTGGCTGGGTGTATATGAGTCTTGGTAGGGATTCCACTTAGGACTCACCAGGACCTTGTAAGACCTCACCTGGGACAGGTAGACATCAACACCACTGCACTGAGGGGATATTCCATAAGTTAATGCCAACAGTGAGAATCTACACCCACTAAACCTCTCCTTTGCCTGGTATTTCCAGATAGGCTCTGCTGAGAATGTATTCCTTGCATTTATCACATTATATCCTAGTTTCTATAAGAGGTTTGTTAGAAGCTCATTTTCACCAAGGCTCTTATCCAGTCATCTGCAGGATTATTTCAAACACAAGGAAAGATTCCTACTTCACACTGGGGAGAGTTCGAGAAGGCTTCCTGGAGGGAGTGAAGGTTAAACTGACTTTTGCAGGAGGAGTAAACTTTAGAAAGACAGAGGGGAAAAGAACAAATATTCCTGGTGGGGTAAGCATCCTGTGAAAAGGTCCTGAAGTGTGAAATGAACTTTTCGAGCTAGGAGAACAGCAGAAAATATTTGGAGAATTAGACATAAGCGTGCATCCTCAAGTATATGGCTAGACATTGACAGATTTACATCAGAGAAATGACAAGATTATAGCTCTGAGCAATCACTGTGACACCAGTGTGGAGGAAGCATAATAAGTGTGTGAATGTGTGTGTTGAGAGTGGGCTGGGGGCAAGCGGTGAAACCATGCAGGAAGCCATGTATAATGGTAGACACTTAGTGAGATGAGAGGAGATAAAGCCTGATCTAAGGCAGTGGCCTACCACCCATCTGTCAGTTTGTCATACTGTGGTGGCCTGTATGTTACCATGAGGCTGGAAACTCTACCACCAGTATTTCAAAGACCAGCAGGGTCACCTATGGTAGACAGGTTTCAGCAGAGCTTCCAGGCTAAGACAGACTAGGAAGAAAGGCCTGGTGATCTGCTTCTGAAATTCAGGCAGTGAAAATCCTGTGGATCCCAATAGTTGGATCTGCAGCTGATGGTGGGGATGGCTCAGGACTCAGCAGTGTTTTGTCCCATTGTGCATGAGAGCCATGAGTTGGGGGCAGGCTCAACGACAGCTAACAATAGGAAAGCTGCACAGCGTGAGACTAGAAGAGGCTGAGAAATAATCTTGGCAAATATTGCATTATTATGTAGAAAAATATATTACCTTTGGCTCAGTGCTCTTCTTTCTCTACAATATCCCAGAGCCTTTTTTTTTTTTTTTTTTCACAGCCAGTGGCTCTTCAAAGCATTTGCTAAGTAAAAGACTCTTTGCTCTTAAGAGAAATTTCCTCAACAGTTTTTTGATGAAATTTTATCTTCTTTCCAGATTTAAGTCTGTATCGTATCCAGATTTTGGTAACTAGCTTTCAGTACTTCTTTTAGAATATTGCCAAAATGAGGCTTTCTTTTAAAAATCACAGAGTAAGAAGACTTAAGATTCCATATGGCCAAATCCTAAATCTATGTCCTTTCCATCTTCTTTGGTAGTTTCTACATATTGCTTCCTGGAAAAGAGATCCTTTTCCATAAGCAGCCTCATCATTCTCCTTGATTAAAAAAAAAAAAAAAAAATTATTTTTTGGTAGGATATACTTTTATTTCCAGAAAACTGTAGTTAGCTGGAGGTGGATATTAAAATAAATATAATAAAGTTGCATCTGATGTGCACCATAAAGTAGGGAGCTTGGTAAGGGGAGAAATGCTCTTTTACTCACTGCTGGTCTCTGTTACAGCCAGAAATTCACACGTGGAGAAAAAATCCAGGAACACGGCTCAAGGCAAAGTTGTTTCTGGCTTTGCATCGTAAATGTTCATTTTTTGGCCCCCTGTTAAAACTGGAGACAACAAAGCTCTTCTCTTGGACCCTAACTGGAAAATCAGAGCTGATAAATCTCTGTGATTTTAATATTGATTGCAATTCCATAAATTTTTCAATAGCAGATTGCATTTTCTACCTGGTCATTTAATTTTGCCCCCATCACATCTCTAAAAGAATGTCCTTTTCTTCTTTGCAAAGTTTAAGCAGAAGTTCCTAGGTTAGTTTTGGTGACAAAATTCCCTTATCATGAAAACCTCCCACTAGGTACACTTCCAGGCTTCCAAAGTGGGATTGCCCTGACAATGATTTTATGGGATTGCTGAACGAGGCGTATCAGCTGTCACTATGCATCAACTGCCTCAGGATTGCCATGTGACTTCACATTAGACAGGACGGTCACTTCCGGGGGTGCATGGGCTAGGACCATGCCACTGGTGGACTGCTCTAGCCTGGCTCTGCAACCCTCAACCAAGCAGGGCCATAGTTAAGATGTCTATCTGCATGGCATTACATTTCTTATCTAGATGTCTCCTGGTTCAACCAGCTATGGATATAAAATACAGCCATATAAATTTGGTAAGATTTTCATGTCTCTGAGATCCTTCCATTTGCACAAGCAGGAACTCAGCACCCCTGAAAATGTCCCTGGTCATTTCTGCAAGTGTTCTAAGAGGGTTTTATACGTGCCCATAGGACATTTAATCATTTGGGGGCCTCTAGGCTCTTTCTCTTTTCTAGCTTTCACTTTTCATATTGCCTATCATGTCACTTGTTTTATAATAATAATAATGTCTAATATTTGCAGAGTAACTACTTTGTGCTGGTATTATTCAAAACACCATTTACCTATTAAGTCATTTAATCCTTAGAGCCATTCTATGTGGCAGATACTGTTGTTACCCTCATTTTACAGATGGGGAAACTGAAGTTCAGAAAGGTGATAGCAAGGAGTTCAAGGAGTCAGAATTTGAACGCAGAGTCCTTGCCTTTAGTCACTATGCTGTTTGCTCTACTTTCTGTGGAATGTGACAGTGTTGGTCCTATACTGTAGAGGGTGACAGTACAGGCTTTGGCATAAGTCAGATCTGGGTTCCAATCCGGTTCAGCCACTTACTCATTGTGGATCTTTGGCAAGTTACTTAACTTCTTTAACCCTCAGTTTCCTCATCTGCAAATGGCACTAATATCAGTACTTTTTTCATCAGATTGGTGTGATATATGTACGTCAGGAAGTAGAGTCCCTGGCTCAGGGTAAACGCACAGTAAGCATCAATAAATGGTAGCTCTGAATATAATAGTGGTGATAATCCTTCTAATACCCCGTTTCCAGATTAGGAAATTGAGACATGGAGAAGTGAAAAACTCGCCCAAGATTAAACAGCTTTAAAGATAGCAGCTGAGCTGGAAACTCAGCTCAGGGACTCCAAAGTCTGTGCTCTTTCCAGCTCTACCATTATTGCTGGCTGTGAGCTCCATCTGTGCTGGAGAACCGTGGTAAGTGCTGTGTGGGATGCCATTTTGAACATGAAACAGTCTCTGCCCTGATCTTATCCACAATTATCTGATAACAGCCATGTGTGAGAAGTTCCATATGTGTTCAATAAGGGACCTGTGATTCGAGTGCTGAGCAAGGAGGGGTCGTGTGACCGTGAGCTCACATCCTTCCTGGATCGTCTACAACCTTTGGCTGAGCGCCTAAATCTTCATTGTACCTCTTGCCGCAGTATTCTTGTTTTTCTTTAAGCCCAAGAGTCCAGCTCCAAGTAACATAATATCATGTAAATGAGGGTACTCTTGGAAGGCAGGCTGCTTGTCATACTCTAGTTGCTTTGTTGCTGTAATGAAAGCCACATGTTTCATGGTATTTTTAGACTAGTTAATATTAGCAGGTCAGTGGCATTTTTATTTAGATATTGCTATTCCAGCTGCGCTTCTTTTCGTTACTTCCAGAAATTTCAGAATTTCTACCAAGCCATATGCTTTCGGGAGAATGGAAAGTCAGAAGAAAATGGACAGCATCCTCCCCTTGGCTCTTCTGATTTCCACGTGGATTTTGTATTTGTTTCCCTGAGTATTTTGAGAGGGAGATGTGGCTGGGCCAGTCAGTGGCTTGCTCTCAAAGAATGGTGGACAAACAGCAAGGTGGAATGAATATATGACAGAAATAACTTTGTCCTGGAGGCACGGGGAGTGTAGAAAAGAGGAAACGCGAAGGAAAAGGGGCATATTCAATTATCTCAGCAAGTTCTTGAAATTTATTTGCATGATATGTTATTTTTTTTTTTATTTTTATTATTTTGAGAATGGAGGAACATTCATTCCATTCTTGAGTCCTCTTTGGAGTCATTTGAATTTGTTCCTTTCAGAGATGGTTTGTATATCTCAGGCAGGGCCCTTAAATTACTTTCCTTCCAAACTAAATCTTATCTCTCCTGCCTCACCCAACATTAAGCATCCAATGTCTCTGTAATTAGAAGAATAAGAATTTGCCACCTCTGTCTCCCTAGAGAGAAACTGAGGCAGGTGAAGAACTTTGACTTCAAATCTAATGATGTCATTCTTATTTTTGTTGGTCACAATCAAGTTAGTTCTGACTTGATTGTGTGCAGGGTAGAAGTGCTCCATATGGTTTTCAAGGCTGTGACTTTTTGCAAGCAGATTGCCAGGCCTGTCCTCTGAGAAGCTTCTAGGTGGGTTTGAACCACCAACCTTTTGACTAGTAGATGAGTGCTTAACTGTTTGCGCCACTCGGGGATTCCTAATAATTCCATTAAAAGACGTGCTTTCCATCATTTGGGTAGGTCTTTGTGGACCCAAGGAATAATTATTGATGGACACTTTCCTCTGTCTGACAGGCTTGAGGGAACGGGGGTAAAAGAAAGAAACTACCAGGGTTCCTCATTACATCCTTAAAGACAAAGACCCATCTGCCAGGGATCATGTTAGTTTATGCCAGGTTGGTCCTAAGGCCCATGTAAGCAACAGCTCAGAACCCTCTCGGTGGAGGTCAGGAGTAATGATATTTTGCTTTGGTGTATGTTTGTTTAGCCAATTTATTGTGAATGTAGGAAACCCAACAGCTATAAACAGAAAACTTCTTAATCCTCCCCACCTGCTCTGTGATTACCTTGAAAATATACTCTGCTCAACCTGTCCGCTTCTGTAATCTGGTTATTTTTAGGTAACAAAAACAAGTCTTATTTTGAAGATTATGATTCTTTAAGTATTAAAAGAGAGTCTAAATGATAACTTCAATCTCAAATCTAATGCAAAGCTTCTCCCATTTCCACAGCCCGGACTTGACCCTTGACTAGGGGTCCTGAAATGGGGAAGGCGAGTCTATTTGGTCAGTGTTTTTCCTCCTCAATTTACTTTGCTGCCTTTGGTTTCTCCAGGATTGGGGAGTAAGGATGGAAGGGGAAGGATGGTGTCTTAGTTATCTAGTGTTACTACAACAGAAATACCACAAATGGTGGCTTTAACAAACAGAAACTTATTTTCTCACAGTTTAAGAGTCTAGAAACTCAAATTCAGGGTGTTGGCTCTAAAGGAAGGCTTTCTCTCTCTGTTGACTCTGGAGGAAGGTCCTTGTCTCTTCCGAGCTTCTGCTCCCAATCATCTTAATATGGCTTGGTGTCTCTCTTCCCCCATCTCTGCTCGCTCGGTTGTTTGTTTAATCGCTTCCATATCTCGAAAGAGATTGATTTAAGACACACTGTACATGTCCTAGTCATCTAGTGCTACCATAACAAAAATACCACAAGTGGATGGCTTTAACAAAGAGAAATTTATTCTCTCACAGTCTAGTAGGTTACAAGTCCAAACTGAGGGTGTCAGCTCCAGGAGAGGGCTTTCTCTGGTGGAAGATCCCTTGTCATTAATCTTCCCCTGGTTGAGGAGCTTCTCAGGTGCAGGGACCCCAGGTCCAAAGGATGTGCTCTGCTCCCGTTGCTGCTTTCTTGGTGGTATGAGGTCCCCAGCTCTCTCTCTGTTTGCTTCTCTTTAATCTCTTGAGAGATAAAAGGTGGTACAGGCCACACCCCAGGGCAACTCCCTTTACCTTGGATCAGGGAGGTGACCTAAGTAAGGGTGGTGTTACAACCCCACCCTAATCCTCTCAACATAAAATTACAAGCACAAAATGGAGGACAACCACACATGGCCTAACCAAGTTAATAATACACATATTTTTTTGGTGACATAATCCATTCCATGAATACTGTCTCATTAACATAACAAAGAAACCTATCCCCAAATGGGATTATAACCACAAGTATTTAAAAAAAAAAAACCAAACCCAAACCCATTGCCCTCGAGTTGATTCCAACTCATAGGGACATTATAGGACAGAATAGAACTGCCCCATAGAGTTTCCAAAGAATGCCTGGTGGATTTGAACTGCAGACCTTTTGGTTAGCAGCTGCAGCTCTTAACCACTATGCCACCAGGGTTTCCAACCACAGGTATAGGGGTTAGGATTTATAATACATATTTTTGAGGGACACAATTCAATCTATAACAAGAGGCAGTCTTTTCATGTAGCTGGTGCTCCTTGTATTGTCTCTTGGCTGGTGTTGCTGAGCTGTTGGGACCTTTATTTTACTTTTTCACTATGTGCATTTGTGGAACCTCCACATTGGGACTTTTGTACTGTCCTGGTCCCTGATATGAGTAACACACTCCAGCTGACCTCTTGTGATCCACTGCCCTCCCTCTACCCCAATCCTGCCCCAGTGGTTATGTCGCCAGCCTCTTAATCCTAGGGTCCCCTTGCTCTGGCAGGCCACACTGGGGTGAGGTCTTTTCAAGATGGTTCAAGCCTGGACACGTTTCCTGGTATTCACTATGCTCGTGGGAACTGAAATATCCATGTTCCACCAACCAGGAAAACCAGGCTGCTCTCTCTGCTGCCTTTTCCCCTCACCTGCCTTAGTGTCCTGATTTTAGTATAGTGGAAGCACCAGGCAGGCTGTGGTCTCTGTTCAACTATGTCATCAAGCCTTTGAGGATGCGAGGACATGTGTGAGGTTCTTCTATAGGGTGAGGAAGATAGCCAAAGTGATCTCTATTCTTAGGCATCCCATTTGGGAATTCCAAGTCTTCCGAAGGTAGAGTTGGGATCAAGAATTGAAAGACCAGTTTGACCTCCTTTCAGTGATTTTGTAGAGATGTATCCAGCAGGTACCTATAGGATTGGGGAAGGGGAGTACTTGCTACTTATTGTTTTCAATTTAGAGTCTTCAGCCAAAATGCAGAGAGAGCAGGAAAAGTCTCATTTGCACCTAATTTTTAGGTTGAAAGTTCATGAGGAGAGAACTTTCTACGCTGATTCTACTTTGAAACTTCCTCATGAGTCATTTAGAAAAATACTCCCTGATGGTACTATCTCTGGGAATTAGTATTTGTTCTTGGGTGATGTCCACAGATGTATATATGTCTACCTTGACAATTACTTGCTGGATATACAGGAAAATAATAGACATGTTTACATTGGTGTGGAAATATATATAGTTACAGCTAAAATTTACTGAGCACTTCTTCTTTGCTAAGGTTTGTTTTATATGTGTTTTAACTCTGAATTCTCACTGCTTTTAAAGCCTCACTATTACAATGACTGTATCATGATAAGGATACTGGGGTGCAGAGAAGTTAAGAAACACAATTAAGGTTGTTCAGCTGGGAAGAAGTAGAACGCATATTGAAACCCTGGTAGTCTGGCCCTAGAGTTCCTGCTTGTAACAACTGTGCTCTTCTATCAAGGGGTCCTGATCGCACTGAGGAATAGGGGTGTTCCTCCTTTGCTGACTTCCTAATGAAGCTCCTCTGAGTTAGAGAAATGTACCACTGGGTGGTGATGGCTTGTGGGTCAAAATCAGGTCTTATGGTGGTGAGGGAGATTCCAAAGCTTGATGTCATTGGCTCTGCAGCATGGGAAGCACAAGGTATTTTGGAAAGGGGAGAACCTATTTAGGAACAGGTTTGTGCCCCTGATGGAAATCCCATGAGAAAGGTGTATCTTTTTGGATATCTCTCCCCTAGGCTATAGAAAAAAATTATAAACAGTGTGCGTATTAAAGTTTTTTTTTAGGGGAAAAAGTGTTGTTGGTTCCTTGAATTACTCCAGGTGTTCAGAAAGACCAATACACCTCTCCTCCTGTGTGGTGACGTTGCATAAAATGAAGCATACAGGCACTTGATTGAAGTGTGGTTGGCCCCACATCAAATTCTTGTCTGAATCCACAAGAAGGGGGAAGTGTCCATAGAAGGGAGATCATCTGGGACTTCCAGATGGTGACCAGTGGGGAAAGGACAGGGATCCATAGCAGACTGGGAAGAACAGGGTACCCAGAAATAAATGCCAATCGAGGGAAGTAATGTGAGAGAAATTCCCCTTCCCAATACTAACCTGAGGAAGCCTGAATCTGTGTAAGGCAGAAACCAGTCAAAGAAGGAAAATTCAAATATTTTCCACCAAAAGGAGCGATAGAAAAGTGGTAAGACTGTACTCTATCAAAGACGGAAAACTTGCGAAACCCAGAAAAACAAGGCAGTTCCATTGAGTTCTGGCTCTCAGTGTATGTTCTTGAAGAATCTGGCCATATGAAGGGAGGGAAGAGGAGAGGAGGATGCTTGGGTTAGATCTTTCCTCCCTAAAGACCAATAAGACCGTTACTTCCTGCATGGCTCCAAGGAACGCGAGCCAGAATGAATCTTTGACAGAAACAGGATGGAGAGGCCCTCTGGATCAGTGAGGGCAGGATGAGGTCAGACAACAAACAAACTTTGTATGAGATCCTGGCTGCAATGACATAGGTGTCTGCAGGTGGTGTTCAGTAGGAAAGCCAATGGTCTCAGCTTCAAGCGAAAGGTGGAGTCTGGCACAAAGGCAGGTAGTCTGTCATGAGGACAACTGCCAAGGGGTCAGCACAGCAACTCACAAACATATCAGAGAAAATTCTTTAATGGATCTGATTTCTAATGAGATAACTTTTTTTTTTTAATTGCACTTTAGATAAAGATTTACAGAGCAAATTAGTTTCTCGTTAAGCAATTAAACACGGGTTGTTTTATGACATTGGTTGCCAGCCCCACGACATGTAAACACTCTCCCTTCTCGACCTTGGTTTCCTCCTTACCAGCTTTCCTGTCCCTCCCTGCCTTCTCATCCTTGCCCCTGGGCCGGTGTGGCCATTTAGTCTCGTTTTATCTTATGGGTCTTTCTAATCTTTGGTTGAAGGGTAAACCTCAGGAGTGACTTCATTACTGAGCTAAAAGGGTGTCTGGGGGTCAGACTCTTGGGGTTTCTCCAGTATCTGTCAGACTGTAAAGTCTGGTCTTTTTGTGGGTTAGAATTTTGTTCTACATTTATCTCCAGCCCTGTCCAGGACCTTCTATTGTGATCCCTGTCAGAGCAGTGGTGGTGGTAGCCGGGCACCATGTAGCTGTGCTGAACTCAGTCTGGAGGAGGCTGTGGTAGTTACAGTCCACTAGTCCTCTGGCCTAATCTTTCCCTTGTATCTGGTTTTCTTCATTCCTTGTGAGATAACTTTCATCTGATCAGTCATAGAAGAAATAAAATTGGAATGCTCCTTAGAAGCAAGGATAGTGAAACTTCGTCTTGCTTACTTTGGACATGTCATCAGGAAAATCAATCACTAGAAAGGGATACCATGTTTCGTAAAGTAATGGATCAGCAAAACAGAGGGAAACCCTCAATGAGATGAAACGACACAATAGCCCCAACAATGGACTCAAACACACCAACAATCACGCAGATAATGCGGGGCTGGGCTGTGTTTTGTTGTGTTACACATCAGGTGGCCACGAGTCAGAGCTGACTCAACAGCAACTAACAACAACAACTTTTATCAGAGGGCCAGACGATTAGCAACAATGACCGATCTTCATTAATTTCACAGCTATTTATTGAATGCTGCAGGTGTGTCTAGCTTTGTACTAAGCCCTGGAGGTGCCCTGCTGTGAGAGAAACGTGATCCCTCTCCAACAGCCTTCATAGTCCAGGGGTGGATTCTGGCATAACAGCAAAGTGGTGGTCAAGTGCATCGATGGGATACACACATGCGCTCTGGGCACGTAGGAGAGCACACGGTCTAGACATTAGCTGTGGGGGGTGGTGTCAGAGAAGACTTCCTGGGGGAAGTGGCATTTAAAGAGAGGCCTGCAGGATGAGTCCCTATAAGCCAGGCAAATGGGGATGGAGGCAAATTGTTTCAGGTAAAGGAATCTGGACTTGTGCAAGTGTCCAGAGGCAAGAGAGTGTCCTGATACGACTAAAGGGGATTGTGCCAGAAAGGAGTGGCTAGAGGGGAGTCTGGAGAAGTTAAGCTAGGGCTTTATAATCCGTAGGTGGTGCTGTCATCATTTTACATCTGAGGCCAATGACTCAGGGGGCTAAGTGACTTACCCCGAATCCCACAGTGGCAGGCCTGGAGTTTGATCTTATATTTGCCTGGCCGTAAAGATAAACCTCTTTCTACTTCACTCTTTCTCTTGTTTATTTTGGAGCAAGTGTTATTAATTAAAGTCTGCTCTCAAATAAATAATGTGTCCATTTCCAATAAGCCCCTCTGCCCCACTTTGTCCTCGAAGTCATTGTACCCTGTCAGGATTAAACAAGTTGAAATTCATTAAAAAGAATTCTTTAGTTATCCTGATGAAGGCAGCAAATCCCCAAGAACTCAGCTCAGTGCTTAGGCTTAAAGTTCTTGTGAGCACAGCCATGGAAGAAACGGGCCACATTTGCATCCTGAATGAGAAAGCCCAGGAGAAAAGCTCACAGCATTTTCTTTCATAAAATTTTTAAAAGGAGCAATTTGTTCATGACCTTGTTGATTAGGGTCAAGAACGTGACATGATAATGTTTAACACATCAGACAAATCTATGTTTGCTCACTGGCCCGTGCTCCTGACGATGGTTTCTCAGCTGTAATTTCTCTGGATTTAGCCCTCCGGGGAGGCAAATTGGTTGGAGGTTTATTTGATTTTATTATTTTCTTGCTCCTTTGTCCAGTTTGGGGTAAAATGCAGCATAATTGTGGCATTTAACAGCTGATAAGAAAGTTCATCAGAAACAATGAGCATTATCATGGCCTTGCATCTGAGGAGAGCCTTTGCATCTCATCACAGAGCTTTGGACTAAATTCACTCTGTCTCCTCCCCTGAGGCACTGCAGACTCTGGTTTGTCTTTGGCAAAAAAAATGCCTTTGGGGCTGTCAACTTTCTTTTTCTTTCTTACCTCTTGAGGCTTCACACCTAGTGGCTTAGATGCCCAGTGCCTCATCATCTCTCTTTTGTCTTCCATTGAAATGATGACCAGGAAAGAATCTTAAACTTAATCTTTGGAAGGGAGAAAGATGAAGGAGTAATGATGATGATGATAACAACTAACACTTATATAGTACATACTAAGTGCAGGAGGCATGGTTCTAAAAGCTTTATGTATGCTGACTCGATTAGCTTCCTCAACAACTCTGTGAGATACAGAATATCATATCCCTTTATCTTGCTATGCTACAGAGAGGTTAGGTTACATACCCAAGGTCAAACTGATAGAAAGTGGTGGAGATATGGTTTGAAGCCATGAAGTCTGGCTCCAGAGTCTGTGCTCTTAACTAATTACATTAGGAAAATGAGTCTGATTAAGTGGCCAAGAAGTTGCAGGCACTGTGCTAGACACCATAATGCATTATTTTATTTAATTCTCCTAATTACACTTCAAGATAAGGTTTTACAACCCCATTTGACAAAATAAAAGACAAAGATTTTAAGCAACTTGCCCAGATTTTGTAACTAATAAGCGGTGGAGCAGGAATCGGAACAGTGTTCTGCAGGGTTGCAAATTCTATGCTCTTTCCACCATAGCATTGTAGGGTACAGACCATTGATAATATTCAGATTTTATATTTTAAACAGTATCTGAGCATTAAGTTGGATAATCACTGGACCAGCCCCACGTAGAAGCTTTTTCTCTCATGTTCTAGCCTGCTGTATTCAATTGTCTTCACCCCATAGTTTACCCTCAAAGTTGCCATGTCTGAAATTAAACTCACCTTCCCTACACAGTGAAACCTGTGAAAGCCAGAATTTCATGGGACTGTCTTGTTTTTCTGGGTCTTGCAAATTTTCCACCTTTGGCAGGATGCAGTCTTACCACTTCCCTATCACTTGTTATAGTGGAAAATATTTGAGTTTTCCTTCTCTGACAGGTTTCTGCCTTACACTGGTTCTGGCTTTCTCAGGTTTTACTGTATTGCTACTCAGGTTTAACAGAGTCACCTAAGTTAGAATGTCCCTTCTCCCTCATCTGCCACACTTAATCAGTCTCTGAATTTTTATAGATCCTGCCTTTTACAAACTTATCTAGTTTATCCTCTTACTCCTTATGACCTATACTGTCTTTGTTTAGATCATCTATAATCTTTACCTAAATTATTAGTTTTCTCCTGAATGATCTCCTCAGCCTTAGTTTTCCCTCCCTGTAATGTATTTATCATGCTGATCCTGGTGTAACTGCTCTAACATAGAAATTTGACCATGTCACTTCCTTGTTCAAACTCTGTCATTGGTGGGCCTCTAGCACCTCCAAGGTATTTCAGTAATGCACTCTTTCTTGGGAGCTGATGCACGCTCTCAGAAATTTTAAAAAATACTATTTTAATTCCAAGGACAACTGAAAATTTAAATAGAAGTGTACTCTATATCATCTCATAACCACTTATAGCCAAGTAATGACAATTAATTTCAGTGCCTACACCTGCATTTGTGTTTAAAATCACATTTGTGCCAAGTAGCTCTAATTTCATTATCCCAGGCCATAAAGAAAAGAACAGAGACAAACTTGATGTATAGACAAGGTAAGTAAAGGCCAAGTGACATCACCCTGGTCTCTTTGGGTGATAGTTGCATGCTAGACTAGAGAGTAGGAAAAGGAGGATTTAGTCATTACCCAGCACACAGTCTTGTAGGGATGCTGAACTTGAAATAATACGTGTGCTTGTCTAGTACCATATTTGCATACCAGTAGCCATTTGTTTTCAATACAACAATAGCATTCATTTCATTAAATGAATTTTGTTAATTTGAATTTTACTTTGTAAATTGTATAAGAGTTATAAATGTTGGCAGGTTATACCTAGGTTATGGTTGTATATATTTAAATAATATTCTAATAAAAATAAGTTGTCAATACTGAGGGTGTTCACTATTTTTTTTTTTCTTTTAGAAGTGGTTCATACATATTTTGAGCAAAGACTCTATAGAAGAATCCTGATCAAAAAAGGAAAGATGCAGAACAGGATTTCAGACTCTCATGGACTCCAGACTTTCTGAAGCCATGGAGACTAGATGAACACCTGAATCTATTGCCTGGGGTAATCTATAAACCTTAAACCAAAAATATCCCCCAAAGTCTCCTTAAAACAAAACTATAGTTAGCTTAACTAGTAAAAAATGTTTGCCTTGACAATACTAAGTTATAAAGGACTGGTTCAAACTTAGGAAGATAAGTGTAAATTTCAAGGTAACCACAAAGAAAGTTAACAAACCTACTCATGAAAATAAAGATGAAAAACATAAAGTCACAGTAAAAACAAAATCTACAAAAACAAAAGAAATGAAAAAAAAAATCGACAAACAAAAAGAATTCAGCACAGGAGAGTAAGAGGAAGAAAGAAAATGTTAGCACCTAAAAAAAAAAAAAGCAGTACAAAATAACAGCAATAAACTCACTCGTATCAATAATTACACTGAATGTAAATGGCCTAAATGCACCCATAAAGAGGCAGAGAGTGACAAAATAGATTAAAAAAACAGGATCTGTCAATATGCTGTCTACAAGAGACACAGATTAGAAACAAAGATGTAAATTTATTAAAAATCAAAGGATGGAAAAAATATATCAAGCAAACAGCTACCAAAAAAGAGGAGGAGTGGCAACACTAATCTCAGATAACACAGACTTTAAAACAAAATCCACCATAAAAGACAAAGAAGGGGATTATATAATGATCAAAGGGATGATCCCTCATGAAGACATAACCACAATAAATATCTATGCACCCAATGACAGGGCTCCAAAATACATCAAACAACTCTAATAGCACCTAAAAGAGAAATTGACAGTTCCACAATAATAGTAGGAGACTTCAACATACCACTCTTGGTAAAAGACAGAACATCTAGAAAGAAAGTCAACAAATACGCAGAAGATCTAAAGGCCACAATCAGCTAACTTGACCACATAGACATATGTAGAACACTCCACCCAAGAGCTGCAAAGTACACATTCTTTTCCAATGCACATGAAATGTTCTCCAGAATAGACCACATCTTAGGCCACAGAGCAACCCTCAACAAAATCCAAAATATTGAGATAATACAAAGTATCCCTTATCTGATCACAACACCATCAAAGTAGAAGTTAACAGAAAGAAGGCAAGAAAAAAAAAATCAAATACATGGAAAATGAATAACACCCTGCTTAAAAGCTACTGGGTAATAGAAGAAATGAAAGGTGAAATCAAAACATTACCTACACAACTCAAATAAAAAGAAAGAGAACAGCAAAAGAAGCCCACAGGCACCAGAAGAAAGGAAATAATAAAGAGCAGAAGTAAATGAAATAAGAGAATAGAAAAACAACAGAAAGAATCAACAAAATCGACAAACCACTGGCCAAACTGACAAAAGAAAAACAGGAGAAAGTGAAAATAACTCAAATAAGAAATGAAATGGGGGACATTACAACAGACCCAACTGAAATAAAAAGGATCATAAGAGAGTACTATGAAAAACTATATTCCGACAAATTGGAAAACCTAGAGGAAATGGACAAATTTCTAGAAACACACTATCTACCCAAACTAGCACAAAATGATGTGGATAATCTGAACAGACCCATAACAAGAGAGGAGATTGAAAAAGTAATTAAAAAAAAAAAAAAAATTCCCAACAACAACAAAAAAACCCTGACCCAGATGGCTTCAGTGGATAATTCTACCAATCATTTAGAGAAAAACTTACGCCAGTACTATTCAAACTATTTCACAACAAAGAAAAGGAAGGGATACTTCCAAATTCATTCTATGAAGCCAACATAACCCTGATACCAAAACCAGGCACAGACACCACAAAAGAAAATTACAGACCAACATCTCTCATGAATATAGATTCAAAATTTTTCTACAAAATTCTAGCCAATAGAATTCAGTATTATATCTAAAAAACAATACGCCACAATCAAGTGGGATTCATACCAGGTGTGCAAGGATGGTTCAACATTAGAAAATCAATCAAGCTACTCCACCACATAAAGAAAAGAAAAAAATCACACAATCTTCTCAATTGATGTAGAAAACGCATTAGACTAAGTCCAATACCCATTCCTGGTAAAAGTTCTCAATAAAATAGGTATAGAAGGGAAATTCCTCAATATAATAAAGGGCATCTATACAAAACCAAGAGCCAACACCATTCTTAATGGAGAGAGGCTGAAAACATTCTCCTTGAGAACAGGAGTAAGACAAGGATGCCCTTTATCACCACTCCTATTTAACACTGTGCTGAAAGACCTAGCTAGAACAATAAGGCAAGAAAAAGAAAGAAAGGGCATCCAAGTTGGCAATGAAGAAGTCAAACTGTCCCTATTTTTGAATGATGTGATACTATACATAGAAAACTTAAAAGACTCCACGAGAAAACTACTGGAACTAATAGAAAGATTCAGCAGAGTAGAAGGATACAAGATAAACATACAAAAATCAGTTGGATTCCTATACACCAATAAAGAGAACAACAAAAATGAAATCAGGAAAACAATACCATTTATGATAGCCATTAAAAAAAAAAAAAACTTACGAATAAATCTAACCAGGGATGTGAAAGACCTATACAAAGAAAACTATAAAACATAGCTGCAAGAAACCAAAAGAGATCTACATAAATGGAAAAACACCACGCTCATGGATATGTAGACTCAACACTGCGAAAATGACAATGCTACCCAAAGCAATCTACAAATACAATGCAATCCAGATCCAAATACTGGCAGCATTCTTTAAAGAGATGGAAAAACTAATCATTAACTTTATATGGAAAGGAAAAGCCCTGGGTAAGTAGAGCACTATTGAAGAAGGATAAAGTAGGAGGATTCATACTACCTGACCTCAGAACCTACTATACAGCTGGTACTGGTACAATGACAGATACACTGACCAATGCAACAGAATTGAGAACCCAGATGTAAATCTATCCACCTATGGTCACCTGATCTTTGACAAGGACCCAAAGTCCATCAAATGGGGAAAAGACAGTCTTTTTAACAAATGGTGCTGGCAAAACTGGATGTCCATCTGCAAAACAATGAAACAGGACCCATACCTCACACCATACACAAAAACTAATTCAGCATGGATCAAAGACCTAAATAGAAAAAAAAAAAAAAAAACTATAAAGATCAAAGAAGAAAAAATAGAATCAACGCTAGAGGTCCTAATATATGGCCTTAACAGGATACAAACCGTAACTAGCAACACGCAGACTCCAGAAGATAAGCTAGATAACTTGGTCTTCTAAAAATTAAACACTTATGCTCATTGAAAGACTTCACCAAAAGAGTAAAATGAGAACCTACAGACTGGGAAAAGAATTTTGGCTACAACAAGTCCAACAAAGGTCTAATCTCTAAAATCTACAGGAAAATCCAGCACCTCTACAACAAAAAGACAAATAATCCAATTAAAAAATGGGCAGAGGAAATGAACAGACACTTCCCCAAAGAAGACATTCAAGCGGCTAACAGACACATGAGGAAATGCTCACGATCATTAGGCATACTAGGCATTAGAGAAATGCAAATCAAAACCACAATGAGATACCATCACCCCAGCATTACTGAAATGAATGAAAAAAAACCAGAAAATAACAAATGTTGGAGGGACTCCGAGGAGACTGAAACTCTTATGCACTGCAGTTGGGAATGCAAAATGGTACAACTGTTTTGGAAAGCAGTATGGCACTTACTTAAAAAGCTAGAAATAGAAATACTGTATGATCCAGCAATCTCACTCCTAGGAATATATCCTAGAGAAACAAGAGCCGTCAGATGAATAGACATATCTACACCCATGTTTATTGCAGCATTGCTCATAATAGTGAAAACATGGGAACAACCTAGATGCCCATCAACAGATGAATGGATAAACAAACTGTGGTACATAAACACAATGGAATACTACACAATGCTAAAGAACAATAATGAAGCTGCGAAGCATCTCACAACATGGATGAATCTGGAAGGCATTATGCTGAATGAAATAAGTCAATCACAAAAGGACATGTGTCGTATGAGACCACCACTATAAAAACTCATTGAAAAGGTTTACACACAAAAAGATACAATCTTTGATGGCTACAAGTGAGGATGGAAAAACACTAAACAGACAATAGATAAGTGGTAACTGGTGAAGGGTAAGATGATGGAAAAACACTGAATAGACAATAGATAAGCGGTAGCTTTGGTGAAGGGTAAGATGGTACACAATGAAGCCAGCACAACTTGTGCAAGGCAAGGTCATGCATGCTCCACAGACACCTCTAAACTCCCTAAGGGACTGAATTACTGGGCTAAGAGCTGTGGGGATCATGGTCTCAGGGAGCTCAACTGACATAACAAGGTTCATAAAGAAAATGTTCTACATTCTACTTTGGTGAGTAGTGACTGGGGTCTTAAAAGCCTGTGAGTGGCCATCTAAGATGCTCCACTGGTCTCACCCAGTGGGAAGCAAGGGAGAATGAAGAAAACTAAAGACACAAGGGAAAGATTAGTCCAAAGGACTAACGGAACACAACTACCATGGCCTGTACCAGACTGAGTCCAGTACAACCCGATGGTGCCTGGCTACCACTGCTGATTGCTCTGACAAGGATCACAATAGAGGGTCCCAGACAGAGCTGGAGAAAAATGTAGAACAAAATTCTAACTCATAAAAAAAGACCAGACTTACTGGCCTGACTGAGACTGAAGAAATCTTGAGAGTATGGCCCCCAGACACCCTTTTAGGTCATTAATGAAGTCACTCCCGAGGTTCACCCTTCAGCCAAAGATTAGACAGGCCCATAAAACAGAATGAGACTAAAGAGGCACACCAGCCCAGGGGCAAGAACTAGAAGGCAGGAGGGGACAGGAAAGCTGGTAATAGGGAACCCAACGTGGAGAAGGGGAGAGTGTTGACATGTCGTAGGGTTGTTAGCCAATGTCATGAAACAATATGCGTACTAACTGTTAAATGAGGAGCTAGTTCTGTAAATGTCCATCTAAAGTACAATTAAAAAAAAAAACCCAAAACAGACAAACAAAAAATGTCTGCCTTCAGCATTATGCTCTTTTAAGAATGATCTCTAGGGGATCAAAGTGACAACAACAACTCGAAATATTAGATAGGAAACTTAGGGGACAGAGGGTTTATGTTAATGGGAGAGGAACAACACAGAAAAGGAGGGTGAGAATGGTTGCACAGCTCGAAGAATGTAATCAATGTTACTGAATTGTACATGTAGAAAGGGTTAAATTAGCGTGAGTTTTGGTGTGTATATTCTCAACAATGACAACAAAATAAAATTAAAAACACACAAACAACAACAACAACAAAAGTGGTTCATACAGTGCCCAAGTTTGGAAAATACTGACCTGTAGGATAAAGTGTTGTTGTTGTTAGGTGCCATCGAGTCGGTTCCGACTCGTAGCAACCCTATGCGCAACAGAACGAAACACTGCCCGGTCCTGCGCCATCCTTACAATCGTTATGCTTGAGCTCATAGTTGCAGGCACTGTGTCAATCCACCTCGTTGAGGGTTTTCCTCTTTTCCACTGACCCTGTACTCTGCCAAGCATGATGTCTTTCTCCAGGGACTGATCCCTCCTGACGACATGTCCAAAGTATGTAAGACACAGTCTCGCCATCCTTGCTTCTAAGGAGCATTCTGGTTGTACTTCTTCTAAGACAGATTTGTTCGTTCTTTTGGCAGTCCATGGTATATTCAATATTCTTCCCCAACACCACAATTCAAAGCCATCAATGCTTCTTTGGTCTTCCTTATTCATTGTCCAGCCTTCACGTGCATATGATGTGATTGAAAATAGCATGGCTTGGGTCAGGCGCACCTTAGTCTTCAGGGTGACATCTTTGCTCTTCAACACTTTGAAGAGGTCCTTGGCAGCAGATTTACCCAATGCAATGAGTCTTTTGATGTCTTGACTGCTGCTTCCATGGCTGTTGATTGTGGATCCAAGGAAAATGAAATCCTTGACAACTTCAATCTTTTCTCCGTTTATCATGATGTTGCTCATTGGTCCAGTTGTAAGGATTTTCGTTTTCTTTAGGGTAAAGTACAAATCCCTTATATGTAGTAGAATATGTGATCTTTCCCTTTTTGTCTTTCCAGCCTCATTTCCTGCACCTTCCCCATCAGCCTGGTTCCTCTTAATCCACATGAGCTTCTTGACAGTAGAGACTATTTCTAATTCATATTAATATCCAGAAAGCTTGACAGTCAACTGATGTTTGTAGAACAAATGAATGAATGAATAAATGAATGAACATGTATTGAGAGGAAAGAGAAGAAGGAAGAAGGCTGGTCCACAGACCTATTGGCCAACTTCTAACATTACTCTAAATAATAAAGGTCTTTGCATGACCCGAGTCTGGGACACCTTCCAGCCTTTCCTATCTCCTCAGCCACAATTTTATTACCAATCAAGTCATTTGCTGAGAGATAGAGAGCAAACATGTGAGTGAGCAACTTGAAACCAACATGCACAAGTCAAGGTCAGATGCAGCCTGTATCCCTAGGGAAGGAATCATTTCCCTGCAGCGTTTCAACTTGGAAACCCTCAGAGAATTGGAGAGACTCTGTGCACATTGCCCCTAGTCCCATAGTCTGTTAAAGGCTCCCCTCCCACTGCTTGAAGCTTCCAAAGAAGGATTCCTTTAAATAAACTTTTATGTGCACTTTATTTTTAGTCCAGGAGCTACTTGCTTTTAATGTTTGTATATGGGAATGTGAGTTCAGATCAGCTGAGGTGGGATCACGGGCAGATAGCTGGCTGCAGTGGGGCATAAGCAATTAAGCCAACAGAGTTGTACAGCTTGCTATGATCTCTAAAGTCTCTGTTAGTTCCAAAATTCTATGTTCACATCCTGAAGGAGTGACAGTGAGTGACAATCAACTATAGCACATCTCTACTATCTTTCCCATGAAAAGACTTAGGTATGCTTTGAGCCAATTTCATCCCTGAAATGGTAAAGTTTCCTTGCTTCCTTCCTTCTTTCCACCATTCAACAATTGCCTCTTATGTGCCAGGCACTATGCTAAGCCTGTCTAGACTTTAACCTTGATCAGACACAACCAAATTATAACAAAGGTTCTTCCAGTATCTACAGAAAGCCTTACACATAGATAATTTAATTATGGCAAAAGAGGGTGTCAACCTTGGTTCTTTTCCTAGAAATCTGCCTTTTAATACTGCATTTGGAGACGAGGAGGCTTGGATCCTCGCAGCTCTATGACCTTGAGCAATTCATTCACATCTCTTGACCATAGATTCCTCCTCTACAAAATAACGATGGAAAAATACCTGCTCTTCTGTATGTGAGATGCAGTAATGAGGAGTAAAATGAAAATGAGAAGACCTTTGTGAAAAAGCTTTGTCAACCATATAAAGTACTAAAGAGATGTAAGGAAGAGTTATTATTCTTGTGTGTGTGTGTGTAGTAACTATATATGTAAGGAGCCCTGGTGGCAAAACTGGTTACGTGCTCGGCTGTAACCGACAGGTCGTCGGTTTGAACTCAGCTAGCGCTCTGCAGGAGAAAGACCTGGAAATATCTACCCATAAAGATCACAGTCTAGAAAACCCTATAGGGCAGTTCTACTCTGTGACATGGCGTCCCAATGGTCTAAATCGACTTGAGAGCACATAATGACAACAACAACAAGGGTATTTGAACAAATTGTTTGCCATAGCAATGTTCTTCACATCTATAATTTAGTGACATTAGTTATGTTTATCATGCTGTTAACCATTACCAATACCAGTTTGCAAATTTTCCCATCGCCTTTGGCAGAAGCTCGATATCCCCTAAGCAGTGAGGCCCCAGTGTTACTGTTCTTAGCATGCTTTTTCCTCATTTGAATCATTGAGTCCTACACATTGAACTGGCAATTTTTGGTTCAACCTCCTGCTGAGAATTTGCGTTTCCATCCCAGATTTACAGAATCAGAATCTATAGGGGTCGAACTGAACATAACTAGTTTGGAACCCTGTTCAAAGGTCATGGTGGACACCCTTAATCATTCTACCAGATAAAGATGCTCAGAGAGAACCAGGCTGGAATGTAGATGCCCTGGACAGAGCTAGGATCCCACTACTGCTGGGAGAACAGGGCAGAAGGGTGTTCACTGTGGATGGGGGTGGTCGCAGTACTCAGAGCTGAAGGCCGGTCTTTTTAGGGTACTCTGAGCTGTCTGGATGGATGGAAACAACCAAAGTCCGAGCTCCCTAAGCACCTCCCCGCAGACAGTAGTTGTTAAAAAGAATTAAACGAGCTCCTAGAGGTTTTTCAGCCACTTTTAATTATATTCTCTCACTGCACCCAATTCATAAGACAAAGCCATCCTTTGCCTTCTGTGAGTTGTATGTAAACACCCTGCTTTAAATCATGGTGACAACATGGCTAATTTGTAGTTCTGTACTGCTACCTGGCCCCCCACCCCCAGCTTCACAGCTGCTTTCTGGGGTGTCCACCCACATGCAGAAATGCCTGTTGGGGGAGGAAATGTTAGCGCTTCAGTATGGGAATAAAAGACTTTCCCTGTATATAGACACCCAGAAAGGAGCCCTGGTGATACAACTGTTAAGCGCTCAGCTGCTAACTGAAAGGTTGGTGGTTGGAACCCACCCAGAATCTCTGCAGGACGACGACCTGATGACCTGCTCCCATAAAGATTATAGCCTAGAAAACCCTTTGGAGCAGCTCTACTCTGTCACATGGGGTCACTAGGAGTTGGAATCGATTCCAGTGCACAGAACAACAATAGACATCTAGATGCAGAGTCTGTGCAGTGCCTGGCTCTCTGGCCCTGCCACCTGCCTTGCCATCTTCAGGAAATGCACAGAGTTCTTTGAGAGAAGAGAGGTGGTCCATTAGTGATGGAAAGCATGTTTTCCTATATTTAGGCTACTCATACATTCATTTATAAATTCAGAACATAGTTATTGAGGGGCTACTGTGTGCCAGACAGTGTTATAAGGGTATGTAATAAAACAGTGAACAAGATAGACAGAGCTCATATATGAAGTGAGAACACACAGACAACAAGAAAATAAACAAGTAAATGGACAAGATAGCTTCAGATGGTGACAAGGACTTTGAACAAAATAGAGCAACATGGTAGAGTGTGACTGTGGAGAGAACGCCTCTCTGAGGAAGTAGCATTTGAACTGAGGGCCAGGGACAAGGAGGAGCCAGCCATAGGCAGATCTGAGACCAAGCGTGCAGTGTTAAAAAAAGCAATAGCAAATGGAAAGATGCTTGCTGGGATGCCAACATTTGCTTTGCTGAAGTTCAGAGTATCTAGGTGTTCATATTCCCAGACCACTTTTCTGCTCTCTAAATCACATCACTAATGGTCACTTACACTTTTAAGAACATGGGCTGTCTGCTAGTCAACTGATTTCTCCCTCTTTTCAGGATTCTCTCCAGCAAAGAGAATAATGCAGATTATATGGGGTCTTAGTTATCTAGTACTGCTATAACAGAAATACCACAAGTGGATGGCTTTAACTGATAGGAATTTATTTTCTCACAGTTTAGGAGGCTAGAAGTCTGAATTCAGGGCACCAGCTTTAGGGGAAAGCGTTCTCTTTCTGTGGGCTCTGGGGAAAGGTCCTTGTCTCCTTTCAACATCTGTAGGCCGGATTTTCCTTGGAGATCTCTACGTGTCTTGGCATCAATCTTCCCCTGGGTCTAGGAGGTTCTCAGTGCAGAGATCTCAGGGCCAAAGGATGCACTCTGCTCCTACCTCTTCTTTCTTGGTTGTTGTGAAGTCCCTTTCCTTTCTGCTCACTTCTCTTCTCCTTTTATCTCTTATAAGATAAAAGGTGTGAGTCAAGCAAGGGTGTGACTTAAGTAAGAGTGTGACTTGAGTCAAGCTTGTGACTGGTAAGGCTGTGACTCAAGATATACCCCACACTGATCCTGCCTTATTAACATACAAAAAAAACCAAACCCATTGCCGTGGAGTCAATTCCAACTCATAGTGACCGTAGAAGACAGAGTAGAACTGCCCCATAGGGTTTCTAAGGAGCGACTGGTGGATTTGAATTGCCGACCTTTTGGTTAGCAGCCAAATTCTTAACTGCTATGCCACCAGGACTCATTAACATACAGAGGTTAGGATTTATAACACATCATAAAATGGAGGATAATTACATCAGATCACAAAATGGAAGACAATCACACAATACTGGAAATCATGGCCTAGCTAAATTGACACATATTTTTGGGGGACACAATTCAATCCATGACACATAGATAGCTTGTTTCAAGTCACTGCCTTTGCTCAATCAACTCTGTTTCTAGCTAAGCCTCTGAAACATTTGCCGAGATCTGTGTCTACGATGCTTACTGAAGCCAAAATTAACACACAATCACACCTCTTAGCTATAGCACTAATAGAAATCTTGCTCTTTAAATCTCCAGACACAGACCACAGACTAGGGGCTTACAAGGAGGCTGAGGTAATGTCCCTCTAAGAAAGAACACCTATGTATGTCTGAACAGACCAGCTTCCTGGTTTGCACTGATGTGCTCAATCAGGAAGAACTGGGACAAACTCCTTGTACAAGGCCAAAAATCAATGCTATAGGAGAACTATGAAAACTATTCAATAGATGTTAAGAACTATCCTTCCTTTTGCAATGTAACACTCCATGAATGCATTTTTGTACACATTTCCCCAGATGACCAAACGAAATTACCTGGTGACATAGGCCCTCTCCACCCTTTTCCCTTTTACTGGCCTGTCACGTCTGGGAGTATTTGAAATTCACGGCAATCACTTTTTATCACATAATTAAATCAAAAGATGCAATGAACAGAAGAAAATACTCTACAACAACCCATATCAGACAAAGTAGATCTTGCAAATACATGAGAGTTCTGGGCCTACTCTACTCCAGAGGCTCATTCATCTCACCAACAAGGTATGCCTTCCTGTGTCCTTGTTTAAAACCTGTCCCTGAAGTCCACAAAATGGCCTGAATTTGATCTTCTCTGGAATCTGTACCATGTACATCTTTGTTAGGGTATGTTGCTCATTTCCCCTTCAGGGCTAATCTTCGTGTCATGCTTATACCATTTGTGACACATTTATTAACCATTTATGATGAGCCTGTGACATTCTAGGTTTGGGAGATACCAGTCTATTCACCATTATAGACCAGGTAGAAATAGTTTCTTCTCATATGGAGGTTGAAGTCTAGTGAGGGATGTGAACAAGTAGGCAAGAGTGGCAAAGGCTGACAAGGACTCTGATAGGAGTAAAACAGGAGGCGCTAAGGGAGAACCAAAAAACAAAACCAAAAGCAGTTGTCAGTAAGTAGACTCTGATTCATGACAACCGCATGTGTGTCAGGGTAAAGTGTGCTCCCCAGGGTTTTCAGAAGCAGATCACCAGGCCCTTCTTTTGAGGCACTTCTGGGTGGACTTGAACCTCCAACCTTTTGGTTAGCAGCCTAGTGCATTAACTATTTGCACCACTCAAGGACTCCATTGGGAGCACAGGGGAGAGAAACTGGGAATGCCAATGTAGAGGGGCAGAAGAACCTTTCTGGGCCTCTGCTGGCCTCACTCGCACTGGCCTCATCTTCCTGGGTGTTTCCGTTGCCACAAGCCACAAATCATCACTGCTCATCTAGTCAACTCTCAGCCACATAGCCAGGCAGAAGCCATTACGTCTTCACTCTTTTCTTTCTCATGAGCCTCTGCTCTGTGTTATTCTTGCCAAACAAACTTATTCTTATCCTCCTCTGGCCATCCCCCACAACAAATGACCAAGGGTTTCCTGTTTACAAGAACACAGGCCTAGTCTCTCAGTGGGACAAGGATTTAGGATTCTTTTCCCAAGAGTTATGATGCCTCCTGCCACTTGTGACACATCTAGGTTAAGGTCTAAGAAGAGGGTTATGGCCGTGGGGAAAATTCTCTCTCTGAAGCTAACAAGCCTGTATGGGAATAACATCAGCTCCTAGGGCTTCATTAGGCCTGAGCTCTAACCAGATGCTACAGAGTAGAACTAACCATATTAAATTAACCCTTCAAATGAGGAGATTTGCATGTACTTTCATGCTCAAGACCTGTTGTACCTGATAGAATTTTAATACTTGAAGCTGTAATCTTTAGCACTGGTATCGCATGTTGACTGTGACTCCACTGAGTGGGAAAAATGCATTAATAAAGTCTATCGGGTACTTCTGGAGGGTGAGATTTTCAAGATGCCTGATGTATACTTCTGTGCCAATGACCGCAGTTCTTCTCTTATTCTTTTTGATTCTTACCCAGCCTATGCAAAAACCAAGAACTAAGAGTTCATGCATTGGTTGCATTCTAGGTACCTCCCCCTTTTACAAAATCATTACATTGTCTGTCACCCACTGGTCACCTATTGGCTTGAAAGTGATAATTTATTAGGTTTTATTGTATTTTTTTTTTTATAATAACTTTTATTAAGCTTCAAGTGAACGTTTACAAATCCAATCAGTCTGTCACATATAAGTTTACATACATCTCACTCCCTACTCCCACTTACTCTCCCCGTCTTGAGTCAGCCCTTTCAGTCTCTCCTTTCTTGACAATTTTGCCGGCTTCCCTCTCTCTCTATCCTCCCATCCCCCCTCCAGACAAGAGTTGCCAACACAATCTCAAGTGTACACCTGCTATAATTAGCTCACTCTTCATCAGCATCTCTCTCCCACCCGCTGACCAGTCCCTTTCATGTCTGATGAGTTTTCTTCAGGGATGGTTCCTGTCCTGTGTCAACAGAAGGTCTGGAGAGCATGACCGCCGGGATTCCTCCAGTCTCAGTCAGACCATTAAGTTTGGTCTTCTTATGAGAATTTGGGGAGGTTTTATTGTATTTTGCCCACCACACAATAACTTCAGTGGCCAACTCCCTTTCCATCTCCAACTCAGGCCTCTAATCTGATAAGCAAGAAATAGAGTTTGCTGAACAGGAATCTCAGGTGGGGTTCCATGAGGCAGAGCTATGGGTCCAGGGACCTCTTCTTCCAGAGCCATGGTAACAGTATCCTCCAAGGTTCCCTGGCCTCAAAACTCTCCCATTGGACTTGCTACAGCCTACAATTCTTTAGTTTATGTATAACTATCATTGGTTTTTCTTAGTACCAAATAATATAGATTTCTTATAGAAGAGCCGTTATGAGTAAGAATTAACGGCAACAGAATTTTTTTTTTTTAGAAGAGTAGAAAATACATAAAAGCCAGAAGTATAAAATTAAAGTATTCCAAATTCCAATCTCCTTATATTGTAAACATGTGTGTATTAAAATGTTGCTGTGGACTCTTCCATATATATGCTGCATGCATTTTTGTGTGTGTTTTAAATGTCAGTCTACTATACATGCTATTGGATAATCTGTTTGCTTTTCTGTTAATTTTTTTTATTATGAACTCCTTTTTTGTTTTTTACATTACTATATGTTCCTTTATGTCTTTTTAAAAGATGAATAATAATTCACTGAATATTTGAATTCCTGGCCAACTGACTGGAAGAGATCCATATTTACGCCTATTCCCAAAAAAGGTGATCCAACCGAACGTGGAAATTATAGAACAATATCATTAATATCACACGCAAGCAAAATTTTGCTGAAGATCATTCAAAAATGGCTGCAGTAGTATATCGACAGGGAACCGCCAGAAATTCAGGCCAGTTTCAGAAGGGGACGTGGAACCAGGGATATCATTGCTGATGTCAGATGGATCCTGGCTGAAAGCAAAGAATACCAGAAGGATGTTTACCTGTGTTTTATTCACTATGCAAAGGCACTTGACTATGCGGGTCATAACAAACTGTGGATAACATTGAGAAGAATGGGAATTCCGGAACACTTAATTGTGCTTATAAGGAGCCTTTACATAGATTAAGAGGCAGTTGTTCGTACAGAACAAGGGGATACTGATTGGTTTAAAGTCAGCAAAGGTGTGCATCAGGGTTGTATTCTTTCACCATACCTGCTTAATCTGTATGCTGAGCAAATAATACGAGAAGCTGGGCTATATGAAGAAGAAGGGGGCATCAGGGTTAGAGGAAGACTCATTAACAACCTGCGTTATGCAGATGACCCAACCTTGCTTGCTGAAAGTGAAGAGAACTTGAAGCACTTACTAATGAAGATCAAAGACCACAGCCTTCAGTATGGTTACACCTCAACGTAAAGAAAACAAAAATCCTCACAACTGGACCAACGAGCAACATCATGATAAATGGAGAAAAGATTGAAGTTGTCAAGGATTTCATTTTACTTGGATCCACAATCAACAGCTGTGGAAGCAGCAGTCAAGAAATCAAAAGACGCGTTGCATTGGGCAAATCTGCTGCAAAGGACCTCTTCAAAGTGTTGAAGAGCAAAGATGTCACTCTGAAGACTAAGGTGCACCTGACCCAAGCCATGGTATTTTCAATTACATCATATGCATGTGAACACTGGACAATGAATAAAAAAGACCGAAGAAGAGTTGGCGCCTTTGAGTCGTGCTGTTGGCAAAGAATATTGAATATACCATGGTCTGCCAAAAGAATGAACAAATCTGTCTTGGAAGAAGTGCGGCCAGAATGCTCCTTAGAGGCAAGGATGGCAAGACTGCGTTACATACTTCGGACATGTTGTCAGGAGGGATCGGTCTCTGGAGAAGGACATCATCCTTGGCAGAATACAGGGTCAGCAGAAAAGAGGAAGACCCTCAAGGAGGTGGATTGACACAGTGGCTGCAACAATGAGCTCAAGCATAACAACGATTGTAAGGATGGCGCAGGACTGGGCAGTGTTTCGTTCTGTTGTGCGTAGGGTCGCTATGAGTTGGAACCGACTTGACGGCACCTAACAACAGCAACAATATTTGAATTCCCTGGAGCATAGTTCTCTTCTGACACATATGGGGTCACCATGAGTCGGAACTGACTCAACAGCAACTGTTTTTGTTTTGTTTATGTGCGGTATTGAGAGTTTTCAGTTTTTCAGAATTCTTTAGTAAATATTTCCACAATAAAATCTTTGCAAGGAGTCTCTAAATGTTTACCGTTAGAAACAGTCCTTTGGATCAAGGCCAACGGGGTAAACTACGACAAGAGACGGATTCACGAAATCATATATGTTCTTCAAGAAGAAACTTAGTGATCCTATGTTTGTTGAAATAGGAGTTAATAACACTACCACTAATAGAACCTAACTCGATTCCTTCTTCCTTTCTTGCTCACTCGTCATCTTTTTTCTTAAAGACCGCCAAGGTTGGCTACTCACTGTGCTTACATATCTTAGAACTCACAAAGGATTTCACATACATTATCCTGTTTTACCCACAGAAGAGTCTCGGAATCAGAACTGTATTCTTATCACGGTTTTTTTTTTTTTTTTTTTTTTTCAGATGAGAAGGCTGAACCTTGCAGGGGGGTAATTGAGTTCTCTAAGTTTATGCCCCTGGTATATGGTGAGGTACGTGTCCCTGAATTAAAAGATGTGTGCAGGCTAGGGGGTAGGGTGGAAGTCTTTTCTCAGTCCTCTGCTGTCTGTTCAGTCGTTTATTGGAATCAAAGCTTAGTCCTGCATCCATTCACACTCCCTTGTTCGAATTCTTCTCTTGTATTTGGAGGGAGCAAACCAATTCTTTTGCTCACTAGTTAGTGCTTCCTAAACGTCTTTGAGGAAGTCAGATAAGTTTTGAACTGCGGAAGAGAGAGAATGAAAGGAGGCTGTGGGCTCCAGAACAGGAAAAACATGGCCCCAGTGGGGTTGCATAGTGGGCTGCTGAATGCGAGGTGAGGTTGTGTCTAGAGGGAGGAGAAAAATAGGGATGAGGCAAAGGGGTTTCCCAAAACACTTGATTCTGCCATTGTCACTGATTGGTGCCTCCCCTTTCTCTGAGACCTTGAACTGGACACACATAACTATGACGAATGTATTTTCATGTTGACTTATCATTGGGGGTATCAAGGAAATCGGCACACAAAGATAGAGCACTATAGAGAGAAGTCAATGTAGGCACATTTGGTTTTTCCTCTTTATTTTTTGTTTTGCTTGATTTCCCTTCATTTGAAGTTGCTTCTCTGCTGTTGCAGAGATAACATTTGCTCCATGATCTCAGCCAGAGAGCTGTCACAGAAGTAGCATTCCACAGGACACTGAGCAGTAAGCTCTCAGGAGCACCCTGTCTGCAGGAGAGCAAAGCCAAGGGGAGCCAAGGACCTGGGAAATGCAAAGCATTCAGCTTGGAGGAGAAAGAATGGAGAGGGCGCTCTCTTGTGGAATTCTGCTCATTGTCTCATTTGCCTGGTAACAGGCTATCTTTCGTAGCTCTTTAAACCAATTGCTTTTTAAATTTTTAATCATGAATTTGTGTTTGAGGGTGTTCTTAGAAGATTCAAAATACAATTCCTGGCTGATTTAATACCCACCAAGAACTGACCACCTCAATTCAGTGTGCAATGCAAAAGGTTGCATTAAAAAAAAAAAAAAAAAAAAAAAAGCCAGATTAACTGAATTGTCTTCCAAACCGGCATGTTGGGTAATTTTTTTCCATATTCTGGTGTAAAGCCTTACAAACTATGGTTTTGTAATAAGATTTTTTTTTTTAACTTACTTTCCCACCTGGGTAGGATTTAAGCAAAGCCCAGGCAATTCAGGGCTATTTAGTTTTAGTCTTGGTTAATTACTAGGCCAAGATAATTCTGACTTCAGCAGCTTACGTATAGAAGACATGACAGCTGGGCTCCCAAGGCAGCCTTGGGTCAGAACTGACATCTTTGTAACAAAGGGATGTTCTCCTACCTCAGTGGTGAGTGCAGGGGTGGCACTTTCTGTGACTCGGTGTCAGCACTGCTAGCCTGGAGCCGGTGAGTGCAGGAGAAACTGCTGATTCAGGGCTCTGCAGACATGGCTGGTCTCACTGCAGTGAAAATAGGTCATTAACGACAGGTGGCGATAAGCCAAAAACCAAAGCCAGGAACACTGTATGGTCTGCTGGTGGTAAAGTCCATTTCACTAGAGCTCCAGAAAGAGAGCAATCTGCTTTCATTTGTTTAAAACAACCACATGGTTGCAGAGCTCAGATACTAAGATTGTGATCTCGCTTCCCTCGCCTTTATTTTCCTAAGAGTTCAAGTTGTTTATTGTTTCAGTTTATCCCGTTTCCATTCCCACGCACTGAAATAACTCTGGAACTCCGGCTTCTTTTTTGAACAGCCAGGCTGGCAGGCTTCTTTTTTTCTTTTTTCCGTCAGTAGAGTGGGCAGAATTGAGGCTGTGATGATATCACGCTCTCTGGTTTCTTATATATGCTGACAGTGAAGTGGTTCTAGCCAGTCTAGTTCACACTGCCCTGATCTTCACAAGACCATCTCTGTGATTCCAGGGCGAGGGGACTGGTTGTTGCTGTTATAGGATGAAATAGTATTTCACTTCGTTTTGGTTAGCATCACTCTGGATTGGAGTGTCCTGTTACTCTCAGTAATTCCCTAACAAGAGAAGGGCAATTGTAAGGAAGCAGGCTGGTGAGTGGGAAATCAAACCCCACTTCCCTGACACCAAATGGGAAGATCAAATCAATGCCATCTATTATCGATTCCGTTCCACTTCTGTTCTGACACCAGCTGCATAAGTAGCATTTCCTCCTCTGACCCTAACTACCTGAATCTAGGACAGAACTCACAATTTAAAGGGTACTGTCCTCCAGACTGCCAAGTGTGCCCAAGACCTCAAGCTAGGGAGTCCTTACAACACCCTCACTCTGATCTGCTGGCTGCAAATTCAGGGTTTTCTTACCCACTTGGGATGCCAGCCTTAAGCTCAGGGGTCCTCAGGGTTCTCCAAGGTCCCCCTCACTTCTGACCTGCTGGCTCCTACTACTCCCTCAGGTTCAATAATTCACTAGACTGACTCACAGACTTAGGAAAGTGTTATGCTTAAGATTAGTTTTATTATAGCAAAAAGGATACGAATGAAGAGACACATAGGGTGAGGTCTGGGAGAGTTTTCAACACAGAGCTTCCATGCCCCAAAAAGGGATGTGCTACCCTCCCACGTGCATGATGTCTGTCACCAACCAGGAAGCACCATGGCGCTTCCATGACCAGAGCCTTTACTGGGGCATCATTATGTAGGCATGATTGATTGAATGCAACCTTCAACCCCTTTCCTTGAGTTTGGGCTGATATCACACAGTGGGCCTTTCTGGCCTGACCAGTCCCTACTGAAGAGGTACCTCATTAGCATAAACCCTCAGGTATGTCTGAAGGTCTCATCAAAGACAGTTTAATCACTGCGGAAATTCAAAGGTTTTAGAGGTACAAAGACCAAATTCTTTGGATGAAGTTAAATTCTTTACCCCAAAGCTGGGAATTGCTAATTGGTCCACCAGACAGGTCTGGTGTGATTCAGAGTATATCTTAGACCAGAATTTCTCAACTTTGAGCAAGCATTAGCATCCCTGGAGGGTCTGCTAAAATACAAACTGCTGGCCCCACCCTCTGAGTTTCTGAATCAGTAGGACTGGGTAGGAGCCTAAGAATGTGCATTTCTAACAAATTCCCAGGGGATGCTGATGCTGCTTGTCCAGGGACCATGTTTTGAGAAGCACTGGCTTAGGCAGGTCAGCAATGGTCTCAGCATTGCTCCCACATGAGCTCCAATCCCAGCACTCCTTCCATTAGGCTGCGAGCAACTTAAGGGTAGAGACCATGTTTCATTCATCTTTGAATCTTCAGGTTCCAGCATTAAACAAAACAACAACAACAGTTGCTGTCTATTTGATTCCAACTCATAGCAATCCTATAGGACAGAGTAGACCTGCCCCATAGGGTTTCCAAGGAACAGCTGATGGATTTGAACTGCTGACCATTTGATTAGCAATGAGCTCTTAACTACTAGCTGATAGAGTTCAGTCATTAATTAATTAGTTCAACAACCATTTAATGAGTATCTTCTTTGTCAGGTACTATGCAGATTTCAACATAGTACCTACCTGATAAGAAGGTACTCATCAAATGGTTGTTGAATTAATTAATTAATTAATGACTAAACTCTACCAGCTAATCTTTTTAAAACAGAAGTGGGTAATAGGAGATGTTTTTCTGAAGGTCTGGGAATATCTTACCCAATGGTTAATTTTATGTATCAACTTGGCTAGGCTATGGTGCCCAGTTGTTTAGTCAAAAGCTGTCCAGGTGTTGATGTAAGGTATTTGGTAGAGGCAATTAACATTTAAATCAGTTGACTTTAAGAAAAGGAGATTATCCTTGATAATGTGGGTGGGCCTCATCCAATCAGTTGAAAGCCTTAAAAGCAAACACCGAGGTTTCCCAGAGAGGAAGAAATTCTGCTTCAAGATTGTAGCATAGAAATTCTGCCTCAGTTTCCAGCCTGCAGGCCTGCCCTATGGTTATAGATGTTAAACTTGCCAGCCCCCACAATGATGTGAGCCAATTTCTTAAAATAAATCTCTGGGCTTCTATATGTGTGTGTACGTGGAATCCTGGTGGTGTACACTATTTCTCTGGATAATCCTGACAAAAATCCATTGCTATCGAGTTGATTCTGACTCATAGTGACCCTGTATGACAGAGCAGAACTGCATTATAGGGCTTCCAAGGCCGTAAATCTTTATGGAAGCAGACTGCCACATCTTTCTCCTTGGAGCAGCTGGTGGTTTGAACCACTGACCTTTCAGTTAGCAATCAAGAACTTTAACCACTATGCCACTAGGGCTCCTAATCCTGACTAAAACCAAAGAAAAAAACCAAACCCATTGCCATCCGATAGATTCTGACTCATAGTGACCCTATAGGACAGAGTAGAACTGCCCCATAGAGTTTCCAGGGAGCGCCTGGTGGATTTGAACTGCCAACTTTTCATTAGCAGCCGTACCACTTAACCTCTATGCTACCAGGGTTTCCTACTAATACATCTTAAATGAGATATTTACTGCATTGGATGTAAATGCTTAAATCACTGAAATTAATATTTAAAAACTCAATGGACTAAGGAAAAATTAGGCAATATGCTATTCTCAAGCCTACTTAGGTTGAAAAAGAAGAGCTGGGTTTTTAGGAAGACGCTAGGCAGAGGAAAAGTGGGCCCATTGCCTTTGACAAGGTATTTTACCCACAATTTTTAGTAAAGGATGAAAACCTTCCACAAGCAGTGTGACAAACAGATGAGCCAGCAGCTCCTCTCTGGAGAGTTGCATGTACTGAATCTCATAGATCGGGGTAGGAAATGGTTCTTGTATCAGGGAAGAGTGTTCAGTGTGGTTTCTATCTTAGGGACTCTCACACATGTTGGGAACAAGTCTGTAACCACTGAAGATCTGCTCCTGGAAATCCTCCAATCTTTACGTTTGTTCATTTAGTCAGAACAAAGGGGAAAATGATGTTTGAGTCTTGTTCGATCAGAACCTCTGCTCTGCCTCCATGACCTTACCTCAGCTGCCCCAGCTTGTGCCCTCCGCATTCCCTACCTCATATTTTGCATTCTGTCATCTTGCTGGTAGTTTTCTAGCATAGACCATGGTGCTTCAGGTCTCCGTGTTTGTTTGTTTGTTTGTTTTTTCATGTTCTTTTTCTGCTTGGTATGTCTTCTCCTAGCCTCCAATCCGCCTGGGCCCGGATGACTCAGATTTAATCATCTATGACTTCTCTCTGCAAATGATTCTAATGTGAAGCCACAGTATCTTTGAGCATTTCTTCTCTGTGTTCCCGTAATACCCCATGAACACCTCTACTTCTCATTTACTTGTTCACTCAACAATTATTTAATTTCTATTATGTATTAGGCTTAGTCAATAGCGATACAATGATGGACAAGACATGGCTCTTGTCCATAAGTAACTCATTGTGTAGTGGGAGATACAGACAAGAAAACTAGTAATTATAATACAAAGTACACAATAATAAGACAAAGGTAACCATTGGATGCTATGGAAGTACCTAGAAAGGGCCCCTAACTCTGACATGAAGTCTCAAGGAGGGTTTTCCAGATGAAATAACATCTTAGCCAAGATACAAAGGGTTGAGTAGAATTTAACCAGACAAAGAATGGGAGAAGAGCATACCAGGGAGAGGAAAAGCATTTTCAAAAATCATTATCTGTTTATATGCTTGGCTTTATACTGTAGATCCCCCATGCTTCTGTCAGTTTGTCATTGTGTGGGGGTTTGTGTGTTGCTGTGATGCTGGAAGCTATGCCACCGGTATTCAAATATCAGCAGGGTTACCCATGGCAAACTTGTTTCAGAAGAGCTTCCAGACCAAGGAAGATTAGAAAGAAGGACCTGGTGGTCTACTTCTGGAAAGAATTAGCCAGTGAGAACCTTACGAATAACCACAGAACATTGATATAGTGCTGGAAGATGAGCCCCTCAGGTTGGAAGGCACTTGTCATGGATTGAATTATGTCCCCCCAAAATGTGTATATCAACTTGGTTAGGCCATGATTCCCAGTATTGTATAGTTGTCCTCCATTTTGTGATTGTAATTTTATGTTGAGAGGATTAGGGTGGGATTGTAACACCACCCTCACTCAGGTCACCTCCCTGATCCAAGGTAAAGGGAGTTTGCCTGGGGTGTGGCCTGTACCACCTTTTATCTCTCAAGAGATAAAACGAAAGTAAGCAGAGAGTTGGGGACCTCATACCACCGAGAAAGCAGCACCAGGAGCAGAGCACGTCCTTTGGACACGGGGTCCCTGCACCTGAGAAGCTCCTTGACCAGGGGAAGTTTGAGGAAAAAGAATCTTCCTCCAGCACCGACAGAGAGAGAAAGCCTTCCCCTGGAGCTGACGCCCTGAATTTGGACTTGTAATGTACTAGACTGTGAGAAAATAAATTTCTCTTTGTTAAAGTCATTCAGCTGTGGTATTTCTGTTATGGCAGCACTAGATGACTAAGACAGCATTCAAAATACGACTGGGGAAGAGCTGCCTCTTCAAAGTACAGTCGACCTTAATGATGTGGATGGAGGCAAGCTTTCAGGACCTTCATCTGCTGATGTGACATGACTCAAAATGAGAAGTAACAGCTGTAAACAGCCACTAATAATCAGAGCATGGAATGTATGAAGTATGAATCTAGGAAAATTGGAAATTATCATAAATGAAATAGAACACATAAACATCAATATCCTAGGCATTAGTGAGCTGAAATGGACTGGTATTGGTCATTTTGAATCAGACAATTTAATGGTCTACTATGCTTAGAATGACAAATTGAAGAGGAATGGCATTGCATTCATCATCAGAAAGAACATTTCAAGATCTATCCTGATGGTACAATGGTATCAGTGATAGGATAATATCCATACGCCTACAAGAAAGACCAATTAATATACCTATTATTCAGATTTGTGCACCAACCACTAAGGCCAAAGATGAAGAAATTGAAGGGTTTGTTTTTTTTTAATCAACTTCTGTAGTCTGAAATTGATGGAACATGCAATCAGGATGCATTGATAATTACTGGTGATTGGAATGGGAAAGTTAGAGACAAAGATGAAGGATCATAGTTGGAAAATATGGCATTGGTGACAGAAACAACATTGAAGATCACATGAAGAAATTTTGCAAGACCAATGCCTTCTTCATTGCAAATACCTTTTTTCAACAACGTGAATGGCGACCTTGCCAGATGGGATACACAAGAATCAAATTGACTTACATCTGTGAAAAGAGGCACTGGAAAAGCTCAATATCATCAGTCAGAACAAGGTCAGGGGCTGGCTTCGGAACAGACCATCAGTTGCTCATAATGCAAGTTCAGGTTGAAATCATAGAAAATTAAAACAAGTCAGTGAGAGACAAAGTATGACCTTGAGTATATCCCACCTGAATTTAGAGGTCATCTCAAGAACAGATTTGATGGGTTGAGCACTAATGACCGAAGACCAGAAGAGTTGACGGATGACATCAAGGACATCATACATGAAGAGAGCAAGAGGTTATTAAAAAGACAGGAAAGAAAGAAAAGACCAAAATGAATGTCAGAACCCTGAAACTTGCTCTTGAATGTCAAGTAGCTAAAGTGAAAGGAAGAAACAGCTGAATAGAAGATTTCAAAGGGTGGCTTGAAAAGACAAAGTAAAGTATTATAATGGCATGTGCAAAGACCTGGAGGTAGAAAACCAAAAGGGAAGAACACGTTCAGGATTTCTCAAGCTGAAAGAACTGAAGAAAAACTTCAAGCCTCAAGTTGCAATATTGGAGAATTCTACAGGGATAGTATTAAACGATGCAGGAAGCATTAAAAAACTATGGAAGGAAAACACAGAGTCACTATACCAAAAAGAATTGGTTGACATTCAACAATTTCAGGAGGTAGCATTTGATCAGGAACCAATGGTTCTGAAGGAAGGAGTCCAAGCAACACTGAAGACATTGGCAAAAAACAAGGCTCCAGGAATAGATGGAATACCAACTGAGATATTTCAACAAATGGATGCAGTGCTGGAAGTGCTCACTTGTCTATGCCAAGAAATTTAGAAGACAGCTTCCTGGCCAACTGACTGTAAGAGATCCATATTTATGCCTGTTCCCAAGAAAGGTGATCCAACCGAATGTGGAGGTTATAGAACAATATCATTGATATCACAAGCAAGCAAAATTTTACCGAAGATCATTCAAAAGTGGTTGTAGCAGTACATCGACAGGGAACTGCCAGAAACTCAAGCTGAATTCAGAAGAGGATGTGGAACCAGTGATATCATTGCTGATGTCAGATGCATCCTGGTTGAAAGCAGAGAATAGCAGAAAGATGTTTACTTGTGTTTTATTGACTACACAAAGGTATTCGACTGTGTGGGTCATTACGAATTATGGATAACATTGTGAAGAATGGGAATTCCAGAACACTTAATCGTGCTCATGAGGAACCTTTACATAGATCAAGAGGCAGTCATTTGAAAAGAACAAGAGGATACTATATGGTTCAAAGTTAGGAAAGGTGTGCCTCGCCGATGTATCCTTTCACCGTGTTTATTCAATCCATATGCTGAACAAATAATCTGAGAAGCTGGATTATATATGAAGAAGAATGGGGCATGAGGATTGGAGGAAGACTCATTAATAACCTGCAATATGCAGATGATACAACCTTGCTTGCAGTAAGTGAAGAGGACTTGAAGCACTTACTGATAAAGATCAAAGACCACAGCCTTCAGTATGAATTATACCTCAGCATAAAAAAGAAAACAAAAATCCTCACAACTGGACCAATGAGCAACATCATGATTAACAGAGAAAAGATTGAAGTTGTCAAGGATTTCATTTTACTTGCATCCACAATCAAGACTCATGGAAACAGCAGTCAAGAAATCAAATGACGCATTACATTGGGCTAATCTGCTGCAAAAGACCTCTTTAAAGTGTTGAAAAGCCAAGATGTCACCATGAAGACTAAGGTGAGCCTGACCCAAGCCATGGTGTTTTTGATTGCCTCCTATGTGTGGAAAAGATGGACAATGAATAAGGAAGACTGAGGAGGAATTGATGCCTTCGAATTGTGGTATTGGAGCAGAATATTGAATATACTATCCACTTCCAAAAGAACGAAAAGATCTGTCTTGGAGGAAGTACAACCAGAATGCTCCTTAGAAGCAAGGATGGCAAGACTACATCTCACATACTTTGGACATGTTATTAGGAAGAAATCAGTCCTGGAGAAGGACATCATGCTTGGTAAAGTAGAGGGCCAAAGAGAAACAGGAAGACTCTTAACAAGATGGGTTGACACAATGGCTGCAACAGTGGGCTCAAGCATAACAATGATTGTGAGGATGGTGCAGGAACAGGCAGTGTTTCATTCTGTTGTAATAGGGTCACTATGAGTCAGAGCCGACTCAATGGCACCTAACAACGGCAACAACAACATACTGTAGATGCCTGGGGGCTAAAACTCTTGTTTTTTAATTAGTCTAGCCTCAACTCTTAGCACAGTCCCTGGCACATAGTAGATGTTCAAGGAAATGTTTGTCGAATGAATGAATGAGTTACATTTTGCTGAAATGGCTGGTATGGGTGCCAATTAATGACCACAGAGGGTGATATTCTTAGAAACTGATTATTTATTGGTTTAATGGCTATCTATCCTAGTTCTCGTGGGCTCCTTCCTGTGTGCTTATTAATAGGTTAGCAGACATCAAAATTGCATGGACTTTCAGTGCAGTGTGTTTCATATCCTGAGTACAATAGTTGGTAGGGTTTTCAGGGAGTAGCAAACTGCTCCAACTCAATGCTTTGAAAACAAATGTGCGATTTCTGAAAAGAAGATTGATGCAAAGAAGGTTAGAACTGATTGAGCATTTTAACACTATGTGAAATCTAAATAAATCAGACTATGTTCTCAGAGGCAGGCCTCTTTATTTTTTCATGACCAGAAAAGCGCTGATTTTGTTGATGTCATTGTCTGTTGCCTCTCAAAGTGTTTTCTGCCATTAATGGAACAGTGAGCTCTGTCCACGAGCCCGCCCACTCGTTGTCAGTGTGCACTGAATTTCTCAATCACCTCTGGAAAATGGGGAATGATTAACTCAAGGCAAAAAAGGTGATTTACATTTTCTGAATGAACGATGGTGATAGAAGTGCTGATTCCTAAGAGATTTGCAGAGGAGCTCATGAAGGAGGTGGAGAGTGTTCCTATATTCTCAGCAGTTGTGTTATTATAGAAAGGAGCCCTACCTCAGAGTTGGGAAGGCAAAGTTGGCAAGAAGCAGTGAGTGGGAGAATTTGAATGACTTGGTTGGGGAGTCCTGTGGTATTTCTCTGTGCTCGAGATTGTGTGGGCTGACACCTGGCTGCAAATGACTGCTCAACAATGGCTCGTATCTAACCATGGCTCAGAACAGTGCTTTGCAACTGTGGCTGCACGTTAGACTCATTTGCAGAGTTTTGAAAACTACCCAGCCTAGGGCTTCACCCCAAGAGATTCTGATCTAATTGGTGTTAGATAGGACCTAGGCAGCAGCATTTTTTAAAAGTTCCCCCAGATGATTCTATTTGAAAGCAGGAGTGATGGTTAATTTTATACGTCAACTGCTCTGACAGAAGTTTGCACCTGCCTGCAGGCCCGGTAGTATTTCATTCTGTTGTACATAGTGTCTCTGTGAGTCGGAACTGGCTCCTCAGTACCTAACAACAAAACATCAAAAGCCCCCACAGCCACATGAGCCAATTAAAATAAATCTCTCTGTGTATGTATTTATATACATATATGTGTATGTGTATAAATATACATATATAAATCTCTGTAAATATATGTGTGTGTATATGCATATGTATCTCCTATTGGTTCTGTTTCTTTACCAAGCCCTGACTCATACCCCAGGGTTGAGAACAACTGGTCCTAGTTGATTAAGAGAGCCTTGTGCCAGCACCTTGATTATAAGACGTCCCCACCATGACCTCTTTGCCAGGACAAGAGCGGGGAAGGGAGAACAAGAAAGAGAGGTGTAATTAAGGGTTTTAGTATGATCTGTTTTAAACCCCAGGCTGAAGAGGCTTTAGGAAACACAGGTCATAGCACTTTGGCTGAATTTATTACTCTTGGAATCAAAAGGAGGATATGGAAAATGAAGAGCTGGCTAAATATTTTTATATGATGAAGTAATGGGTCCCTGGCAAGATGCTGCTAGAAGGTCTTGAACCATGTTTGGCAAGTAACTCACTGATCAGATAAAGGAGTTGTAAAGTCAAGTTTGATGGGAATGGAAGGTAAGTACTCTGAGGGGGAAAAATAATAGTGGAACTAAATAGCAAGGAAACCCTGGTGGTGTAGTGGTTAAGAGCTATGGCTGCTAACCAAAAGATCGTCAGTTCGAATCCACCAGGTGCTCCTTGGAAACTCTGTGGGGCAGTCCTATGCATCCTATAGGGTTGCTATGAGTTGGAATCGACTTGACAACGATGGGTTTTTTTGTTTTATTTTATTTTTTTTTATAGATAGCAAGGGATAAAGTGTTGTAACATTTGCCTGAAAAAGAATGGTGGCCTCTCTGCAACTCCCAGGAGAAAACAAGGAAGAGACCCAGGGATAGTGCTTAAGGGGTGTGGGTGGTGATGTGAGTTTAAGATTTTAGTTTACAGAACTGAATGTGATTTTTTTAAAGGTATCACCAAGACTGCTTTGGTGGGGTTTGTAAATTCAATACCCTTTACCATAGTTCTGCCCTCTAGCTTACAGATTTCCAGAAGCTGTAAAGCTTTCTGGTATTCATAGATTCTTATAAGACTCTCAGAACCATAGTACATTACCCTGGTGGGAAAAGAGTTCTTGTAGAGAACATTCTGTTATCCACTGTAATAAGATATCATTAGGTAGTTCTAATTTGTGCCAATCTCAAAGCCAAATTCAAATTCCCTTGGGGAAAACCCTGGTCTAGCCCAGCAGGAAGTCCTGGGTTTCTTTCCTTGACCACCTCCTCTTTTGAGTTTTCCTTTGGTCCCTTCCAGCTGAAGCAGTTATTTTTATCCAGAGTCATAGAGGTGAGCGCCATTGTTGGCTCCATCTTAGAAAACCCCAAGCTTTTTTGGCATCAACTTAAAGGATACTTCAGCCCTCTAGACCCTGGGAATCTCACGTTGACTCTGACTCCTTCAAGAGATGCAGCATCCGTGGGTGAATCTGGCAAGAGAGAACATCAGTCCTAAAGATACAGTCAACCAGCCTGCTACTGTCCTGTCATATCTTGCTTGGTATGTGTGGGCCGGGCCCAGAGATGAGAGGGTTTTTGTTGACTAACCACTGCATCTCATATACACTGTCCTCAAACCTGTCTCTTTGTGTAATTTAGAGCCTACATTTCTGATTTGTAAATAGGATATTGGGTCTCATGCAGTTCAAGCTTCTGCCAGCAGAACTTAGCGCTCCCTGATGTAGAACAACTTCGAAGCCCTCAGTAAGAAGTCAGTGTATTTAAACTAAAGGATTGGGTGAGATCAGCGAATGGTAGTGCAAGAACATGACTGAAAGAAGTCACTAGGGCCTTGAGCACTTACTTGCAGCTATTTCCTTACCAGTTTTCAAAGAGTTCAAAAGGGCGGGGGAATCTGGCTTCCCTTTCATCCATGAAATGCCTTTGCTGACCCTTTCTCTTATTAGCTCTGGCCTGACATCCCTGGGTCAAGTCAAAGTCAGAGAAGGGCTTTGCCCTAATGGCATAGTTATTTTCAAATCTCAAGTAGTCCACTAAACCCATATAGGTCTTTGAGTCCCTGAGTTTTGTGGGACATGGCCAATGGGTACTAAAAAACCAACCAACCAACCAGTTGCCATTGAGCGGACTCTGACCCATGGCGACCCCGTGTGTGTCAGAGTAGAACTGTGCTCCATAGGGTTTTCACTGGCTGATGTTTTAGAAGTAGGGTGCCGGGTCTTTCTTCTGAGGCACTTCAGAAGAACTCAAACCTCCAAACTTTCAGTTAGTAGCCAAGTATGTTAAACATTTATACTACCCAGGGACTAACCAACCACTGAGCACCAAATCTTTACTCTCCCTGTGACTTCTTTCTGGGCCTTTCCAGACCCTGTGGGATGAGACCTGGAAGTTTTCTGTAGCGTGAGACAATTCAAATCTTTGGCCGACTCATTGTTTCCCAAACTTCTTTAAGCGGCCTCTACCTCTGGAATACGCAAAAGGAGTTCCTCTTTTATCTATGGATTTTTTTTGTCTATTCCCATCCATGTCACAACAATAGAATGTTATGGAATGGTCTTATTTTTCTACAATGTTAGCTGAGCGATCTTTGAAGTCTTGCTTGGAGCCTTCAGCACTGTCTTTTCCAAAGCCCTGTAGGGCCGGTGTGACTGAAATCCTCCTCCATAATGGCTGTCAGTGCCCTAGTTGCACCTTGTAGTTCCTCTGTATTTTCTCTTCTTTCTCTTTCTATTTAGTTTCATTAATTGGAAGAAATAGGGAAACTGTCTCTGGCATGTGTGCCAAAATTTCAGCTGTAGCTTTCTCCTCATAAAATGCCTTACATACATTTTTTCCCCTCTCCACTGTCTTTTTTTTCTATTGCTTTCTTTAACAAATTTTCCACATTCAATTTGTAAGGAGAGATCACTTTCTTTCCCTTAATATCTGGTTAGAAATTTGACATGTACAGTCCTGTGGCTGTAGGCGCTCTCAAAGGCTGGCTGGAGAGTCTTCCAGGTTCTGCCCTTGTCAGGGGGCAGTGTTTGCCTGGAGGCCATGAATAACCTCAGATACCAGGTGCCTAAGGCTGTCTACCAGCCACCTTCTCCTCTCCACATCTGGCCCCTGCCATTTTACATTTTGCAGCATCTCAGAGGTGCCTTCTGGCCATGATCAGAGGTGTCACCTCACCCTGTCCCAATGCTGGAGAAATGCTTCTTGGAATAGATTCAGCTTTTAGTAACAAGAGCTTTAGTGAATGAGTGGCCAGCCCCGCCAACTGGTGGTTCTAACGCATGGACCTATTTTAAAAATATTTTTTACATACAGAAATGTGGGTATATAAATGTAATAGCTTGATAAGTTTTCAAAAGCTGAATATGGCTGCATAACAACAACCACATCAAAAAACAATATTACCCACACCCCAAGCCCCCTCATGTTCCCTTCTAGTCACTCTAGACTTCTAGCGGCATGAATTAGTTTTACTTGTTTATATACCTTATATACATGGAAGCACATGGTACATATTCTTTCATGTCTGGCTTCTTTCGCTCAACACTGTGTTTGTGAGATTCATCCGTACTGTTGCATGTGGTTGTAGATGGTGCATTCTTAGTGTAGTCTTCCACTGTAGAAATATATACAATATAAATTGGTCTTATGATTTTGCTCCATTTTACTATTCCAGATTTTGGCCATTACGAATAGTGCTACTGTGAATATTCTGTTATATGTCTTTGGGTGGACAGAAGGAGCCAGTGTAGTCGGACTCGTGATGACCCGCCTATGTGTCAGAGTAGAACTGTGCTCCATGGGGTTTTCAATGGCTGATTTTTTGGAAGGAGATCACCAGGGCTTTCCTCCAAGGTGCCTCTGAGTGGATTCAAATCTCCAACCTTTTGATTAGTAGCCAAACACATTAATTGTTTTTGCACTCCCAGACTCTATAGGTGGGCATTCCACTTGGGTATACCCAGGAGTGGAAACGCTGGGTCGTGGGGTACATGTATATTAAACTTTCACAGATGCTACCAAGTTGTTTTTCAAAAAGTGGACATTTCAGTTCTCCGAGTCTTTTCCCACATTTGACATTTTCTCTATTTTTCATTTTAGCCTTCCTGGTATGTATATGTATGGTGGTATCACTGTGGTTTTAATTTGCATTATTTTGAGGGGCTCTGTGGGAGCCTCAGGTATGAATCTAGGGAGTCGAATGAAAGAAATTGCCACAACCATGCACTTGCTGTTGCTTTGAAAAGGTGCAACTTCCCCCTCTTCCCCGCTTTAGAAATAATCTCATTTGTAGAGGTGAACTTGAAAATCCAAAGTCCTTCCATCATCACCAACATGTGCTCTTGATTAGATAAACATAGCCAGGACTTCTGAAGAGAAATGGGAAAGGAGGGGTCTTGGTACCAGAATAGATTGAACAGAAGAGAAAAATCCAGACACAGTAAGTAATGGTATTTGTTAAAGAGAACATTAGTCAATAAATGGTATTGGAAAAAACTGGCAAACCATTGGAGGAAAAAGTAAACTAGCCTATAGCTAATACCAAAATTTATTTCCATAAAAATACTGGGGAAAAATATGGGTGGAGATGAAAATATGGAGAATGACTTTTTATATTATCCAAAAAGGAACCCATCTGCACTCCCCACTGTCATGGATTGAATTGTGTCCCTCCAAAATATGTGTATCAATTTGGCTAGGCCATGATTCTCAGTACTGTGTGATTGTCCACCATTTTGTCATCTGAAGTGATTTTCCTATGTGTTGTAAATCCTGCCTATATGATGTTAATGAGGTGGAGTTAGGGCAGTTATGTTAATGAGGGAGGATTCAATCTACAAGATCAGATTTTGTCTAAAGTCAGTCTCTTTTGAGATATAAAAGAGAGAAGTGAACAGAGAGACACGGGGACCTCCTACTACCAAGAAGTGCCAGGAGCAGAGCACATCCTTTGAACCCGGGATCCCGGTGCTGAGAAGCTGCTAGACCAGGGTAAGATTGATAACAAGTACCTTCCTTTGGAGTGACAGAGGGAGAAAGATTTCCTCTGGAGCTGGTGCCCTGAATTCAGACTTCTAGCCTCCTAGGCTGTGAGAGAATAAATTTTTCTTTGTTAAAGCCACCGACTTGTGGTATTTCTGCTATAGCAGCATTAGATGACTAAGACATCTACCCCTCACTCCATATGAGATACAATTCAAGTGCTTTACCTGTATCAAGCAATTTAATCCCCAGGACAACCTTATGATATGTATTATAATTCTTCACTTTTCCAGGTGATTAAATTGAGACAGAAGTTATTTTTGCAAGGTCCCAATAAATGGTCAGGCCAGGATTTAAACCAAAGAAGTATGACTTCTTTATTTTTAAATTACTAAACTAAGAAAAACGTGGAGAGATTTGAATTCATGAATTAAAAGCTGTGTGGAAAAAAAAATCATGTAGAGAAAAGACAGATGACAATGGGGAAAAAACCTGCGACATATGTAATAGATAAAGCATTAATATCATTAATAGAGATTTCTTTCAAATGTTATGGCCTAGTACACCAGTGTTCTGAATGATGCTAATGGGTGTTCTGTGAAAGAAAGTTTTGATGGTCAATTAAGTTTAGGAAATGATGTGTTAAGTCTGACCAGGGAACTCTTTCTTTTCCCCCTCAGAACACCTATTAACATCTCATGAGGCAATAAAACTCCCTGTAACACATTTTAGAAAATGTCGTCTTTATATGTAATGAGTTCCTACAAATCAGGAAGGAAAATCTGAATTACCAAAAGAAAAATGGGCAAAAAAAAGAACGGACAACTCAAAAAGATAACAAATACAAACAACGATAAGCATATGAAAACAAGTCCAACTTTGTTACTAGTCAAAGGAAAACAAAATCCGGAGCCACCAATTTTTATCTTTGAAATCAGCAAACATTAAAAAAAAAACAAGCCTTAGAGGCAGTATTTGCTAGAGTAGTAGGGAAAAATGCACTTTTAAAAAGTTAGTGAGATTGTAAAGAAGTACAACTTCTCTGCGGGGCAACTTGGCCATACATATCAAAGGTCTTGAAAAAACGCACATGCCTTGATCAAGGGAAGTCCATTCATAGGAATTTATCATAAGGAAATAACTGGACAAGTGGGCACGGATGTATGTACAAGGAAGTTCATTGCAGCATCATTTATACAACAAGAATGTCTATTCACATAAGTTAAAGTATATTTATACACCACAGTGCTATGTACCTCTTAAAAGCAGCAATGTTGACCTATTGCATTCCTGTGGAAAGGTATAAAAAATATATGTAGACAAAATCAGATTACTAAATCATCTGTTTAATGTATTTATTTTTTTTCGTAAAAAAAGAAAAAATAAAAAGGCTGAGTGCATATACATGAAAATGTTAAGGGTGTTTTGTGTTCTCTAGCGGTGAGGTATGGGACGATTTTTACTTTTTTCTTTATGACTTTCTGCATTGCCCAGTTTTTTACATCAATTCCTTGTTACCTTTAAAATAAAAATGGCTATTGCCATTTTCAAACAGGTTTAAAACACTGACATTTTTTTATGCTGAAATAGTGAGACACGGATTAGAAAAACAAGAGGATTTTATTCTCCAACAATTACTAAGTTCTTTATTATGCTAGCAAACTTAGCCTCAGTCTAATAAGCTACACTCAAAGTGAGGGTGAGTAGGAAGAAGATAGAAAAAATCTGTAGTCTGTAGAAATAATAGATCTTTATAAAAGGGATATAGAGAAAAGGGGAATTAATTTTCGCATGGTTTAACGGCTGTATTGAATCACTGACTTGTCAGAGAACAAACCTGAATAGTTAATGGCTCTTCTTGTATCAGGCAGAGAAACGAGGCGATATCAAATAGTGCTTGAAAAATGGATCCACAGAGCCACCCTCCAGCAATTTCTGAAGGAAATCTCAGCTCCGTGTTCCTGAATTTGTGAAACAGGACCTGAGCCAACTCCTTCCTTTTTTTGACTAACCCAAAATGAACTCCTTATGCAAAACCTGGGCCAGTTCCAACATGCCCAGTGCTCAGGGTTGTCAGCCAGCTGTTGGCAGCTCTCATTGACTAATTTTCTTTTCTCTTAAATGGTGCAGAAATATGTTGCTTTACATACACAGGATGAAATGAATCGAAGGAACCTGATTTGAAAATACCCCCAAACCTTCTCAAACTAGACTTAAGACCTAGTCAGTTTATTTGCCCATTCATTCCATTGTACTAAGCTGTGTTGAGATGGGGAAGGGGCTCACATGGAGAACTTCCCTCTTTATTTATGATATGAAAAGGGAATTCCCCAGCAAGTCCCCCTGGAGAGGATAGACCTGGTTACTAATGAAGACCTTAGCTCTCTAGCCACTCGCAAAGCTATCCAAAAGCTGATTGGATCTTCAGGTTCCTGAGGGGAGAGCAAGAGGAGGGACGTAGGGGTTGGCTAACTGTATGGCACAAACTTACAGGCCCTCCACATCCTACAGATGAAAGTAAGACCCGGGGCTGCTGGCCTTTAACCAGTTCCTTAAAGAATCATTTTTAGTCCTCAAGCCTTCATTGAATTAACCAAGGAATCTCTTCCTTGTACAAATTTATACTAAAACAGCATAATAGCCATCTTCCTGGCACAAATGTTTTGTACTCAACTACTAACTTAAAGGTTAATGGTTCAAACCCACCCAATCGTGCTGTGGAAGTAAGACCTGGTGATCTGCTTTTGTAAAAATGATTGTTAGTTGCTGTCAAGTTGATGGCCAAGAAAATCTTGTAACACATGGGGTCATCGTGAGAGTTGACTTAACAACAATGGGTTTGGTTTTTTTTGGTTTAGGAGCTAGATCTTAAACCATCTAGGTAGGTAAATTTTTATTAACTTAGTGGGAGAACTAAGCTAGTTTCTCAAGGTTTTATAGGTTCAATATAAAATGTAGTTTTCTGTATTTTTTAAAAATAGAATGGATCATAAAAATAATTTTGTTATGGGAAATAAAATATTTTGGGAAATGTGTTACTCTTACTCTCTACTGTCTAGTCTTGAGAGGTAGTGCAGTCTGGTAGTTGAGGTCAGAAGCACTTGGGTCTGTTTCCTCACCCCTAAAATAATACCTACCCTGTGGGTTTGTTGTAAAGATTAAATGAAATAATGCTTCAGAAGTACACAGTGCTGTCCCTGGCACAGAGTAAGTATCCAATTAACAGAGGCTAGCGGTGGTGTAGTGGGGAAGTGCTATGGCTGCTAACCAAAAGGTCAGCAGTTCGAATCCACCAGGCACTCCTTGGAAACTCTATGGGGCAGTTCTACTCTGTCCCATAGGGTTGCTATGAGTCAGAATCGACTCAATGGCAACGGATTTGGTTTTTGTTGGTTTTAGCAATAAACACGACCCACCACCCCTAGATTACAACCCACTTTGCAAGCATTTTACTCACCTTCACAGAATTCCTAGGTTATTTAGAAAGGCTGGCATCAGAACTAAGTATTTTATTGTTTCACACCACTATTGCTGAGTTATGGGTGAAATCTCTCCAGCTACCTGCCTCCAGCCCCACTCAAATACTGCCCCTGGGTCTTCAACTTCTCCACTAACATCACTCTCTGGGGGTCAAGGATTCTGCCCTTTCTTTCTGGTGGTGGGTAGTAGGTTTTATAAGTGTCATGGGCTGTTGACACAGGGCAGTTGGATGTGGCTCAGCAATTCTCATGTCATGGGAGGTATTATGGATTGAATTGTGTTTGCCAAAATATGTGTTGCAATCCTAAACCCCATACCTATGGGTGTAATCCCAGTTGGAATAGGGTTTTCTTTGTTATGTGATTGAGAATATATCAGTGTAGGCTGTGTCCTGAGTCAATCACTTCTGAGTGATATAAAGAGTGGCCTAGAAAGAAGCAAGCACACAACTGGGGAAAAAAACATGCCACATGGAGATCGCCAAGGAACCTAGGAATGCTGGGGCTAGAGAAGCTGAGAAAAGAATCCTTCCCCTGGGGTGGGTTGTGGGGGTGGGAATGCGAGGGTAGGGAGGGTCTTCTCCTAGAGCTGGTGCCCTGAATTTGGACTTCCAGCCTCCTAAACTATGAGAAAATAAATTTCTGTTCGTTAAAGACAACCACTTGTGGTATTTCTGTTATAGCAGCGCTAGATAACTAAGACAGGAGGATCATCTTGGGTGACATGGGAACAGGATATGGCAGGCCAGTGCCCACCCTGATGAGAACACCAAGCAGGGGAGTAGGGGTGTGTCCTCTGAATGGGAGAGGCTGTGTGCAGAAGGCAGCAGACCCCACCAGACCTCCTGGTATGGACCTCCACCAGGCCTCCTGGTATTGGCTACCCTCAAATCTTTGTTTCCTCAGAAACTCTCTGATCTGTTTCCTCAAAGCTTTTCATTTTGAGTCTGAGTGGAAATAAAAATTCTGAAAAACAATGTTTCCTATCTCTCGGCCTTCCAGTCAAAACAATTCTAATTCTTCGGGCAAAGTGGATACTTCTGCCCACTAGGGGAAAGGTCAGGAAGTGCCAGAAAGAAAGAAAACACGATGATTAATATTCCAAGATCTTATCTTCTATACTTGTAGTAGAGAGCCTTTTTTTTTTTTTTAACTTCTGTGTGGATGGTAGGAATTTGAGAAAAATAGAGATTATTGGGGGTGTGGTGCCTCTCTGGGAATTTCTCTGGATGAGGACATTAAGAAAATAATATAAAAAAGAGTCCCTGCCAGATTCGGAGGGCAGGGGTGGGGGTGAGAGAGGAAGAGGAAGAGAAGGGTTCCCCGCACATTCTCATTTATTCCATGTAAATGAGCAAAATAATTTCACGCTCAGCACTTTTACCCCTTTCTCCTCCCTGAAGCCCTCCCCAAGTCCTGGAAGAAATCACCATGGCTAAGATGGGAGATGCTTTAAGGAAGACCAAGTTTGTCAGCTGAGCCCACAGCTACGCCTTTCAAGCTTCGCTATGTACAAGCTCAGCATTGGCTAAGAATGGCTATACTTCAGGACTGGGCCTGGCTCCAGTTTGTCTCTCTGATTCACGATTGAAGTGGAATTTTCCAGGAAGGCTTGATCTGAGAGGAATCCTTGTCTTGGTTCTACAAGTTCTCCTTAGGCAGCAGGGAATCCCGGCCTGTGGCCATATGTGGGCAGAGGCTGTTTCTCACCTAAGTTAAAAAAAGAGGAATAAGATTTTCAGAAGAAAGGACCCCCATCTCAGTGTATTTTCACTTACTCACACAAAAGAGTCACAAACTTGTTGACAAAGTATATATAGGAATTTTGGTCCTCTATTTATTTATTTATTTATATTTAAAAAGAAGCCCTTGTGCACAATGGTTTAAGCACTAGGCTGCTAACTGAAAGGTCATGGTTTGAGCCCAACAGTGGCTTTTTGGGAGAGAAGACCTGGTGAACTCCAGTAAAGATAACAAAAACCGAAAACATCAAATCTGTTGCTGTCAAGTAGATTCTGACTCAACTTGTCATGATCCTACGGGGCGCAGTAGAACTGCCCCACAATGTTTCCAAGGCCAGAAATCTTTACAGAAGCAGAGTGCCACATCTTCCTCCCATGAAGTGGTTGGTAGGTTTGAACTGCTGACCTTTTGGCTGGCAGCTGAGCACTTAACTGCTGTGCCACAGTGTTCTTCCATAAAGATTACAGCCTAGGAAACCCTATGGGGGTAATTTTACTCTGTCCTGTAATATCGTTATGACTCTGAATTGACTTGACAACACACAACAACAATTTTTATTAAATAATGTATCATTTCTATAAAAGGGATTTTGAAGTATAATTTCTCTGAAAAAGTCACTTAACCTCCTTGTCTCAGTAATCTCATCTAAGAAATAAAAGGGTTGTACAATTTTTACATCCTTTCTAGAATTAACACTAATACTCTTCTTAGAAATATTCTAAAGTAATTAAAAACATTATGTTGAATGTTGTACATGTGAACTTTTTCCATTAAAATAAGAAATTTTAAGCCCATTGCCATCGAGTTGATTCTGACTCATAGCGATCCTATAGGAATGAGTAGAACTGCCCTATAAGGTTTCCAGGGATGTAATTTCATGAAAGCAGACTACCCGTGGAGCTGCTGGTGGGTTTGAACCATTGACCTTTTGGTTAGCAGCTGAGTGCTTAACCACTGTGCCAACAGGGCTCTTTAAAAGAAACCTTAGGTGACACAATTTTTGCTGCTAGGGTATTCATTACTTGTTCATTTTCTAGGTAAATGTGAGTGTATTTATTAAAGTTTAGAACTACTCAAATAGGTAAAATTGGCACTTAAAAGTAAATTTGAGAAAGAGTTTAATTTCTAAAGAGCCATCCCTGGGCTGAGATACTGAGGCTTGAAGGTGAGATCCCAGTAATGATGACTGGCATGCTTGTGGGATAATGACTCTTCATTACTTAGAGGAGACGTCTTCAGATAGGACACTGGGAACCAGAACATGATATACAAGATTTATGAGAACTCTTGAGTAACCAAGACTTTTAAACTCTGGGGTATGAGTGCCAGCCCATGAGGGCAGGCATCATATTCATTTCCCACCTACTCCTTAAGGGTTATTTCTGTAGACAGGCAATCACTGTGTTTGGAGTAGGGGTGGGAGGGGGTGGGAGAATGATGCTTTGGTGTCCTATGAAATGAATACTTTAAAAAAAAAAAAAGCTCCTGAAAAGGAGGTCATTACTTATTTTGCTTGGCTTATTCTTCCTATTCAGCAAGCCTAAGCTTGCCTTGCCATGAGAATCTGCTACCTAGTTTCTTCAAGCCACTTGCACTTGAAGGACAGACTGGAGATAAGCACATAGATTTTCTCAGTTTGCAGAGGTTTGTTGGCCTCCTCTGTCTTCCATTCTACCAATGTGCTTTAGGTGGGTCTGTTTTGAACACACCAGTTAGAGGACAGCTCGTGTTTAGAGAGTGCACAGTCGCACACATCCCAAGCTATGACACCAGTGTGCCTTGGGAGCAATAACATCTATGCTCTTGGGTCCTTTGGTATGGATGGGAGCCCTATTGCTCCAATGTATCTCTGAGACCTTTAGGTGCCCAGGAGCCTGTAGTTAGTTTTCTTCCTTCTGTATATGCATACAAATGTTTCTTTCCTTAACCTGGAGTACCCTAAAAAATAGCAGCTCTGTGCTCATCCTTGCCCTGGGCTTATCCACATCTCCTACGGCTCAAGGCACAAAAGATAATTTTTATATCCTATCCTGGAGTTTTACCCGTAGTTTAGTTTCATGACAGAACTCTGCCTGTGCTTTCTTCATATCAGCCATTGACCGTCTGCTATTATAAGCCTCTGGAAATCATTTCATATCATCCCCATGGAAACTTGTCTCTTTATTGCCAAATCCAGGACCTAGCCCACTGCTTGGCCAAACTAATATTTGTTGGATTTATAAGAAAGTCACGTCTTCTAAACATTTATTACCGCATCATGGAAGTAAAAAACAGCTTTTGATGGGAAGAAAGGTAGGATATTTGAAGACATCACAACCATCATCAGCATAAAAAAAAAAATAAACACCTTTAGGTTACCCAATGTGAATTCTTTGTCTGTAGGGAGTTTGCAATCCAAATATGTAGCTACTGACACAGATAAGCACAGCATAAGCTAAATAAAGTCAATAACCTAGTGACAATCGGAAGGATCAAGTGCTCTCACTGAGGCCATGGATGTAGAAATGATGGAATGAAGTTCTACTGCTACACACAGTGCATACATGTCAAAGTCAATGGCAGAGTTTCCTAGACTAAGCTTACTGGATGGAAGAAGTAAGAGTTGACTCTCTAGAAAGAAAAATGCTGTTTATTCCCAGTTTGAAGGGCTGGCGTAGCTTAGTTTTTCTAAAAGTCACGTTTCAGGATATGAACCAAACCAAACCCGCTGCTGTTGAGTCGATTCTGACTCATGGTAACCCCATGTGTTTTACAGAGTAGGACTGCTCCAGAGTTTTTGTTTTTGGCTGTAATCGTTATGCAAGCGGATCACCAGGCCTTTCTTTCACGGTGCTGCTGAATGGGTTTGAACTGCCAAACTTTAGGTTAGTAGTTGAGCGCAAACCATTTGTGCCACTCAGGGCCCTTCTTCAGGATATGAATTCCAGTTTAATAGCTGTTACCCTTGTCAGTCCCTGGTGCCATTTTTCTCTTCGAGTCAGGTTGACACTCGTTAGATCAAGGTTACAATGAGCTGGTGTTTTTATTATATGCCCTCTCATAGAAACAATGTATCCAAGCAGCTATCTCATAGAAACAATGTATCCAAGCAGCTATCTGTGTAATTTAAGGCAAGTTATCTAGCTTCTAATAAGCCCGGTTACTTCTTCAAAGTGGGCAAGGGCCGCACAGACCCATTTTGTGGGGGTCTGGTGAGTATCATGTATGAATTTATTTGTGGCTGGAATAAGAGGTATGATTCAAGCACAACTAAGTGCACTCTGAATGAATTTAAATAGAACGGTTATTAGAGTCGGATCTCCTTGGCTAATCAGATTTCTGTTTGCTGTCCGCTGGTGCCTCGGGTTATTGACTAGCTCTTATAGTCACACGTAGGCATTTATCCTAGTGGCTTCTGTTTATTTTAACGAGCTAATTACAACGCTGTTGTCTTTCTCTTCCTCTAGACTTTCCATCCACTGGCCCGGAAATCATGTAGAAGAGAAACTTTAACTCAGAAGCCAAGCAAAGATTTTTTTTTTTCTTTTTTAATATCAGGAAGGAGAAAGGAAATTCCTGAGTCTGAGTGCCAGGGTCTGAAATCAGAGTGGATTTTCAGAGGCTGTTTATAGTGGCTTTTTTTTTAACCCAATCATGAGGAGCCCTGGTGGCAGTGGTTAAGCGCTCAGCTGCTAACTAGAAGGCTGGCAGTTTAAACCCCCCAGCCGCTTTGCAGAGAAAGATGTGACAGCCTGCTGCCATAAATAATTATAGCCTTGGAAACCCTATGAGGCAGTTCTACTCTGTCGTATAGGGTCACTGTGAGTCAGAATTGACTTGACAGCAATGGGTTTGGTTTTGGTTTGAACCCAATCATGTGGGGGCAATGGTGGTTCGGTGGTAGAATTCTCACCTTCCATGTGGGAGACCCTGATTCAATTCCTGGCTGATGCACTTCATACATGGCCACCACCCATATCTCAGCGGGGGCTTGAGTGCTGCTATGATGCTGAACAGGTTTCTTTGGAGCTTCTACACTACAGCAGACTAGGAAGAAAGGCCTGGTGATCTACTTCTGAAAATCAGCCAGTGAAAATGCTGTGGATCACAATGGTCCAATCCACAACCAATCAGGACCAGGCAGCCTTTCGTTCTGTTGTGCACAGGGTCACCATGAGTTGGAGGTCACCATGAGTCACTGGCAGACTCGGCTAGCTAATAACAACAATCCAATCATGGAAATTCAAGATTGGGTACTTGTAACGAGTGGCTAAAAAATGGAGGAAAGGCAAAATGGTATTTTCCCCACATGGACGGCAGGAAACCCAAATTCTTTTTTTCCCTGAATCAGCCTAGACCCCCTCCCTGTATTCTGTTTCTGACAGTGGCTTCTCAATGCACGTTTTATGCGAGAGCTGGAAGCTCCCTCCAGATCTCTGCCAAATGCCTAGAGATGTAGTAGATGTACTCTTCATTTTTACCTAATACTCTATTCTGTGTCTATGAATTTCCCCAAATTTTTTGTCCATTTTTTTATGGGAGCAGAGATGGGATCATGAGATTGTTGCCATCACTTTTTATAAACACCCAGGAAGAATCTGAAGGAGTATAAGTAAGCAGCTAGACCTACAGAAAGGGCCAGGTAAATGTCACAAAACTATTTTATTTTCACATCTCCCATTTCAAGCTAGCAATCTCCATCTGCTTTCCACCTCCTTCGGGCCTCCGGTGCACGGACAGTGGGGGCAGGGCACCTGATACCAGACAGAGGCACAGCTGATGTAAAAGCCAGCACACTTTTGGCACAAGGGGAGGCATTTCGCCACCTGCCGTATTCCTCGTTCTGTCTCCTCTTCGCCTCCTTGTACTTGTGGGAGCCCTAACAGAGATTGAGACTAGTATTATCTACCCAAAGTGAGGCAAGAGTCTAAAAAGGACTTGAAGGCAGGAAGGGGATTTTTCTGCAGAGATAGCAGTAAGTTTCATGTACAAAGAGGGAAGTTGCTGAAGTGGGTCAGTTTCTTAAGGACATAAACCTACTGGCAATTTGCCCAGAAGTTTCCTGCCCCAAATCATGGGATAGCCCCTCCTGAGAAGTGAAGCCAGGTCAGTAAGACATTGGACGGATAATGATGGCCAGCAGGACTGCTGTGGTTATTGAAGCCAGGGGGCCAATGTTCCACAATCAGCGAGGACATTGACTTGTCAGTTGTCTGTCCAAACTAGTGGTAGTAAAGGGCCCACAGACCTTAAGCTGATTATTTATATATTTATTTATTTAAATTTCTTTATTGTGCTTTAGGTGAAAGTTTACAGTTCAAGTTAATTTCTCATTCAAAAATTTATACACATATTATTTTGTGACATTGGTTGCAATACCCACAATGTGACAGCGCACTCCCTCTTTCCACCATGGGTTCTCTATGCCCATTTGGCCAGTTCCTGTCCCTTCCTGCCTTCCCATCCTGCTTTTGGACAGGAGCTGCCCATTTGGTCTTGTGTATCAGATTGAACTAAGAAGCACATTGCTCCAGTGTATTATTTTTTGGTTTATAGTCCTGTCTAATCTTTGTCTGAAGAGTGGGTTTTGGGAATGGTTAATGGTTTTCTTAATTAACCAGAGAGTTTTCTGCCACCTTTTTTTTAGTAGTACAGGATTATGCAAATACAAAGACCCAGAGAGAGATGGAAAATAACAGCAGCAACAGGGACAACAGCCAAACCAGTTAGTACTGAAATTTGAACTAATGCTTGGCTCATGTGAGCAAATCCTGTAGGCAATATCTTTCTGGAGGCTGGGCGAGTGTGTGACCCAAAGGCAACTGATACCCAAAGGCCAACGTGCTATAGATGATACCAGTTGTTTAGCTGACGGTAACACTAGTGTTATATACATTTGTGACTGTTTTATGTGTGTTGATTGAATAAAACTGTAGCACAAAGTTAGCAAATACACTACCTTTGTCTCACATTTTCCACTTTCAGAGCTCTCTGTAGGTATCCCTTCTAGATCATACTACTTTCAAGCTTGAAAATGGTCTCGGAGCCATTTTTAACACATGATTCAGTGTGATCAGGGTCAGCATGGGAGATGAGATCTGTTTGCAGTCTCTGCAGTGTGTTTGGTCTTCTCAATGTGTTTATTTAAGTGTCAAATAAAAAAGCTCTATTCAGAGTTGTTAAAATAGAAATACTTGAACTGGATGTCGGGTCACTAGGTTCTTGGACAAAGCTTGGCAGCTCTCTACCCCAAGATAAAATTATAGTTGATGGCCAACTGACCAACTTCTGGTCCCATTGTTGCCATACTTGAGCTTACAAAAATGGCCCTCGAACTGGGTTATACTGGCAAGAGTGAGTGGATATCACCTTTGTGTGTGTTTGCGTATGTGTGTATGTGAAATAGAGATATGTAGATAGGTTGATAGGTACATAGGTAGGTAGGTAGATAGGTAGATAGATATCTATATATCTAGCTAGCTATCTGGGTAGGTAGGTAGAGAGAGAGAAAGACAGAGAGAGAGAGAAAGAGAGGCTGACTCTGACTTTAAAGGTTTTTCTAATCCATTGCAAGTCTAATTCTTGCTCTCCTTGTTTTCTGCTATTTCATCTCAAAACCAGTACCCCTTTTCTTTGAAGGGTTGAAATGAATCCAGTGCAAGCCAGCATGGCTGACTCTGGTTCTAGGACCTATGAGCTGCCTTTGGGGTACTCAGTGAAAATAGAAGTCTATATAACTCCTTCTCTCTAGATACTTCTGTAGTTGGGAAATTTCTGCCTCAATTTATTTTTGTGAGGAAAGTTTGTGGTTGCAAATATGCAACATGGTTATATTCTGTAACATCATAAGATGTGACTTTTTTTTTTTTTTACCTGATTGAAGGCTACGCTAGCCTGTCTCTTCCACTTCTTTCTGATGTCTTCCTCTTGCTTTCTGTCTCTCTCAGTCTCATTAGCCACACCCTTGTACACACACAACAATAACTGAGGTAGGAATGCAATTCTTGAGCAAGAAAGAGCACTTGAACAAATTAGGAAAGACAGAAATATTCCACTGTACAAACACCATCTGGCTTAACACAATAGCTATAACTACCCTTTTAAAATCATCTACTATGTGTCAGGTACTATGCTGAGGATAATGTGGTATATTTTTAATTTCTGCAATGTCCTTGTAGAAATAGGTATTATTTTCCTAATTCTGTAGTGAAGAAAGTTGAGGCTCTAAGAAATTAATTAACTTGCTTAAGTTCACACAGCTGGAAAATGGCTAAGAACGCTTGTTTCTAGAATGCCCTTTTTATAACTACATGAATGAATTTGGCTCTTGATCAAAGGATCTTATTAATCGCTGTTATTTTACACAGTATGTTACGGTTTACAAAGCACTGTCACATACATCCCTCTCATTTAAGCTCCATAACAATTCTGTGAGCAGTATCTCTACTCCACAGTTGTGTTTCTACTCTGCGGATGAAGAAACTAAGGCCAAACTTAATGAAAATATGATAACAAGTCAATCCTAGAGATGTCTGTAAATGCACTGTAGCAAAGGACCCACCTTCTATTTTTGAAGAGGAAACCAACTATCCAGAGAATTTTCTTACCAGCTAAAAGCAAAATAAAAATAAGCTTAATAATCCCCTCAACCTATAAATCCAATGAGAAGGAAAAACAGGGCCCTAGCCCAGGAGAGAGTAAAGATTACTGTTTTTATCAACCCAGATTGGGATGAGTGCAAACTGAAGAATTCAGTGGTGCAACAGAAAGTATCCACAAATCTGCAATGATGCAAGGGCTACAAAGGGGCAAAGTAATGTTGCTCTTGGGCTATGCTTAAAGCGAAATAATTACCAAAGCTTAATAGTCCTTCCTAGCATCCTTGTCTTCCTCCTTATACAGCATGGTTGTTTAAGGAATTTGTTCTTGTAATGATTCTTGAAGCCAGAGGTAATGCCTATGCTGCATCTTAGGATCATTTTTCCACTTGACAAAGCTTGAAGTTGGAAAGAGGAACAAGCCTGGGTGGGTCTGTTTGAGTGTCATTGTTAGTACAGTCTGTGTCAGCAAGAGCCGCCGAGTCAGCTTGTTTGTCACATGTGACCTAGCCTCACTCAGGAAACTCCTCGGATGGAGAATAGCAGCCTAAGGCAGCTACACAGAGAAAGCCCAGACCCTAAGGAAGCTGAGAACCTATTTCTTATCAGGTCATTCTGTCTGGAAGGAGGTATTTATATCACAAGTCAGCTCTATCTAAATAGTTTTTTTAAAAAAAAGAAGAAGAAGAAGAAAGATACCCTTGAAGGGTTAACACTGATGAATGGTTAGACGCTTGTTGAGAGATTTTTTTTTTTCCCTAACATATTTCACAGTTTAGGAAAACCTAGAAATTAAATGCCTAAAAAAGCCAGTTCCCTGCTCTATTTCTAAATCATTTAGTATCTTTAAAAATACATGTGTAATCATCAGCAAGGGAGGGGAAGAATATACATGCCATTGCTGATTTCTTATTTCTAAAGATAGCATTTTTATAAGTCACACTCATTACTCCATATATTGTATATCAAAAGACAGGATTTTAAAAGAACACAATTCTGAGTCTGGGTTCTCTAGAGAATCAAAACCAGTAAAGTGTATAAATAACTATACAAAGAGGTTTATATCAAGGAAATGGCTCACATGGTTGTAAAGGCCAGAACCTCCCAGTCTGTGGGTTAGACTAGAGGCTTCTCCTGATTCACATAGCTGCGGGACTGGCGAACCCAAGATTAACAGGTCGGATAGCAGGGCTTTTGCTCACAGGATGTGAAGACTGGTGGATCCCAAGATTGGCAGGCAAGACCACAGGTAACCTGCTACCTCAAGTCCCAAGATCCAGAGGTCGGACAAATAGGACACAGCTGCAGGATCCAGAGGGAGCAAAAGCCCACTAGCCTTGCCAGAGAGTCTATTTATATTCAGTCTAGGCCACACCCCCAAGGAAACTCCCTTTCAACTGATTTGCTACTCACAGCAGATCTCATCATGGAGGTGATCACATTATATCAAATCTCTTCATGGAAGTGATCACATCATCATACAACTGCCAAACTACATCATAATTGCCAAACCACTGAGAATCATGGCCCAGCCAAGTTGACACACACCTTAATGATCACAGTCCACCTCTTGTCAACTTGGCACCTGTACACATCTCCTTAAACCATACATAATTTCTGAATAAAGACAATTATAAAGTCATACTTGCGCCTAACATGATACAACTAACACACATACAACCAAAAATGCACAAGCCTTGTCTATATCTTATATTTTATAAGTGAAGAAAACAAAAATATTTGATGCACACAGACAAGGCAGAAACACAGCAATTACAGTCTTCATTTCTGCAACTGGTCACATGGTCATAACTGGTATTTACAGCGACCTTCTTCCCCCACCCATTCTGTATCCCCTTTGCTCTCAGCAGGCACCTCAGCTGGTCGTGGTTCTTTGCCTGGTGGGGTGACCTAAGCCTTCATTCCTGAAGGATCTGGGCCATTAGTAGTCATGTCAGATTTGGGTTGTTGTAGTTTTCCATTGACTTTAATCACAAGGCATGGTAGTACTAAGAGATGCCCTACGGATCTCCTGCATTCCAGACATACTTTTCTTTACCACTATTATGTAATATCAATCTGATTTCCTCTTGGTAATCAGGATCAATCACACCAGCCAATATGGTAACTCTCTTCTTTACCTGTTGATCCAGAGGCATAAGGAGCCCAAAGTGACCAGGTAGCATTCTTAACTTTCAGTTCAACTGAATCAGGTATGTGTCTCCAGATGGGAGCATTCTTCCCTTTGGAACTAAGACCTCTAGACTCGCAGAGCATATGGTTGTGGGGACAGGAAGCAAAAATCTTGTGGGTGGATCACTAGGTGTAATAGTGAGTGGTGCCACTCCCATTTCTACCCCTTGATTCCTGGACCTGTGAATCCTGGCTATGGGAGAAACAGCACCATAAATTGGACACTGGTTTAAAGCATATACAGCCTTCGGGAGAACATTGTCCCAACCCTGCAAGGTATTGCCATCTAGCTGGCATTGTAATTATGTCTTTAGAAGGCCATTCCATCGTTCTATCAAGCCAGCTGCTTCAGGATGATGAGGAACATGGTAAAGCCAGTGATTTCCATGAGCATGGGCCCATTGCTGCATTTCATTTGCTGTGAAGTGAGCCCTTTGATCCGAGGAGATGCTGTGTGGGATACCCTGATGGTGAATAAGGCATTCTGTTAGCCAACGGATGGTAGTTCTGGCAGAAGCATTGTGTGCAGGGATGGAAAATCCATATCTAGAGTAAGTGTCTATTCCAGTAAGAACAAACCACTGCCCTTTCCATTATGAAAGTGGTCCAATGTAATCAACTAGCCTCCAGGTTTGGATGGTGCCATATTGGGAGCTCAGTGTTGGTCTCTGCTGCCGGCAGATTGGGCACTCAGCAGTGGCTGTAGCAAGTAGCCTTGGTGACTGGAAGTCCATGTTGCTGAGCCCATGCATAACCTCCATCTCTGCTACCATGGCCACTTTGTTCATGAGGCCATTGAGCAATGATGGGAGTGGCCAGGGAAAGAGGATGACTGGTTTCCACAAAATGAGTCATCCTATCCGCTTGTTAAAATTCTCCTCTGCTGAGGTTACCATTTGGCGAGTGTTCGCATGGGACACAAATATCTTCACTTCTTTAGCCCATTCAGACAGGTCTGTCCACATGCCTCTTCCCCACACTTTTTTGTCTCCAATTTTCCAATTATGTTCCTTCCAAGTCCCTGACCATCCAGCCAAACCATTGGTCACAGCCCAGGAGTCAGTATACATTCACACATCTGGCCATTTCTCCTTCCAAGCAAAATGAACAACCAAGTGCACTGCTCCAAGGTTTGCCATTGGGAGGATTTCCCTGCACCACTGTCCTTGAGGGAGGTCCCAGAAAGGGTCTGTAATGCTGCCACTGTCCACTTTCAAGTGGTGCCTGCATATCATGCAAGCACAGGTTTTCTCTTCCTCAGCCAACTGATTATAAGGAACTCCCCATGAGGCCATAGGTGCAGACTGGGAGATGGAAGGTAATGTGACAGGAGTGGAGACCGTGGGCATTGGGCTACTTCTTCATGCAACTTACTTGTGCCTTCAGGTCTGTTCGGGCCTAATCTCATATGTATTGATTCCATTTAATGATGGAGTGCTGCCGTGCACATCCAACTGACTCTGTGTGTCAGATAACACCCAGTTCATGATGGGCAGCTCAGGCCATGTGGTAACTTGGTGGCCCATGTTTAAGCATTTAGCCTCTAATAAAGCCCAGTAATGAGCCAAAAGGTGTTTCTCAAAAGGAGGGTAGTTATCTGCAGAGGATGGCAGGGCTCGTACTCACAGGCTTCAAAGACCGACAAATCCCAAGATTGGCAGGCAAGACTGCAGGTAAGCTGCTAGCTCAAGTTTCAAGAACCAGAGGTCACACTAATAGGAGTCAGCTACAGGATCCAGAGTGAGCAAAGGCCCATCAGCCTTGCCAGAGAGTCTACTTATATTCGATGCAGACCACACACCCAAGGAAACTCCCTTTCAACTGATTTGCTACTCACGGCAGATCTCATCATGGAGGTCATCAAATTATATCAGATCTCATCATGGAAGTGATTACATCATCATATGACTGCCAAACTACATTGTAACTGCCAAACCACTGAGAATCATGGCACAGCCAAGTTAACATACAACCTTAACAATCACATGGCCCCTCTCCCCTTTCTTACCCATTATTATTCTTTACTGAAATATGGGACCTTCACAATCCTAGATGGGGATTTAAAGAATGCAGTCTTTTTTTTTTTTTTTTCCTGGAGACTGGATTAAAGTTTACCTTTGCCTTATCTGTATCAAGAAGAATTTGCTAACCAGAGCTATAGTATAAACTTATTTTCAGGACCAATGCTTCATTTACTTAAGAAAGAGCTCCCACCCCAGTTGAAATAGCTATTTTAATGTCATTTTGTTTAACAACAGCTATTTTGTAGGGCTTACTTGAATATACTAAAAACTTCTTTAAATATCTACGATTTCTCACTAATTCACACTAGGCTTCTCTCCATTTGTTTCAAACGGGTGAGATGTTATTGGTCATTGAAAAAGGGGAAATGCTCCTGGGAGAAGTATTCTCAAACTTGGCGGACTATGTGGGTTAGCTAGACAGCATGGCAGAGGTCATTTTCTCATTCATTTAGCCCATAAATAATTTGATCACCTCTAGGCATTGTGCTGGGTGTCCCTGGGTGGCACAAATGGTTAAACACTGGACTACTAGCTGAAAAGTTGGTGGTTTGAACCCACCCAAAGGCATCTTGGAAGACAGGCCTAGCAATCTGCTTCTGAAAGGTCACAGCCTTGAAAATCCTATGGAGCAGTTCTACTCCTCACACATAGAGTCCCCATGAGTCAGAATCCACTGGATGGTAACTAACAACAACAACAAAAATAAAAACAGGTATTGTGCTATGTGCTAAAGAGAATAGAATACAAAATGGACAGGTTGTCTGGGCCTGGCTTCACAGTAAAAAAAAAAACCTTACAGTCAAATGGGGAATATAGACATTATCATCCAGTTAAGTACTTTGATGGAAAGTACAGGGCTCTTTGGAGGCATAAGGAAGGGGCTCCTCAACCAGATCTGGAGAAGCAATGTCTAAGGTGACACCTGGAAGAGCAGCAGGAATTGGAGATGGGAAAGGGAGAAAGGTGTGTTTTAGGTGGAGGTTGGAAATAAGGCAAAGCCACACAGGTGAGAAAGAACATGACCTTGAAGTGGGAGATAGTGAAAAGTAAGTTCAAAAGTAGAAGGCAAGAGTACTGGTTCTGGCAAGAGTTGAGGCCCTACAGGTACAAAAGGGCCCTAGACCATGACTTCTCAGAGGTATTCAACACAATTGACTAACCTTCCTTCTCGACAGCCCTTTTTTCCCCTTTGGGCTTCCATATGATACTACACTGCCTTGATTTTCCTGGTCATTTCTCAATTTCCTTCTCAGTCTTCTTTTCCTCTGCTCAACTTCTAAATGTAAGAGCTCTCCCAAGACTCAGTACTGGGCCTTCTCCCCCAATGTATTTATGTTCATTCCAAAGTGATTTTATCTAGTTATGTGTCTTTAAATTGTATCTATGTGCCTATGACCTCCAAGTCGCTATCTCCTGCTCTGACTTCTTTTCCCCAATCCAGATTCATATGTTCTTCTGTTTTCTTGACATTTCCACTTAGCTGTTCAATTGGCATCTCAAGCATAGCACAATGTTAGAAAGCTATTGACTCTAAGCAATAGGGAACACCAACTCAAGTGGCTTAAATAGTGAGGTCATTCCTGATCTGCATTGTTCATAGAGATGTTACTGCATCCTTTTAGTTGATCAAAGTTGTGCAAAAACTTCCAGTATTCTGTATTAGGTCTTGGTATAATTCCAAAATTGTGACTCACTGCAGGGCCTAGGTTAGTGTCATGGATTGAATTGTGTTCCCCCAAAATATGTGTCAGCTTGGTTAGGTCATGATTTCCAGTACTGTGTGGTTGTCCTCTGTTTTGTGATTGTAATTTTATGTTAAAGAGGATTAGGGTAGGATTGTAACATCCTTCCTAAAGTCACATCCCTGATCCAATGTAAAGGGAGTTTCCCTGGAGTGTGGTCTGCACCACCTTTTATCTTACAAGAGATAAAAGGAAAGGGAAGCAAGCAGAGAGGGAGGACCTCATACCAACAAGAAAGCAGTGCCAGGAGAAGAGTACACCCTTTGGACCCAGGGTTCCCATATGGAGAAGGTCCTAGTCCAGGGGAAGACTGATGACAAGAACCTTCTTTCAAAGTCAACAGAGAGAAAAAGCCTTCCTTTGGAGCTGACTCCCTGAATTTGGACTTCTAGCCTACTAGATTGTGAGAAAATAACTTTCTCTTTGTTAAAGCCATCCACTTGTGGTATTTCTGTTATAGCAGCACTAGATAACTAAGGTAGTTAGTATGGTTCTTCTTAGCTCTAACCTAGCAACACTTTATAATTCACTATAGTACTAAAATCGAAGTCAAGAGGTATTTTTGACCAATGATGGTACCTAACATGGCATGAGCTATCATTCATGAGCTTCAGATCTATAGATTGATTGCATTAACAGCCTAAATTAGTGGCCTCCCTGTACCTACGCCCTTTGCCTGTAACTTTGTTGTCCTCTCTCACTCTGAACTTGAGCTCATCGATGAGACTTGCTTTGGCCAATGAAATGTTAACAAATGTGCCACAATTGGAGCCTTGTAAAAAAGCACTCATTCATTGAGGTTTGCTCTTTTTCCTCTCTTGGACTCTTGCAATCACCATTAGAACAAACGCAGGCTGAAGGAAGTGGAACTACATGGAGCAGAGATGAATTCTTCCAGCTGAGGCCACCTAGGCCAGCCAGCCTCCAGCTAACAGCCCAGCTACCCACAGATGTGTGAGTTAAGCCCAGCTAAGATTAATCAGGAGCTCTGGTGGAGCTAAAGCTGCTAACCAAAATGTCAGCAGTTCGAATCTACCAGCTGCTCCTTGTAAACCCTATGAGGCAGTTCTACCCTGTTCTATAGGGTCGCTATTTGTCAGAACGAACTCAACAGCACCTAACGACAGCAACAACAAAAGATTAATCAAGTCTAGTCCAAAGCAGCAGAACTGCCCAACCAAATAGTAACACATGGTAGTTACTTTAAGCAGCTAGCAGCAGTTAAGAGCTCCACTGCTAACCAAAAGATTAACAGTTTGAATCCAACAGCTGCTCCTTAGAAACTCTATGGGTCAGTTCTACTCTGACCTGTAGGGTCTCTGTAAGTCTGAATCAACTCGAAGGCAGTATTTTGTGTTTGTGTGTGTGTATGTGTGTCCCTGAAAACCAGTAGGTGTTGAGTTGACTTTGACTCAAGGCAACCCCATGGACTGTGCTCCATAGGGTTTTCAGTGGTTGATTTTTTAGAAGTAGATTCCCAGGCCTTTCTTCTAAGGTGCCTCTGGGTGGACTCAAACCTACAACTTTTCAGTTAGCAGCCAAGCATGTTAACCATTTGCACCAGTAAGGATTTGAAGATTCTATCAAACTTGCATTTTAACAACCAGCTTGGTGTCCTTTGTTGTTTCTTTGCAGAAGCTCTGGCACCATCATTTAGATGCCTCTTGACACACATAAATGTCAGAAAAGCCACAGGAAACAATACATATTGTCACATACATTAGATTAAGCATATCAAGTGAGAAGTCTTGTTGGTCAAGAGTGGCTGCAGCATGGTGTGACAGTATTCCCTGACAGAATGATCTGTCATGTGGGCTCTCAAAGGATGAGAGGATATGACAGTTCTCCAAGCCTGGGGAAAGTATATATTGACAATGTAATACAATGTATTGTTTTATAAGGTGAATCTTTCAACCTGTACTAGTGCTGTGACAAACATAAGCAGATAGACTTTGCAGTCAGACAGACCTGGATGCAAATTATGGTTTGCGATTTACTAGTGCCATTGTGGGCCAACCATTTAACCTCTTTATGCTTCCATTTCTCTCTATGCAATGGAGATAATAATAATACCCACCTTATAGGGATGTTGCAAGGATTAAATAAGATAAAAAAAAAAAAAGCATATCAAATGCCTAGTTCAATATTCAGTACACAGTAAGCCCTCAATGTGTGTGTTGTTGTTGTTGTTAGCTGCCTTTGAATGTACACTGACTCATGGCGACTCCGTGTAAAACAGAATAAAGCCTTGCCTGGCCCCCTACTATCTTCATGCTCACTGATATGCTTGAATCCATTATTGTAGCTGTTGTGTATTTTGAGTGCCTTCCAACCTAGGCGGCTCACCTTCCAGCATTGTATTGGCAATATTCTGTTGTGATCCTTAGGATTTTTATTGGCTAGCTTTTGGAGGTAGATCACCAGTCCTTTCTTTCTAGCCTGTCTTAACCTGAAAGCTCCACCGAAACCTATTCATCATGGGTAACACTGTTGATATTTGAAATATTGTTAGCATAGCCTCCATCATCGCAGGAGCATATGGAAGTGATGATAATAATTATGACTACTTAAGATAACATTCCCAAAATATACACTTCCCAACAATAGTATATTTGGAAATGTTAATAGATGTACTATGAAAGAAAGTAGTTCGGAGTTTGCAGAGAACGTCAGTATACTGAAGACTCTGTGGGGTCATACAGTACAGAAACCAGTTGCATTTTGTGTAACCTAGCTTTCCCCAAATTTATTTGGAGACAGAATATTTTCCTCTCTTGGAATACCTATTGACATCTGTGGGACACTAATGTCCCCTAGAACACTGTTTGGACAGTGCTGGTTTATGAGAATAACATTCAGTTGTCTGACTAGTTAAAAATCCATCACCAGAAAGCAAAAATAAAGAAGCTTAAGTGTGAAATCTGGCCACAGTGAGTGTTGAACTGATGTTGTGATTGGCCCTTGGCCTCCCTCTGGAGTCTTAGGAACAGAAGAATTCATCACCTTGGCCATCTGCTGAAGGGACAGCATGCAGGGTGGCGGGGCCAGCTTTTCAATTCTGAATCAGAATTTACCGTCTCGTCTGCTGGCCTCACTTTTAAACAGAGGCCACCCAGGGCTCTAAGAGTCTGCTCTGTCCACTGAAGAAAAGCCTGGAACTGTGCACCGTCTTTACTAAGACAACCCAAGCCAAACCCAGACTTATGTTTTCAGCCAGGAGTGACCACACGTATTTTATATTTTTGTTTGTTGGAGTTTGTTTTGTAGGAAACCACAGGCAGCATAAACCAGGTCAGCTTGTGCTGGTCTTAGCATAGAAGGAATGCCACACGAGTGCTGATTTTGAAGAGGAGCAAGTTCCGATTATTTAAAGAATACAGGGTTGATGCCTTAAGCACAATAACTCCCAATGGGACCTGCTTCTGATAGCCAGCCACCCCACTTGAATAACAGCTGATTTTTCGTGCCATGGGGATGTTTCTTTTTTTGAAGGGGGGGTGGCGTACAGAGAGTAGGGAAGATAGGTAGAAAACTTGAGAGATGGAGTAAAAAGAAATATGTTTGGTAAGAAAAATGAACTTTCTTTGGCGTAATATTGAATCAGTGTTAATGTTGGAAAGGTGATTTGCAAGGGAGGGAGACACCAAACTAGTTTTATGCGGTACTCTGTACAGCTTGCCACGAAGAACATGTTTAGCCCCTTGCTTCATATATTGCTACAGAAAAAGATGAATTACTTACCAATTCACTTTATGAAGTGAGCAAGACTAAAATTATAATACCAAATTTAACAAAGATAACAAAAACAGAAGCCCCCCCACCCAGAGCAATTAAAAATAAAACCCTTTTGATAATAGGTGACATAACTGACACTTATTTAGGAATACAGGTTACAAATGAGCTAAAATACTAAGAAATTTAACTCAGCAGTGTCTTAAAAGAAGATTACAATCTGACCAAGTAGGATTTACCATAGGAATGCAAAGAATAGTAATAGCAAATCTGTGAATAAAACACTTAATTTCAATAAGTAAGAGAAAAAAAAATCATACGATGGTATCCATTCATGATTTTTAAAATATTGAACTAAGAATAGAGAGTAGCTTTTTAACAGTACTTAATAGAAATACTTAATGGAGACTTGGTAGAGCATTTCCATTAGAATTGGACATAGAATAAGGATGTCCAGTATTACCATTACTATAATATTTTTCTGAAAGTTCTTTTCTTGAAATGATATAAGAAACAAGTAGCAATAACATTGAATAATACATTCTGAACACTTTATGTCAGGCAATGCTTTAAGGGCTACACATGACTCTATTCATATAATCTTCACAATAACTCTAAGAGATTGAGGTGTTTTTATCCCCATTAGAAACTACTCAGAATAAAATACTATCAGAACTCATAAGAATGCTCTGAGCTGATGGAAGGAGAAGAACCAGAAACCTAAAGTTCCTGCCCCATACATTTTACCTTTAGGCAAGTGATCCCAACTGATTCTTCCTGGGTAAGATACCAGTGTTCTGGGATCAGAAACATGCTTTAATGGAGAAACTAATCCTGCTACCCTGGTAGTAGGTAATTGAGAGGGGCAAAGGCTGGAAAGCGACAGTGCTCAGGAACCTTTGCAGGAATGTGGCTTGTACAAAGTCTTAAGTGGAAAAAGGATGTGTATTCTGACCCTACTGTATTAGTTTTCTATTAGTGCTGTGTAACAAATTACCACACATCTATTGGCTTAGAACAGCACAAATTTATTATCTTACAATTCTGGATGTCAAAAGTCCTAAAATCAAGGTGTCAGTAGAAGGTCTTTCTGGACCTAAGGCTTCTAAGGAAGAAACTGTTCGTCTTTTCTAACTTTTAGAGACCAATGCTCTCTTTGGCTCATGGCCTCTTCCTCCATTTTGAAAACTAGCAGTGTAGCATCTTCAAATCTCTTTCTGTCTCTTTCTCTTTCCCTGAGCTCTGATTCCATTGTCCCATAGCCTTCTCTCTCCCTCTGACTCTGGCCTTCCTGCCTTCCCTCTTATAAGAACTTTTGCAATTACTTTCAGCCCACCTGGATGATCTAGGATAATCTCCCCACCCCCAAATCCTTAATTTAATCACATTTGCAAAGACCATTTTGCCAAGGGAGGCAACATATTCATAGGTTCTGGGGATTAGGATGTAGACATCTTTGGGAGGTGGAGTGGTCATGGTTCTGTCTGCCTTACATACCAAGCGTAGGTGAAGGACTTCATCATACCCTTCCTATGGGGAAGTGTGCATGGTAATGGAAGCTGCCTGTTCAAGCTCATATTACCATCCTGCTGGCCTTCAGTGTCTTCCTGCTCCGCGTTCTCTGGTGGGAAGCCTCCTACACAACCCCATTTAAGAAAAACTGTACCACTGGTGAGGGGTTTTCCTGGCAACACTGCCCTTAACCTTCCCATCTATATGTAATGTAAGAAGCTTTTACAAAACTAGAAAGAAATGTGGATGCATATTTTTCCCATCTGGTCATGGAAGGATATTCCAAATATATATTTTACAAAGGGACAAATTCACAATGGACAAGATTAATAACTATGATTTACTTAAAAATTCAAAACATACGTAGGTTTTTCAAAAAAATAGAAAAAACCCAAAAGACTATGAATAGATATATATTCATAAAATGCAAAATAAAAGGCTAATATTTTTAAGGTATAAAGAGCAATTGCAGAGTACTAAGGGGAAGAAACAAATACTACAAAGGCAACATGGACAAAGGAAAAAGACACCTCACAAAAGGAGGTATCAAATGACTTACAAACATGTGGAAAAGCTCAACCTCATAAATAGGAAGGGAGTATAAGCTAAAACAACTTGACAGGTAGAAAAGGCAATGATAACCAGTGTGGGTGAAAATGTGGGAAAGCTCTTTGGGCATCCTCCTGACTACTGGCAGGGGTGTGTGCATGGGTACATTTCTTGGGCTCCACATAGTACTATGTATCAGAAGCTTAAAAATTGTACACATGCAATGACCCAGAAATTCTACTTGTAGGAGTTTATCTGAAGGAAATCATCAGGAATACATGAGAAGTTTGAGTTGCAAAGCTTTTCCACATAGTCCATGCAGTTTTTAAAAAAAATATATGTAACCGTGAAAGAAAGGAAACAATCTAGCTAACTATATTGTGATCAGCTATAAATAGACTATTATGCAGTTATTTAAAATGGAAATTTTATCCGTTTAATCTTATTGTTTGTCTGTCTATTCTTTTCCCTTGCTACAAAACACAGGCAAGGGTTCTTTTTTTACTACTCTACCCTCAGTGACTAGAAGAAAGTGTGGCCACTTTATAACTGTTGATACAAAATATGTTTTGAAATAATGTAACAGCGTGTAAAACACCCACAATTTAAAAAATAAATTAAGATACAAAATTTCAGACAGAGTAGGTACCAAAAAAAAAAAAAAAAGAAATACATCAAAATGTTCACACTGGTTAGGATGATAAGATTGAAAGTGAATTAATTTTTTTGTACACTTTTAGAGTTTTTAATTCACAATGACCATGTATCCATAAATAGTAACAAATCAATAAATGTTGTTATTTTTAAAGACAAGTAATAATGTTTTCTGTCAAAATCTCAACTTGTTCTTTGTGATCTTCTAAAGCTTACTAATCAAAAAGTAAGGTCTGTGAACCAGCAGACTCTGTGATCTTTGAAACACAGAATCTCAGCCCCACCCAGGCCTCCTATGTCAGGATCTGAATTTTACCGTGATAGAGGGAAACCCTGCTGGTGTAGTGGTTAAGTGCTACAGCTGCTAATCAAAGGGTTGGCAGTTCGGATCCTTCAGGCGTTCCTTGGAAACTCTATGGGGCAGTTCTGCTCTGTCTATAGGGTCTCTATGAGTTGGTTTTTTGGTTTTTTACCCAGGTGATTGGTAGAAAAAAACCCAAACCAAACCCGTTGTCGTCAAGTCGATTCCTACTCAGAGGGACCCTATAGGACAGAGTAGAACTGCCCCATTGAGTTTCCAAGGAGTGCCTGGTGGATTCGAACTGCTGACTTTTTGGTTAGCACCCATAGCACTTAACCGTCACGCCACCAGGGTTTCCGGTGATTGGTATACACATTAAATTTTGAGAAGCACTAGTTTAAGGCATTCACATCTGGTCATTTCACTAGTGTGTTGGGCTTGCTAATTACTTACTATCAAGATGTGGAATTTGGCATTCTGTACAAAGAGGTTAAGAGAGTCTTAAATACCTTTCCAGCATGGAGATTACTACACCTTTTCAGTGATTTGGATGTAAATGGTACAGAAACATCTGGTTGAAATCTGCCTCAGGACTTGCTCCTGTCCAAGTCCACGCCGCCAGCAGTTTCATTCTCTGATTCAGCGGATGTGCCAGGCACCCACTGCCCTCTTTCCCTCACCCCTTTGCCTTCATTCACTCACCCCTACATTAACTACCTGTTAGAGTTTTTTTCTACTTGCCCAGTCATGAGTATCTGGAAGCTGCCTTTCCAAATGGTAAAAATATGTGGTCACTTCTGAGGTTGCCCACACAGAGATTCAACAAAGCTTATTGGTCCCTCAGTGTCAGGTAGACATTAGCTGCTTTCATAGCTGTTGATTTATTTTAATGTTGAACATTTACCAGGTAATTGATTAAGAGGACAGTCCATGCCCTTGAAGACCTCTTAATAAAAAGGCAGGGATGGCAGGAGTGGGAGGCATACATGCAGAAGTATCACACAGTAAGGTGATGAGATGCGTGCCTTTGAGAAGACTTAGGAATGGAACAACAATAATGCCTGGCAAAGTCAAAAAAGGATGGGGGGTGGGTGACATCCTGACATGACCCTACCCTCACTCACGAGATGAAGTTAGTTACTCCCATAGCAGATACAGCACCAGGCTGAGCACATACCACTCTTTTTAATTGTCATCTTCCCTGGTAGACTGATAGTTCCCAAATGGCATACAGCACATCTCTCTTGCTCAGAAAAACCGAGCAAACAAAAATCCAGTTGCCAGTGGAGTTGACTTTGACTCATGGTGACCCCATGTGTGTTAGAACTGTGCTCTATAGGATTTTCAATGTCAGTTTTTTTGGAAGTAGATAGCCAGCCCTTTCTTCTGAGGCACCTTTAGGTGGACTCGGTCTGCCAACCATTAACAGTCTGTGCCACCCAGGGACTCTTACTCACAAAGTAGGTGCTTAATACGTATTTGTTGAATGAAGGGGTGCCATCTGAATCTTAGTTGGAGAGTTGAACTTGGCCATGAGGATGTGTGGGTGTTCTCTCAGACAGAGGAAGCAGCTTATGCCAAAGCAAGCTGAATAGAACAGCACAGGGTGCTTTAAACGATCATTGGTCTCCAAACTGCGTATCCGTGGCTTAGGCAGACATTTCCGTTTGGAAAAAGACTTGTGTAGATTTACCAAGGCTGTGGGTTATGGAGAATAAAATCTTTTGGCCAGCGAGCTGTGCCAGATTTAAAGTTAAACCTCCAGTCAAAAGCACATCTCAGAATATGGTTCCCTCTTTCAAAAGGCTGTGATGGTGTGGAATCCCCAGCCCTGCTTTATTTATGGCTGCCCCCTTCGAAGCTGAGTGCAAACGTGCTGCGTGCTCCGAATGAGCAGGCAGCCCCGCTCTGCAGCCTGCGTACCTAGAGCTCTCAAATAGGAAGCCGAGCTGGAGGGCTGCCAAGACAGTCTGCTGTCTGCAGCACGACCAGGAAAAGGAAAAGCTGGGATTCTGTCTCTGGCGCCTCCTCACCAATTTCTCCATATCCTTTGGCATTTGAACAGGTTGTTGTCAGTTTCGGTGAGAGTGACGTGCACAGTGACATTTGCATTAATGCCTTCCTGATGACTGTTTTCTGTTTATCAAACTGTAACTTAGAGGTGGAATGACTCCAGAAAATTTAAAGTATATGTGTGCCAAGGGCGAAGAACCTGCCAGGTTTGGGGGATGTATCTTGTGGCTGCTGGAAAGGGGCCTATCATGTGGCCCTCAGTGCCGCCACCCATTTGCCCCATGGTTGGAGCTCTGTGAGACTTGGCCAGACTGTCCAGGCAAGAGAGGCACTTCCTGTTAGTGGGTAATGTGCCAGAGGGAACCAGAAGCTGGGGGTGAGTAGGCCAAAAGGAAGTCTGGAGGATCCTGAATTACTGTTTTCAAAAGCAGGCTCCCTCGTGAAGGCAACCACTCCCCAAGGCAGTACCATCCTGCCTTGGGGGTCATGAGACCATGCCAGGCTTGATCTCCAGGCCACAGGCTCTGCAGCGAACCCTAGGGAAATCACAGCTCCTGGTTCAGTAGGGGCCATGGCCTCTGGGCTCCCGGCAGAAGGATATGGAAAGAGCACCTGAGATGTGGGAATCTGTGCTGAACTCAAGGACCTTGCATAGCTGTTTTTTATGTCTTAGTCTAAGCCTTCTCCACTGGACGTCTAGTGAAAGTGATTCCTTCCCACGTGTGTCAGGCAGAGCTGATGGGACCAGGATGTATAGAAACCAAGGTAGGGAGGAAAAACATTCTCCTTTACTCTTCACTGAGAGCATAAACTACCTTTCCTAGTTTCTCTTCAGCACATAGGAGTAGTTTTACTGTTCAAATATTATTTGGAACATGGCTCCAAAAACTGAGTTCCTAACCACAAGGAGTTGGTTACAAAAACTCCATCTTACAGAAAATGTTTTATGTGTGCCTGAACACTTTCACATAGTTGCTGTGTCCTTGGAAAGCCACAACACATCTTGTTAGCTGCCTGGGATCCAACCTGTGCTCCTTTGATGCAGGGGGAAATGAAGCTCAGACTGGGGAGGTAGCTAACAGTGCCCTTAGCTGAAATGGTCCCGGACCCATGATTTGGTGCCTACCGCGGCATCGTGGACACTTGTCTTTGTTCCTTCATCAGAGGCCTGGAAGGCTACTGTTTCCGGAGAAGGAACAGGCAGAAGGGTTTGGCAAATTCACTTTCTTCTACATCTGGGACTCACATCTCAAGCTTTTTGTGGGATCTTGGGTGCAATATCTTTCTTGGTTTGAACTAAATATAATTTTCAGTAGGCAGGGGAGGAATGCTTAGAAAGTATGCAACTTGCTGAATTTCACGGGGAGAAGGATCCAATTTCTTTGATACCATATAATTCAGCTTTTATACAACTCATATTTATTTATTTGGCTGCCATTGTCCTAATTCTCATCTGCATTCTGCCCAAAATAATTAATCTTTGGGGTGAGAGTTGCTGCCCCTTTGGCAATTCTGCCAACGTATTCCTCGAAGAATCCTGTACTTACTAGCTGCCGATGGAGGATGGAAAGGTGGTGAGCAGAGTTCAACACAGAGGAGATGTCTGCCTTCTAGGAAGGGCGTCCTTTCAGAGGACGCCCTTTTCCTAAGTTACCCAAAAGTCTCCAGTGCGCTAATGGTGTCCCTGGCAGAAAGAAAACTCTGGCATATGCTTTAAATATTAGATACGTTGTCTTTAGTCTCTGATTGTGGGGTGTTGGGAGTAGATCACCATTTCTCTTCCCAACCTCCAAAGCCTTTTATTGTTACAATAATTAACATAATCAACATCTCACCATTGGAGGCTGGTGAGTCCAGGATTCCTCCAGGAATAGGTTGGTAGGATTGCCAGAGTGGGAGCTACTGTAGACCCAAAGATCAATTCATTCAGGCAGTATGCAGATGGAAATTAGAACAAACATTCTAAAACGTAGGAAACAGTTTTAAAGAAAGAACAAAAGTCAATAATACTACAATCATTCTGGCCTATTCTGTTGTTCCTACCTATGCATCGTTTGTATGTTATTTCAAAATAGACTCAAAAATTCTATGCTAACTTTTTGCTGAATATTATACCACAGACAGGTCACATTTCTATGGGCTTCTGTTTTGGTAAGTATATAATTTATCAAAACAGATAAAAATCTGTTTTAAATTTGTGTATAATTTCTACTGAGGAAAAGCGTGGCAGTTTATTTAGTGATTCCTCTATTGTTGGGCTTTTACATTGTTCTGGGTGTTTTGCCTTCATAGATAATCCCTCGGTGAGCATCAGCATGTCTGTAACTTACTCTTCTTCAGTATTTGACTAAATTCCCAAGAGTAAGATAAAGTATTAACAGTTTCACGCCCTTCGATATGTGTTGCCATATTGATTTATTAAAGGGTCATGAAGATTTACATCTGTGGGTTCTCTGTGGTTGAATAATGCACAAGCAGAGGCAGGGGTGACGTTCAAAATTTATTGACTAGTAGGGGCATGGCCACCACCAATCTAAACTGAGGCCAGCCAGTGCAGCCTGCCTGGGTGCTCTGCCTGAGTATCGGCCCTACTTAACAGCCAATCTTTGTTGCCCCCAAGATACCCAACCCATTACCCATAGCCACAGAATCAATTCTGACTCATGGTGACCCTATAAGACAGAGGAGAACTGCCCCATAGGGTTTCCAAAGAGCGGCTGGTGTAATCGAACTGCTGACCTTTTTGTTAGCAGGAGATCTCTTTAACCACAGCACTATCAAGGCTCCATGCACACTTCCCCTCAATTCTCTTTTCTGTCGATCTGTGTTTCCATATCTCCTCCTTCACCTATACTTCTATGCCTTAGCAAGGTAGTAATGGTAATAACCATGTTGTTAGCTGCCATTGAGTCTGTGCCGACTCACGGCAACCCCAAGCACAATGGAACAAAATGCTGCCCAGTTCTGCGCCATCCCCACGAATTGGTTATGAATCAGACCGTTGTGATCCATACGGTTTTCCTTGGCTGATTTTTGGAAGTAGATTGCCAGGACTTTCTTCCTAGCCTGTCTTAGTCTGGACGCTCCACTGAAACCTGGTCAGCATCATAGTGACATGCAAGCCTCCACTGACAGACAGGTGGTGCTGTGCTGAGTATTTACTCTTCTTTTTATGTATTATCCTGTTTCACTCTTGCAACAAAGCTATTAGGTGCTTTAGTCCCATTATATATAGACATGAACACTGAGGCTAGGAAAGTTAAGTTACTTGTCCAGACACACAGAGATGAAACATGATAGAGCTGAGATTCAAACTCAGTCTGACTGGCCATAACTCTTGGGCTGCCATGCCCACCGGGTGTTGGGGTGCAGGCTGGGAGGGCAGAAAAGGGAGGGAGGCTGGAATTCTGGAGGGGGCTGAGCACGGGCTGTTTCAGTTTCCTTTTTGGGCTTTTATTTCCTGCATTATTAAACTTTTTGATCAGCTTCCCCTGGTGTCATATTTATTTGCAGCTGTTAAACATTAGAAGATTTCGGTGGGGGTGGGGGGGGGTGGGGAGGAGGATTTATTTAAAGCATAGTTATTAAAATGTGTATTTTGATTTAAGGATTTCTTCTGCTTTGTATTACTCACTTGTCTCATATCTCTTTAATCTCTAGTAATTTCTGATGAAGAACATTCAGAACCTACCAGCCAAAGCACTTTAAGCGATTCTTGCCAAGTCTCATTTAAGCATATTATGTCTTGGCTGAATTGTCACTCAGCCATATTCCTGTCCTTTTATCATGTAAAGCTTGGCATTGTGTCCATTCAGGTCCATTCCTAAGTCATTTATGTGTTTTGAGTCTATGCCTTGTTTACAGAATCCCATATACTCATCACTAGAAGTTCCTGATTTTTTTTCTTCCCCCTTTAACATGCAGTTGGTTTTCAGTTTCCACAAGCTGGGCTGTAGATGTTGACCTTTGAAGTGGGGATGGATGATGTGTGTTTTACAGGAGTTGGGAAAAGGTCTGTTTCTGGTTGTAAACCACACAAGTTTCCATGAAAGAAAATGAGAAACCAGTATATGAGAATTTTTCATCTCCTGGATGCTTCCCTCAAGAGCCTTGGGCATGGAGAAAACTATGGCTGCTGAGGGGCAAGGTTGGTGGCAAGTGAAGAATAGGTAGAGTGGGCCAGTTCTCTGTCATAGTTTGGCTTCCTCCCAAGCCGAGCTTATACAAGGACTTGAGTGTGGGTACTTTATTTGAGAGGTGATCCCAGGAAGCAGGAGTGAGGGACAACAACAGGGAAGGAGGACAGGTCAACCTGAGGGAGTGTGTTCAAGGTCACTGTTGTAGGCTAGACCTCTGAGAAGTATGTGGAATGCTTTCTAGAATAGTCCACCTGAAAGCTGGGAGGGTGGAGCATTTATTCCTCTGACTCAAGTCCTCCATAGGTAAAGGGTTGCCCCTGGATTAACAACGCCCCCCACCTGCCCTCCTGGGTCTTCCTGCCTGCAGGCCCAGGGGGCTTTTTGGAATTGGAGAAGCAGTACAAGGTGAGGGTGAGTGTCTGTCCATCACAGCCATGGCTGAAACCAGAGGTGGGCCAAAGGCAAGTAACCCATCACCAGAGGCTTCTGCTACATGCCCACAAGATGAGACTGAAGGCTCTAATTTAGCCTTGAACCTGGCCACTTCTTCCCAGCTCCACCATTATCACCCTGCTCCAGATGGTCTTTGTCTGCTCTAAATTCTCCAGTGGCTTCCCTTCACCCTGGGAATATAATACAGAATCCTCTTACTGCTGCTGTAGCAGAAATACCACAAGGGGTTTTAAAGAACGGAAATTTATTTTCTCACAGCCCAGGAGCCTAGAAGTCCTAATTCAGGGTGTGGCTTTCAGAGAATATGCTCTCTTTCTGCTTGCTCTGGGGGAATACCCTTATCTCAGCTTCTCTAGCCCCAGTTCTTCAGTTCCTTTGAGATCTCTGTATGACATCTATCTTTCTTCCATTTGTGCTTGCTTCTCTCTGTGTCAGACTGATCTTTTTATGTCTCAAAAGTCATTAGGTTTAAGACACACCCTGCACTGATATGGCTTTATTAACACAGCAAGGAAAACCCTATTCCCAAATGAGATTACATACCTTGTAGTTATTGTGTGCAGTCTAATTGATTCTGACTCATAACTAAAACCAAAACCAAACCCACTGCTGTAGAACCAATTCTGACTCAGAGCAACCCTATAGGATAGAGTAGAACGTCCCCATAGTGTTTCCTAGGCTGTAATCTTTATGACGGAAACCCTGGTGGCGTAGTGATTAAGTACTACAGCTGTTAACCAAAGGGTTGGCAGTTTGAATCCGCCAGGTGCTCCTTGGAAACTCTATGGGGCCGTTCTACTCTGTCCTATAAGGTCGCTATGAGTCAGAATCTACTTGACGGCAGTGGGTTTGGTTTAGTGGGGTTTAATCTTTTCAAGAGCAAATCACCAGGTCTTTTCTCCAACAGAGCCAATGGTGAATTTGAACTGCCACCTCTCGGTTAGGAGCTGAGCAGTTAACCATTGTGCATCCAAGGCTCCTTACCCACATATATAGGGGTTAGGATTCCAATACATATTTTGAGGGAACACAGTTTAATCCATAACATGGCCCCTGGCTTCTTCTGCAACTTCATTTCCTACAGCTCTTCCACTTGTGCACTCTGCTCCAGCTACAGGGGCCATCTTGTCCCTAACATGCCAAGAATGTTCTGCCTCCTTCCTTTTCCTTCTTTTTCTCCACTTTTCACTTGGCTCACTCCTCACTTTATTCAGTGCCACCTCCTCAGTGAGGACTTCCCTGACAGCTCTTTCTAAGTTAGCACCCCTTAGTCTCTCTTCGAAGGAGCCCTGGTGGTGTAACAGTTAAACACTTGGCTGCTAACTGAAAGGTTGTCAGTTCAAACCCAGCCAGTGGTTCTGCAGGAGAAAGACCTGGAGATCTGTTCCAGTAAAGATCACAGCCTAGAAAATGCTCTGGGACAGTTCTACTCTGTCACATGGGGTCGCTATGAGCTGGAATCAACTTGATGGCACACAACAACAATGGTTTTTCTCTACCCTTATCCAGATTTCTTTTTCTTCATCGCACTTTTTACCACCTGCCACTGGCTTGTATACTTATTGCTTTGTTTATTGCCCATCTTCCCCACTACAATAAAATTCCACAAAGATAGTAGTTCATCACTGCATCTCCAGATCTGAGAATAGTCTATACTATATTACAGGTTCTCAATAAATATTTATTTAATGAATGAATCAGGAAGCATGATGCTTCTTCCTTCAAATTCTCCCCTGAAATACTTCCATGAATGTCATCACCCCAGTGACCTGGGAGGGCATTGCTTCTGCACATAACTAATCATTCATATCAATTCAGGGAGAATGCAATGGGAACCCTTAGGTGGACTGGTAGCTTGAGATGGGAAAGAAAGTAGGCAATACCTTCAGGGAGAAGGTGGGCAGGCAGGTTGGCAATGGTACCAGGGCAACCTTCAGCCATTTACCAACTCGTGGTCTTCTGGGGGCTAGTCCTTCTAGGTGGGTTGTGTGAGAGTCAGGGCCAGTACTGGCAAATCCCATGCTTCTTATCTCTTTAAAATTTTCTTTTCTCACCCACCCTCTTGGGAAATGACAGGGCAGGAGAAATGAGATCATCTGGGGCTGTGGGAAGGTCTGGCAGAAAGGAAGAACTTGACGGTGACAGTACTTGGGAAGTCTGGCTGTATTTCTCCGTATCCGAGGACTGACTGAAACAACACGGGCAAGAACCATTTATGGAGGCGAGCACAGCATTGCAGGAATGTGCTTTGAGATTTTTGACAGAAATTCATACTTTGAAGAAGAGACTTGATTTTTCTTGGGAGACAAAGTCTCTCTCTGTGTCCTTTCTCTCCCTATACCCACCAGAGGTGTCCCTCTGCCAACACCAGGGAGACTTGGCATTTGCCTGGGTAGTGCCCAAAGATCCTAGTGTCTCCACGTGTATTTCTTCAAAACTTAGCTGTCCTGAGACCCATCCCCCTTAAGGCTCTCTAGGTGTTTTAATAGGAAAAGGCCAGTGTCCTGTTTTCCTATTCCCATAACAATGTAACAGGGGCATTCTAGAAACAATACCTCCACTTCCTTGTCTAATTCAAAGAAGTGATTTTAAATGTGGACATCCAGGTTAAACGGAGGAGAGGGTCACACCAGGACAGGCCACTTGGGAAGAGAATCTAGAGTTTGCAAGACATGATAGTGTTGGCAGTTGTCTTCTCTGAGGACAGGATATGGGGCCTGACTTCCAAGGTTCAAATCCTGGTTCTGCCATATGTTTAGTTGTGGAACACTGGGGAAGTTCTCAACCTGCTGTGACTCAATTACATCTTCTTCAAAATGGAGATAATAACTAGACCTTCCTTACACGGTTGATGTGAGTATTAAATGAGTTAGTGTGTGTGCAGGGCTTAGAAAAATGTCTAGTGCATAGCAAGTGCGTAAGAAATGATGATGATGATTCCATGGGACTCACAAAGAGGCAACAAGTCTCACCAACGGTTCTATGTTCTTTTATATATATACATACATATATATATATATATTTTTAAACCTCCTACCTGGTTTCCCTACCTATGCTTTCAAACTGTCTTCGTTATGAAATTCCCAAATCCGTCACTTTCCTAAAACCTTCTGTGACTCTTTGTTGATGAGAGCGTGAAATCCCTTAGTGGGACACTAAAGCCCCTCTCCAATCTTGCCTTAGCTGTGTGTTAGTATTCTTGTCGTTGCAAGTGACAGAAAGCAATTCAAATTGGCTAAAGCACTATGCTCTGGGAGACACATGAAAATTCCAAGCTTATAGCATCCTTATCACTAGCAATCTCATGAAAAGAGAATGCCTCTTGTCTGAAATTCCAACAAAATCCTAGGATTTAGTCTCAGGACACTAGGTGACTTGAGTCATATGTCCAGCTCTGAGCCGATTACTGTATCCAGGCTGATAGAAGGTTCTGACTGGTCAACCGATGATCAGAGGCTCACTCACGAATCTTGGGGTGAGATCAACTCCACTGTTCAGATACTAAGAGTAGACAGGTTTCCCGAAAGGAAATGGAGCTATTATTACCAAGAGAAGGGGGAATGGGTGTTGAGCAGGAAAAAATAATAGATGTCCACCACAACCTACCCTTTCTGCATTACTTATCATTGTTTGAACACATGCCGCAATTTTCTCTTTCCTGTTCTTGTATGTGATGTTCTCTTTGCTTGTAATGCCTGCCTTACACCTCTACCTGTCAAAAGTTCAAAGTCCATGTTAAATAATACTTCCTTACATAACCCACTCCTTGATAATCATAATTCATTACCCTTACTCTAGCCTTCTCATCATCCAACTTGTATTGTGTTATATTGTGTACGCGTCTCTCTTGTCTCACTCTCTTATAAGTTCCTTATAGGTGAAAACCACGCCTCATATAATATGGTACACATGTACATTATTTGGAGATTAATGGGCATCCACCATGCAAAAGGCTTCACGTCAGCTCTAAAGTACCAAATAAAGGTTAGTTGTTGCCGTTGTCATTATTTTCTAATACTATGCCTTCTGGTTGCAATTTTCTGATAGATGTTTGATTGCTTTACTAGAATATCTAATTATAATCTCAAGTGATTTTTAGTAGGCTCAAAATTCTCTTTGTTCACTCTAACTCTTTCCAAATCCAAGATTAACATTACTCAGGTGTGGAAATATGCCTTATTCCAAGATGCTCCAGGCATCTGAGCTGAGCAGAGTTAGGGTTTTATTTTGGGTCTGCATTTAGATTAGGTTCTTTGGCATTGCTTTAGTTTTATCCCTTAACAGATTTTTACATTTTAATACTGTATCTTTGAATCTTGTGGATCTTAATCAAATGAAAAGCTTTAAGTTAGTAAAGAGCCTGCCTAGGGGCTTCAAGCACGACTTTATTGGCCTCTGGATGATCTGACACCCCGGCATAAGCATTTCTGGCACTAGACAGCTCTGGCCCCAGTGCTAGCAAGGCCTGCAAGTTTGACTGGACCCTGGTGACTTTGGCTTCCCCCAGTTACCTACTCTGCTACTGCAGCCCATTCTTCCACCTTGTAAGTGAGTGTCGAGTGTCATTGGGCACAGGAAGGCTAACCTCTGGCAAAGCTCCAAGGAGCCCTCTGCTCCTCCTCTGCCTTCCCTTACCCCCCACACTGCCCTCTATCTCCTACACTCCTATCTTTCCTATGAGATGCCCAGAGTATAGGACGCTTTTACTCCTTGGGGCCACATTTGAGAAATCCCACATGGATCTACATTTTCTCTTCTTTCTATGTTGCCTCCTACTCTACTCTTAACAATTCCATCTTGTGACCCTTCCTTCAGTGCCAATAATCTTTTATCACCCTATGAGTTATGGTTAGTCATGGCTTATGGTGTTGCTTCTGCTAGATAACACCCATAATTTTGGCGGAACTGGCTAGGAACAAACCTCAACTCAAAGGAGTGATAAAAATAGATGAATCTTAGGCAAACAAAGCAGCTGTGGAAAAGGCTTGGAGAGAGATCAGGGTTGGAGGAGGACAGGGTAAGGTATGTTTTTAGCACGTTTTTATGTTAAATGGAGCTTCTCTGATAAGAGCAAGCAAAATATTGAGAGACTGGATCAGAATAAACCTATTAACACTGATACAAGAAACTCATTGAAAGCATGAGTTACTAGGTCTTGTTACATTGGACTCTGTCATGGATTGAATTGCATCTGCCCAAAATATGTGTCAACTTGGTTAGTCCATGATTCCCAGTATTGTGAAGCTGTCCTCCATTTTGTGATTTTCCTATGTGTTATAAATCATAATGTCTGCCTGTGGTTAAAAAAGAATTAGGGTGAGATATAACACCTTTGCTCAGGTCACATCCCTGATCCAATGTAGAGGGAGTTTCCAGGAGTGTGGCCTGCACCACCTTTTATCTTACAAGAGATAAAAGGAAAGGGAAGTAAGCAGAGAGTTGGGGACCTCATACTACCAAGAAAGCAGTGCCGGGAGCAGAGCGAGTGCTTTGGGCCCGGGGTTCCTACATGGAGAAGCTCCTAGTCCTGGGGAAGACTGATGACAAGAATGTCCTCCAAAGCAGACAGAGAAAGCCTTCCCCTGGAGCTGACACCCTGAATTTGGACTTATAGCCTACTAGACTGTAAGAGAATAAATTTCTCTTCATTAAAACCATCCAATTGTGGTATTTCTGTTATAGCAGCACTAGATAACTAAGACAGACAACAATGTGTACTGACCCCAGGAATGTACTTAAGGTGAGAACTTGACGTCTACAGACAGAATTCTATGGGGCCAGTTTAACTTTACAGCCTCTTATTTTCTAGTTCTAATAGCTGCCACTTACTATGTGCTTGTTGTCTGATTTGCATCAACTATCCCATTTAATCTACCTCTTAACCCTCTGAGAAAGCTGATGGCAGAAATGATCCCACTTTGCAGATGAGGAAACAGGGACTCAGAAAATTTGGCTTCCTTTTCTCAAGGTTCCCTAATTAGCATGTTGTAGAGTTAATGTTCAAATCAAGATCTGGCTGGTTCTAAAGCCCTTGCTGTTAACCACTACGCACTATACCACTATCCAATCCTGTCAAAACAGGCAGCTTAAGCAGTGTCCAACTTCTCATACACAGATTTTGTCCCTAGCTGACTCATTCATGAAACATTTATTGAGCATCTACAATGTAGAATCACTGTTGTTGTTGTGTGCCATCAAGGTGATTCTGACTCATAGCAACCCTATAGGATAGAGTAGAACTGCCCCATACGTTTCCTAGACTGAAATCTTTATCAGAGCAGATTGCCTTTTCTCCTGCAGAGTGGCTAGTGGGTTCAAACCACTGACATTTTGGTCAGCAGTTGAACAATTAACCACTGTGCTACCAGGGCTCCTAGAATCACTGTTAGTTGTTCAGAATACCAAGATATATACCAAGTGCCCTGGGTACACAAAGGATGGAGCAATGAGCTATGCCTAGGGGATTAGAGGTTTCACAGAGACTGGTGTATTGGAGCTGAGAGTTGAAGGATGAGCAGGTGTTGGCAGGCACAGAACAGAAAGGAAGACACTTTAGATAGAACCATATTGTTTCCTTTTTAGATTCTGAGAACACGCCCAGTTATGAAGGGGTACATGTAGTATGCTAAATGGCTCTTTCCTTGTGATCCCCTCACCTGACATCCCTGGAGGGGGATTCTGAGCTGGTATGTGAGGGAGGAGATTCTGGGCAACATGACTCAGCAAGAAATAGTATGGGGAGTCTGGAATCTGCAGAGAGAGAATAAAAAACTGTAATGGAGCTCAAGTATAACAATTGTAAGGATGGCGCAGGACCAGGCAGTGTTCCGTTCTGTTGCACATAGGGTCGCTATGAGTCTGAATCGACTCAAGGGCACCTAACAACAACAAGGACAATGGAGATTTGGCTTTTATAACTACAGTTTGAGGAATAGGGAAGCGGAAGAGCCAATTATGAAGAAGGTAATTTAGGTTCAGTGGTAGAATTTTCCCCTCCCACGCCTGAGGCCAGGGTTCGATTCCTAGCCAATGCACCTGAGGTGCAGCCACCAACCTCTGCCAGTGAAGGCTGGTGCGTTATTATGATACCGAACAGGTTTTAGGGGAGCTTCCAGACTTAGACTAAGAAGAAAGGTCTGACATTCTACTTCCAGAAATCAGTCAATGAAAACTCTATGAATCACAACATTCTGATCACCAGCCGGTCACGGGAATGATGCAGAACAGGGCAGTTACACATGGGACCAGAATGAGCGGAGGGGGTGCACTCGATGGCAGCTAACAACCACAACAGCAACAATTTAGGTAAACACAACATGGAGGGGGCCTACATTCAAGCAAAGACTCTTAGAGCTTTAAAGGAAACTTATCCTGATCAGTTTATCTTACTTTAATGAGGAAAAAAAGCCACTAGTTTTCTCAAAGTGATATTAGTGAGTGGTACCTAAAATAACAAAAACTGAAAAACCTAAATGGCCTAACCGTAGGAGAACAGTTAGATAAAATTTTGTGTATCAATTCAACTGAATTTTATACAGCCATTAAAAACAACTGTGTAGGAACACAGAAATTGCTTACATTAAAATAGCATAGTACAAAATTACATTCACATTCCTAGTATCTTCAGAAACTAGAAGGTAATACACAAAAATGAAAGTGGCCCTGTTGATCGGTATTGTTTTTATTTTCCACAGTTTAAAATTCTCAGTGATTTTCCTCAGGCTCTGGTATTGCACTGACAGTAATGATAACGAACACTTATTGAATGCATTCAATGTGCCAGACGCTATTCTCAGTTCATTTCATGCTTTATCTCATTCAATTCTCACAGAAGCCATATGACGTGAATGTTGTTATTCTCCCCCTTTGGTTAAGGTTGCTGAAGTCTTCAGGACATAAACCCAAGTAGTTGGACTCCAGAGTTCATCTTTTTAACACCATACTAGGCTGCTTCCCCTTAACAACAAGATCATTTTGGCATGAACAGCCGTGCTAGAGTCAGGGTGGCCTAACATGATCCTGAACATCTCTCTAGGGCAAGTGATGTTATAAAAGTATCCCATTAAGAAAGCACATTGGGGCCAACTGGCATAACAGGCCTGAGCATGAGAAAAGCTGGTGCCTCTGTGCAGTTTCACCCTGGAATGGCCCAGGTGATTTGGGAATTTCATCTTGTCCCTGCCTCCAATCAATTATTTGATCTCTCTTCACACGGCTGCCGCTCCTTTTATACACAAACCGCAGGTACATAGCAACTCTTAACAGAATGGATTTTTCTCTGTTAGCTGAGGTAAAACAGTCAATTACTGGGAGTAGATTTAGCACCAGTCAGAGAATATTCAGAGCCCTGGTGACGTACTGGTTAAGAACTTGGCTGCTAAGCAAAAGGTCAGCAGTTCGAACCCACCAGCTGCTCCTTTGAAATCCTGTGGGGCAATTCTACTCTGTCTTATACAGTCTCTGTGAGTCGGAATTGACTCGAAGGCAATGGGTTAGAGAACATTTACTTTAAAGAGTCCCTGGACAAACTGTTCAACACTGGTCCCTGAAGCTCCCTAAACTGTGCCAAGGTAAGTTCTGTCTGTGTGCTGAAATGAGGTTGGTTATTGGATGCTTTCAGATGTGGTAATTCGCAACAGAAACAGAGTCTTAAATTTTCTAACTCTTTTCAAATGTGGAACAGCACTTTCATAGATGTTATTTCATTTGGTCTCCAAAGTAGTCTTTAAAGGTAGTTAAACTATTATTTTCTCCCTATCATATAAATAGTAGTCAATACTTAGTAAGTTCATAAAAAGTCCTAAGCACTTTACATGTAGTAACTCAGTACTCATAATTCACAACTCTCCTAAGAGCTAAGTGATTTGATACTTCTCTTTGTTTGGTAGACAGAAACAGAGGCACAGGGAAGTTAAATAACCTTCCCGAAGTCCCATAGCTAAGGAGCCATGGGGCCAGGGTTGCTCACAGGATTTCTGAATACCTCTTTTATGGCACCATGTTGCCACCACGAAAGGAAGACAAAGAAAGGGAGAGCTGTGTGGAGAGATGGAAATGAAATGACAATGACATGGGGTATTGATAGGGAAGTGTAATTTGTGAGAGACTGAGTCATTGGAATAGAGTCAGGAAACAGGAAAATAAAACTTTTGGGGACGCATTTCCCAAAATATTTTCCCTGGAAAACCATTGTCCTAGATGCTGCATGAAAAAATCGTTCCAGAGTTACTCAAAGGGGGGAAACACTGCTTATGCTACCTCCTGCTCAAAGGCTCACAATATCCATTAGCATTTAAAAAACTCGGACAAGTTCTGCAGAAAAGAACTCTATTTGACTTTGTTTAACCCAGCATTCTTTAAGTTACCGTGAAATCTTTTTTTACTACTGTTTATTATTAATGTTACAAAACTAGTACCTTGGGCTAGGAAGAGAAGTTTATGCAAGGAGACCCATACAAGTTGTCACTGAGTCAATTCTGAGTCATGGTGACCCCATATGTGTCAGAGTAGACTCAGTTCTAGAGGGTTTTTGATGGTTGATTCCTCAGAATTAGATTGCCAGGCCTTTATTCCAAGATGCCTTTGGGCGAATTTGAACTTCCAACCTTTCAGTTAGCAGCCAAGCACATTAACTCTTTGCACCAGCTGTAGATGGGTAAATATAGGCAGTAACATCCTAACATTATTTAAATTCTTCTTCCACTTCTGTCACTCCTTTTTCTTTTCTGTAGCCAGGCTCTTAAACCTTCACTTACCCTTATTATTATTGTTTTTTAAATGAAACATCAGACATACAAATAACATATAGGGAATAATATAAAAAGCCACTCATGTCAGCATCATTCAGCTAAAGAAATAAAACATTAGGGATACATTGAAGCCTCCTGTGTGCACTTCTCAATTCCATTCTCTTCTTTTATAACCTCTTCCACTCCCCAGAGATGACTACAGCACTATCCTAAATTTCTTATCATTCCTATGTATATCTTTATACTTTTACTACATATGTGTTGTATTTGTTAGTTGCCATTGAGTCGATTCTGACTTATGGTGATCCCATGTGTTTGTGCAGAGTAGAACTTACTCCATAGGGTTTTCAAGGCTGTGAGCTTTCAGAAGCAGATCCCCAGGCCTGTCTTCTGAGGTGCCTCTGGGTGGGTTCGAACAGCCAGCCTTTTGGCTAGTAGTCGAGCGCTTAACTGTTTGTGCCACTCAGGGGCTTCATTTACTGCAAACGTAGATATTACTAGACAAAATGGTATGGTTTGACATGTCTTTAAATCTTATGTAGCTGGTATCTTATTGTATATACACTTTTGTAACTTGCTTTTTTGTTCAGCATTATGTTTATGAACTTTTTCCATGTTGATATATTAGCTCTAGTTCATTCATTTTCACTGTAGAGTAGTATTTCATTGTGTGAATCTGCCAGTATATATTTATCTGTACCCTTCTTTATAGACATTTAGCATGTGTCCCATTTTGCTATTATCAATAATGCTGCAATGAATATTCTCATACAGGTCTTGAGTAAAATACACAAAACTTTCTGTAGGGTATATGCATATGAGCGGAATCTCTAGGTAATGGGGTATGTGAATATTTAATTTTACTAGATATTGCCAAATTTCTCTCCGAAGTAGTTATGCTGGATTCAATTCCTACCCGCTGAGTCTGAGAGCTCCAACGGCTCTGCATTAACTCTTGATAATGTCAGCCTACGTAATCCTTGACAAATTAATGGGTGTTAAGTGACTTTCATTACGGATTTAATTTACATTTGCCCAATTACTAATAAGATTGATCATTTTATTATATGCTTATGGAAATTTAGGTTCCCTCTTCTGTGATTTGCCTCTTCCTTTGTACATTTATTTTTTCTACTGACTTGTTCATCTTTTCCTCATTTATTTGTGAGAGTTCCTTATTAGCTCTCAATACTAATCTGTTTTCAGTTATGTGATTTATACATACCTTCTTGAAGACTCTGATTTTCAATTTCTGATGATGTCTTTGCATAGAAGTTTTAAATTATAATATAATTTAATCTGTCTACATTTTCATTATGGTTTGTGCCTTTTTTGTCTTGTTTAAGAAATTCTTCCCAACCCTCAAGTTAAAGAGATATTTTCCTTGAAAAGTTTTTGATTTTTACATTTAGATCATAATATACTTTATGTATGATGTGAGGGTATCCATTTTCCCCCCATATAGGTAGACAACTGTCACAGCTCCATTGGTTGAATAGCCTATCGTTTCCCCCACAGAGAAGCTGCAGTGTCACCAATGTCATTATCCTATGAGTCTTTTCTGCATCATGTTATTATGTCACTCTGTTCGTCTATTTGTATACAAATAGCATGCTGTATTAGTTACTGTGGTTTTGTAATAATTTGCTTTCTGGTATGGTAGATTAATTGCATCGACAACCACAATTAATGGCCTCATTGCATCCATATCTGTGATGGTTAAGATTGTGTGTCAACTTGGGTGGGCCATGATTCTCAGTGTTTTGGCAGTTGTGTAATGTTCTGATCACTCCCTTGTTGAGATCTGGTATGTGATCACCCCAAGATGGGATCTACTATGAGTAACCAATCAGTTGAAAGGGAGTTTCCTTGGGTGTGTGGCCTGCGTTGAATATATAAGTGGACATTCTGTCAAGGCTTAGGAGCTTTTTACTCTTGTTGGATTCTGCAGCTGGCTCCTGTTTATCTGACCCTCCAGTCCTTGGGACTTGAGCTAGCAGCTTACCTGTGGTCTTGGCTGCCAATCTTGGAATTAATGGATCTTCGCAGCCTGTGAGCAAAAGCCCTGTTCTCTGACGTGCTGATCTTGGGTTCACCAGCCCCTGTAGCTATGTGAATCAGGAGAAGCCCCTTTCCTGACCTACAGACTTGGGACATTCCAGCCTCTACAATCACATGAGCCATTTCCTTGATTTAAATCTCTCCCTCTATATATATTGGTACATTTTACTGGTTTTGTTTCTCTAGAGAACCCAGCCTAAGGCAATGTCCTAAGCAATATAACTTTGCAGCTCATCCCATCAAGAAGTTGAGTCTATTTCTCCATCCTTTGAGTCAGGACTGGCTTTGCTATTTGCTTTGGCTGATAGAATATGGTGAAAGTGACACTGTGCAGGCTCTAAGCCTCAGTCTCAAGAGACCACGCATGCTTCCAATTCTTCATTTGGAACCCTGCCTCCACTATGAGAATAAGCCCATACACCTCTACTGAGGAGTCTCTGGGTGGTGCAAACGGTTAAAACACTTGGTTGTTAACCAAATGGTTGGAGGTTTGAGTTCATCCAGACCCAGAGACACCTCAGAAGAATGGCCTAGTGATCTACTTTCAAAAATGAGCCATTGAAAACCCTATGGAACACAGTTCTGCTCTGATACACATGGCGTCACCATGAGTCAGAATTGACTTGACAACAATTAGTTTTTCAGTCTGCCGAAGGACGGGCAATCACATGGAGTGCAACTGAGTCCATCCAAGCTGGGATCATCCTGGAACAGCCAGTGCACAGTCAACTTGCCAGCTGCTTGTGTGAGCAAGCCTAGCCAAAATAGCCATGCTTGGCCTGTGTCACCAGAACTGTACAGCCAACTCATAGACCCATAAGCCAAAATAAATGCTTACTGTGTTATGCCTCTGGTTTTGTGGTTGTTTTTTCCATAGCATAATTGTGGTAAAAGATAACTGTTATATGGGGTGAGTCTCCTATCTTGTTCTACTATTCAAAACTATCTTAGTGGATCTTGGCCTTATGTACTTCTCCATATATGTTTCAAAATTTTTTGTCAAATTCCATGACCTAGTCTAACCTTTTTATTCATAATTCAAGTTCTTCCCCAGAACAGCTTCCCTTACAACATAGAATCCCTTCATGACTCCACCTTAGATTACCTCCAAAAGTAAAGGCAAGTTGTTGCTACTTTTTGCTGTTTCATTTCTAATAGGCAGTTAATATATTTGTATATGCTTTATTATATTATAATATCATGATGATAAGGTGGGAGTTCTGTTGCAAGGGCAACCAAAAGTAATTCATGAGCTTTTCGCTTTAACCAAAACCTTAACTCTCTTTGGTCATACTCCATGTGCTTTCTTGGCTCCCCCTCACTTTTGAATTATATCCTATAATTCTACAGTCATATTTATGTTTCATATATGTTTCTACCTCTACACTCATCAGCATGAATATCCATCTCTAAATTTACTTAGTTAAGTTCATCCCAACTATTTATCTTTGATAGCTTCTCTCCTTCAGTATAATTCTGAGCAATATTCATTCAACACATATTTAATGATCACCTATCGAGTACGTGGCATTGGGGATACAAAAGTGAGTGAGGAGTTTATCAATTTAGGGAGACAAGGTAAAATAGATAAGCACATACTTTACCATTAAGTATCATGAAAGACAAGTACAGGCCAAGAGGTGAGGGCCTAATCTAATGCAGATTAGTGAAGATTTTTCTAGGGAATAAAACTTGGAGTTAGCTAGAGTTGGGAGTTCCTGGGTGGCGTAAACAGTTAGTGTGCTTGGCAGCTAACTGAAAGGTTGGAGATTTGAGTTCAGTATGGATAACGCCTCAGCATAAAGAAAACAAAAATCCTCACAGCTGGACCAATAAGCAACATCATGATAAACAGAGAAAAGATTGATGTACTCAAGGATTTCATTTTATTTGGATCTACAATCAACACCTATGGAAGTAGCAGTCAAGAAATCAAAGAACATGTTGCTTTGGGCAAACCTGCTGTAAAAGACCTCTTCAAAGTGTTGAAATGCAAAGACATCACCTTGGAGACTAAGATGCGCCTGACCCGAGCCATGGTGTTTTCAATCGCTTCATATGCATGCGAAAACTGGAAGATGAGTAAGAAAGACTGAAGAAGAATTGATGCCTTTGAATTGTGGTGTTCATGAACAGTATTGAACATACCATGGACTGCCAAAAGAATGAACAATTCTGTCTTGGAAGAAGCACAACCAGAATGCTCCTTGGAAGCAAAGATGGTAAGGCTGGGTACCACATACTCTGGACGTGTTATCAGGAGGGACCAGTCCCTGGAGAAGGACATCATGTTTGGTAAAGTAGAGGGCCAGAAAAAACGAGGAAGACCCTCAGTGAGATGGATTGAGACAGCACAGTGGCTCAAGTATAACAACAATTGTGAAGATGGTGCAGGAGCAGTCAGTGTTTTGTTCTGTTGTACATAGGGTCGCTATGAGTTGGAACTGACTCAATGGCATGTAACAACAACAACAAAGAAGTGTGTCAGAAAAAAGCCCTGGTGATCTGTTGCTGTTTGTTGTTGTCTTTGATCTTCATCAGTAAGTACTTCAAGTCCTCTTTGCTTTAAGGAAGCAAGATGGTGTCATCTGCATATAGCAGGTTGTTAATGAGTCTTCCTCCAATCCCGATGCTGTGTTTTTCTTCATATAGTTCAGTTTCTTGAATTATTTGTTCAGCATGCAGATTGAGTAAGTATGGTGGAAAGATACAACCCTGATCCACGCCTTTCCTGATTTTAAACTACACAATATCCCCTTATTCTATTCAAATGACTGCCTCTTGGTCTATGTACCAGTTCCTCATATGCACAATGAACTGTTCCAGAATTACCATTCTTCTCAATGCTATCCGTAATTTGTTATCATCCACGCAGTGGAATACCTCTGCATAGTCAATAAAACACAAGTATATATCTTTCTGGTATTCTCGGCTTTTAGCCAAGCTCCATCTGACATCAGCAACAATATCCCTCATTCTATGTCCTTTTCTGAATCTGTCTTGAATTTCTGGCAGTTCTCTCAATGTACAGTTGCAACCATTTTTGAAATATCTTCAGCAAAATTTTACTTGAGTGTGATATTGATGATATTGTTCAATAATTTCTGCATTCTGTTGGATCACCTTTCTTTGGAATGGGTGCAAATATGGATCTCTTTGAGTCGGTTGGCCAGGTAGCTGTCTTCCAAATTTCTAGGTATAGACAAGTGAGCACTTCTGGTGTTGCCTCTGTTTGTTGAAACATCTTAGTTGGTATTCTGTCAATTTCCGCAGCTTTGTTTTTCACCAGTGTCTTCAGTACAGCTTGGATTTCTTCCTTCAATACCATTGGTTCTTGATCATATACTGCCTCCTGAAATGGTTGAACATCAACCAATTCTTTTTGGTGTAGTGACTCTTTTGTATTCCCTCCATTTTCTTTTGATGCTTCCTGAGTCATTCAATATTTGACCCATAGAATCCTTCAATATTGCAACTCAAGCCCTGATTTTTTTCTTCAGTTCTTTCAGCTTGAGAAATGCCAAGGGTGTTCTTCCCTTTTGGTTTTCTAACTCCTGATCTTTGCACATTTCATTTAATACTTTACTTTGTGTTTTGGATCCACCCCCTGAAATCCTCTTCAGCTCTTTTACTTCCTCATTTCTTCCTTTTGCTTTAGCTACTCTGAGTTCCAGAGCAAGTTTCAGAGTCTCTTTTGACATCCATTTGGTCTTTTTTTTCTTTCCTGTCTTTTTAATGAGCTTTTGCTTTCTTCATGTATGATGTCCTTGATGTCATCCCACAACTTGTCTGATCTTAGTATTCAACATGTCAAATCTATTCTTGAGATGGTCTCTAAATTCAGGAGGGATACATTCAAGGTCACGGGAGAAAGATATGACAGTCTGCTTCTGTAAAGATTACCAAGCCAAAAAAACCAAACCCATTGCTGTTGAGTAGATTCTGACTCACAGCGACCCTATAGGATAGAGTAGAACTGCCCATAGAGTTTCCAAGGAACAACTGGTGGATCTGAACTGACTACATTTTGATTAGCAGCTGTAGCTCTTAACCACTGCGGCATCGGGGTTTCCTTCGTAAAGATTACCCCCTAGGAAACACTATGCGCAGCTCTATTCTGTTCTGTAGGGTCAATATGAGTTGGAATCAACTTGATGCAACGGGTTATACTCCAGGTCATACTTTGGTTCTCATGGACTTGTTTTATTGTTGTTCACTTTCAGCTTGAACTTGCATATGAGAAAATATGAGCCTTGTTCTGACTGATAATAATCGAGTTTCTCCATTGTCTCTTTCCACAAGTGTAGTTGATTTGTTTCCTGTGTATCCTATCAGGGGAGGTCCATGTGTATAGTCATTGTTTATATTGTTGTAAAAAGGTATTTGCAATGAAAAAGTCATTGGTCTTGCAAAATTCCTTCATGTGATCTCCAGTATTGTTTCTATCACCAAGGCCATATTTTCCAACTACCAGTCCTTCTTCTTTGTCTCCAACTTTTGCACTCCAATCACCAGTAGTTATCAACGCATCTTGATTGCATGTTTGATCAATTTCAGACTTCAGAAGTTACTTAAAAATAATCTTCAATTTCTTCATCTTTGGCATTAGTGGTGGATGCATAAATTTGAATAATAATTGTATTAACTGCTCTTCCTTGTAGGCATATGGATATTATCCTATCACTGACAGGGTTGTACTTCAGGATAGATATTGAAATGTTCTTTTTGACAATGAATGGTGATCTACTTGTGAAAGTGGAGTACACACAGTTCTACTCTGAAATGTGTGGTGTCACTATGGGTTGGAATCGACTCGATGGCAACCAGTTTTTTAATCAGAGTCAGGGAAGGGCACATCAAGCAGTGGGAGAATGTGGACTAAGATCTTGAGGTGTGAAGGAGGATGAGTTTGAAAAGTCGTGTGGCAGAAGATGAGTGTATGAGAGTAAGTGTAGCTTAAGATGTATTTGGAGAATCAGGCAACAACAAAATCACAGCGGGTCTTATAGAGTACCTGCACCACCGATTTAGGAACTGAGTTGTAAAGGTCTGCAATGGTGAAGTCATCCAAGAAAAGTTCCTCCTTCCCACATCCATGTAATTCAACAAGTGGTTTTAGAGAGGTGCACAGTGTATACATTGGTCCTCAGGGGGTGTATCCCAAGACACTTCAGGCCTAGATCCATCCCACATTTCTGTTGAGATGGGGGTGAGACTCTCCTCCCTCATCATGGGTTTCTCTGGGTGTTGTATTCACGCCAGTGGTTTCAGAAGTCATTCCCAAAGTATAGGTTTGTAGCATAACTCACGCTGGGAAACAAGTCTGTCTTGGTTATCCTCCCAAGAACTTCAGTTACTGGAGTGCCAATGGGCCCCGAGCATGTCTAGCAGATCCTTGGTGTAAGGGCCTGCAACTTCGATAAGAGTATAAACATCTTTACATAGAGATGACTTAATCTAGGATCAGGCCTGGGAATACCATTTTTTTTTTGTTTGTTTGTTATTCCCAGTCTCTTTTTTTTGCTTTTTGTAGCTTCTCAGTATCATCACCCTCATTGTTTCTGTCAGCTTCCAAATATTTTTTTTTTTAAACTCTAGGTCTTCTAACAAAGGTTTTTTTTAGGCCTTCTAACAACAAATATACTCAGAGAAAGCAGGGTGCTATGGATTGAACTGTGTACCCCCAAAATGTATGTCAACTTGGCTAGGCCATGATTCCCAGCACTATGTGATTGTCCAAATTTTGTCATCTGATGTGATTTTCCTATGTGTTGTAAATCCTACCTCTATGAAGCTAATGAGGCAGGATTAAAGGCAGTTTTGTTAATGAGGCAGGACTCAATCTACAAGATTAGATTGTATTTTGAGTCAATCTCTTTTGAAATATAAAAGAGAAAAGCTAGCAGAGAGACAGAAGGACCCCGTACCACCAAGAAAGTAGTGCCAGGAGCAGAGTGCACACTTTGGACTTGGGGTCCTTGTGCTGGGAAGCTCCCATAGTAGGCGAAGATTGATGATAAGAACCCTCCTGCAGAGCCAACAGAGGAAGAAAGCCTTCCCCTGGAGCTGGTGCCCTGAATTTGAACTTCTAAGCCTACTAGATTGTGAGAGAATAAACTTCTGTTTGTTAAAGCCATACACATGTGCTATTTCTGTTATAGCAGCACTAGATGACTAAGATATAGGGTCTATTAGAGAAGGCATTTAAATATTGGTTATAAGGGTATGGTGTAATCAGGGGTTTTTAAGCTCCAGCTTTTAGAGTTGGGGTCCACGATGGCGGTCCATCATTCCTGACTCTGTGATATGCAGTTGGTGTGTTTAGTGGATACTTTTGTTTTAGTCCTTCCAGCATCCTTCCACCTCTCCTGGTAACATCAGGACCCTGATTTCCATTTAGAGGATTGCTCCCTCCCACATTGTCTTTCATCTTGGTGGGACAGCCAATTCACAAGTCTCATCTCCTTTAACCAAGGAATGACCATCAGAGGCCCTCTCAGGAAATCTTGAGGTACTGACAGAAGGAGGAAAAATGGCTTGATCTGATTCATTTCACTGGCAGCACACAAAGAAACTGTCCCTTCTAGGAAGTTAATTCCTGCTATCTAGATCTCCAAAGCAGCTCTATTTCCTGTTCCACTCCATGTCCTTGCACTAAATCTCTCATTAGCCAGAGCCAGCTTCTATTGTTTGCTGCAAGACAAAAGACAAACTCACACAACGAACATGTGTGCATTTTTCTGAGCTGTGGAGATCTTCAGGTTCTCAAGGTACCCAATATCCAAAGGGGGGGAAAAAAAAAGGAATCACCTGATTAGATGGGCATTTCATTTTCTGATGATAGCCTATCAAGTTTGTCATACTGTGGTGGCTTGTGACTTGCTATGATGCTGGAAGTTATGCCACAGGTATTTCAGATACCAGGAGGGTCACCCCTGGTGGACAGGTTTAGCAGAGTTTATAGACTAGGAAGAAAGGTCTAGTGATCTACTTCTGAAGATTAAAAAAACACAATTAAAACTGTATGAATCCCAATAGAATATTGTTTGATGTAATGCTGGAAGATGAACTCCTAGGTTGGAAGGGACCCAAAATACACAGTGGCTGCAACAATGGACTTGAGTATACCAGTGATCGTGAAGATGGTGCAGGGCCTGGCAACATTTCATTCTGTTGAACATGTGTATAGCAACTGAACATCTGTCTTTCTTTGAAATTCCAAGGAAAGATTGAATCTATGGATCCGTGCAAATAAACAGGTGCTTGAGTCATGGAAACTCTATGGGGCAGTTCTACTCTGTTCTATAGGGTCGATATGAGTTGGAATCGACTCAAGGACACTGGGGTGAGTCACTGAATGAAAACTCAAAATTGTGGAACTTATGGCATTATCTTGCAAAGTGGCATTATTTTTGGCAGAATGGTCTCTCCTAGGAACTCATGAAATAATTGTAAATAGCCCCTCAATCAAGAGGCCCTGCCTTTATCCACAGTTGAGTTTTGCTTTCTGATCAAAGATGATCAGTCTTTTCCCACCACCCTGACCTATATCTGTCCTCGCAGCAGTTTTCTCTCCAATCAAACGGCTCTTCCTATGAATGGCAGAGTTATAACAAGTCTTAGGATTCAGGATGGAATAAGTTAAGCTTGTCTCTAGGCCAGGATTCCTCCAAGCCTCAAGCAGGAGAATCGAATGTGAGCAAGGAGAGCTGGCGTTCTAGGAACTCTGTGCAGCTTGAAGAAAATCGTAGGCAGTTTTCAGCCTTTCTGTAGCTCTTGAAGATTATTAGCTCTTGAAAATCATTACACTGCTAAGTAGAAATTGGATAGTTCCTTGTTACCAAATGAAAATGAAAGACTTTTAAAAAGAGAAAATTAAATGCAGGCTATTGGAACCATTTCTGGGCCCAATCCACTAAAATCAGAGACAGTTCCAAGGCATATCCAATTTTTAAGCCTATGCCTCTTTTCTACTGGAAATTTATGTCAGTTTTATGCAAGGGGCATTATTTTAAATTTTGGGTAGTTGTTTTACTTATTACTATTTAGTTGCACGTGTACACACACATGCACACTTGCTCTGCTGAAGCCCCCTTATGTCGTTGCTTCTTTATTACCTACGATGGTATATGTTCAGGAAAAATAATGTTTGTCTTAGCCTACTTCTCACAAGACCCCCAAGAATTGAACTCCCAGCAGTAATGGTGCCATAGTAATTTGATCTAGGTTCTTGAAGAAAATGCTGTTGGAATGTCACCATAGACACACTAGGCAAATCCAACTGCTATCAGCAAGAACTGTGTTTAAGTAGGTACTCTAGAATCAGAGGTAATGAAATGTTCATTTAAACAGAACTCCCGTTGGCCTCCAGTGGGTAGAATTCATATTGGAGTGGTATTCAAGTACCATCAGTTTACTTTAACGGGACCCAAGACCCACTGGCTTAGATAACACGATGACTGCAGTGTTTAGTTTCCCTTGCTGTCTTTCCTAACACGGAAGGTTAATCATCAATTGTTTTAAAAATATATTTCATATTTCATCAGAATATTGTCCTTAATATAAATTTGTCATTCAAAAATCTACTGAATACCAAGCCAATGCTGGGCACTCTATTGGATGCCATTAATGAAAGTGATGGGAGAATATTCATTCCTGTTGGATGAACAAAAACTTACTGAAGAAGTGATTTTCTTCCACAACTTATGTCAATTATAATAAAAGCAGTTATCATTTGCAGGCAACCATTGCATTCTAGGAATGACGCAGGATGCTGCACACACCTGAGCTATAATCCTCCCAGCGATCATATAATGCCAGCTAGGCTTTATAGGAAAAAAATTGTGCTTCAAATCACTCCTTCAAACCATTCCTGGTTATCTGATCCAGATTCTTTGAGGACTCTGTGTCTTTCATTGCCTTCCAGGTAATTTTACAACTCTACAAGTTGTAGATGGAGCCCTGGGGGCGCGGTACCTAAGATCTGGGCTGCTAACCAGAAGGTCAGCAGTTGGAATCTACCAGCCACTCCCTGGAAACCCTACAGGGCAGTTCAACTCTGTCCTAAGGGGTCACTATGAGTCGGAATCAACTCCATGGTAACAGGTTTATTTTGGTTTTTAAGTTGTAGATATCTGATTAAAAAAAAACAAGAACCAAATCCCATTGCCGAGTAGATTCTGACTCATCGCGACCCTATATTAATATCTGATAGCGTTGATATCTGATAGCAATGCAAAATAATTCTTCTCTATAGTTATGCAAATATATGCTGTCTGGACGAGATTCAATTGATACTTTTCGCCCACCCCAATGCCCCCTCCCCATGGAAAAAGGCAATTGTTCTCTACTTGTAAATGCATTTCAACATTGCTTTACATAAATTTGCATTTCTTTGTCTTCTTTGAACTGATTTAATGCTTTAACACTTACCTAGTTCCCTTATTAGCAATGAGTTAAATAAAATCTTTAGCAAGTGTTGTTTCTGTATGAGACTCATGATTTTATCCTTTAAGAAGAGTATTATCTCTTAACAGTATTATTAGCTCCATTTTACAGATGAAGATGTTGAGACTTAGAAATAAGTGACTTGCTCAGCACCACCTACTGATCAAACCACCCAGCACTTTCTGATGCCACAGCCTATGTGCCTTCTTCCGGTCACATACCTGCTGGGTGTCAGCCACAAGCTAAACCAAAAACCAAACCTACTGCCATCCAGTCGCTGCTGACTCATAGAGATCCTATGGGACAGAGTGGACCTGCCCCATAGGGTTTCCAAGGCCGTAAATCTTTACAGAAGCAGACTGCCCCATCTTTCTCCCGAAAAGTGGCTAGTGGGTTCGAACCACCAACCTTTTGGTTAGCAGCCCAGTGCTTAACCACTGCGCCGTAAGGGCTCCTTAGGCACATGCGGCACATGCTAGTGTAAGAATATTCTAAGTCATTCAGTAATTACTGACTTTTTTGTGCTGATACTATGTGTTGAATATAAAATATTCATGACACAATCTCTGTTTGCCAGATGATAATTAAACTCCCTCACCCCTCCCCCTCCTAAAAAAGGAAGAAGGAAAATGCATAATAGAGACAGGAGAGTAAGGACGAGGTAACAGCACAGGTGGAGTTAATTTTGAAAAGCTGTTTGGAAGAAATAGGTCCTCAATCTGCATTGCCTAAGTGGAAGAGGCATTAAGCCTGCAAATTAACGCCAACAACTTATAAACTTATGTCCTGAAGCCTCAAGTACTGCCATTTAGGAAGAAAGCAAGGCAGCAGGATTATGCCACTGAGGTGCACATCTGTATCTGACAATGTAGAAAGATATGTAGCAAATGAAACAAAGCACCTTTTCTAATCTGTCGACCATTCCAATGTATGACTATTTTGCATGCAGTTTCCATTGGCCCTAAATTTGATTGTGTGGTTCTTTAAAAAAAAAAAAGACAGTTGCCATCAAGTTGACTGCGACTCCTGTCAGTGGATGATTTTTTGGAACTAGATCACCAGTCCTTTCTTCCTAGGCACCTCTGGGTTGGCACCAACCTCCAACTTTTTGGTTAGCAGGCTATTAACTGTTTGCACCATCCAGGGATTTCCGTGTGGTTCTTAGAACTGCTTGTCATTGGCTACTTCATGTTTGTAGACTAAACTATTTTGTTGTGTGGCGTTGATGCATTTTTGGCTCATAGTGACACTATGTGACAGAGAATCTTTACAGGAGCAGATCTCCAGGTCATTTTCCCATATTGTCGTGGGTAGGTTGGAACCACCAACCTTTTGGTTTGCAGCTAAGTGCTTAACCATTCTGCCAGCAGGGATACTTAGGCTAGAGCTCTAAACTTTGTATCATCCGTCTTTGACTTGGTCCATATTCACTTTTCATCTCTTCCAGCACCTGTAACCGTGTTCCTATCTACCCATCTGTCTCAGCGCACGCGCGCGCGCGCGCACACACACACACCCTCATGACTCCCTGCAATGCTTGAAGTTTTCCCAGCCCTTCTCGCTGTTTCAGCTCCGTCTTTGTTGAAGCTTTCCTTTGCCTGTAACGCTACCCTTTCTACTCCCACCCTACCTTGGCAAGCCCCTATTCATCACTCAACACTCAGGTTAAGAGTCATCTTCTTCATGAAAAACTTCTTGATTGCGATTTATGAAAATCACCTTTTCTCTAAACATACGTTGTTGCCAGCATGTATTTAGGAAGCCCTTGGGTGTGGTTATTTGTTTAAACGCTTCTTCCACAGATGGTGTCTGGCCTGCTTTTGTCTCCATTGCTGCCCCGGAGTTTCCCACAGTGCCCAGTGCATCGTTTGTCTCACTAATTGACTTTGTGATGCTTCGGTGAATCAGTGGAAGCACCAGCGGGATAAGCAAGGTGATGGGGTTCCAGAAAGGATCTTAAAGATCAGAGCATTCAAATCTTTCCCTCCCTTCACCCAGAAGAAACTGAGGCACCAAGAGGGGAAATCTGCCAACACTTCAGTCAGGGAGGTGGGAGGATTAATAGAACACCCATCCCCAAGTTTCGTACTCATTCCAACATACCACACTTCTTTCCAGGGTAGGAAGAGCCCTGGTAGCACAGTGGTTAAGAGATTGGCTGCTAACCAAGATGTCAGTGGTTTGAACCCATCAGCCACTCCGTGACAGAAAGATGTGTCAGTCTGCTTCCGTAGAGATTTACAGCCTTGGAAACCTTATGGGGCAGTTCTACTCTATCCTATAGGATCGCTCTGAATTAACAGCTACTCCAGAGCAATGGGTTGAGGGTGGGGAAGAAAAATCTCCCTCAGAAAGAGGGATGGTTTTTGCTTTGTTTTGCTTCTGTGGTGCTTTTATAATTTTGGTAAAGATATTTTTAAGCCAGTGCATGGGGCGTTTCAGTTATCATTGGCCAACTTGGTGTTTTCCTCTTGTACACAGAGCCGCTCTGAGCCCTTATCATAGTCCCATAACCACACATCCCCTGCTGAGCCTAATGCTAAGTCAACACTGTCAGTTAAAAGCAAACACTAGCAGGTGTGCAGCTCACTGAGGCAGGGAGGACAGTTTATTCTGAAACAAGGGTTAGTAAACTGGAGGACAGAATAAAGCCCACATGCCTTGGGGAGAGAGAAGGGTTTCCAAAGACATCTGAGGGCTGGTACGGCCCCTCAGAAATCAAGTCCACCAGTGAGAGGGCTGCAGAAAAGGGCTTTCATGATGACTTTAAAAGCTTCCATCAGGATCACTTCTTAAAGCTCTGTGGAAACTCTGAGAAGAGGTCCAGGCAAATGTGCACACCTTGGGAGAGGGGATACCCTCGGCCACAGCAGTGGTAGGGAAAGGTGCTTTTCCAAGGGGAAAAGGAGCATCTTTGCAAACTTGGTCTACAGCCTTTTGTCGTACTGAGCAGACCCAACACTGCCCATGAGAGAAAAGCTCTTCTTCCTTGACTCCTGAAAGGCTACCCTGGCATTCCCCCCAAACCAGGTGCCTCCCTTTCCCTGGTGACCATAGGACGATGAGTAATGATCATTGTCAATAAGAAGAACCAGCCTGCATGCAGCACTTACTGTGTGCTAGGCTGTTGTATGGACTTCCCATGTATTATCTTGTGTAATCCTCACACCAGCCCTCTGACTGTCAGCATCCTCTCCACTTGAAAAATAAGGAAACAGAAGGACAAAGGTAAATTGCCCAAGGTCACACAGCTAGCAGATCTGTAACAATGCTAGGCAGTTAGTTTCACAGTGTACATTTCCAGGCTTTCTTTACATTGCCTCTTTTTTGAAACGTTGACCTGACGGTTTGGTTCTGAACCTTGGCTGTGCTTTAGAATCACCTGGGAGCTTTTCAAAATACGTGTGTGTGTGTGTATAAAATATAGAAGTCTCTGGGTGGTGCAAATAGTTAACATGCTCTGCTGTTAACTGAGAGGTTGGTGGTTCCAGCCCACCCAGAGGTGCCTTGGGAGACGGGCCTGGCAATCTATTTCTGAAAAATCAGCCATCGGAAACCCTATGGAGCACAGTGCTACTTTGGCACACATTAAGGTCAGAGTCAGAATCGACTTGATGGCAAGTGGTTTATTTTTTTGGTTGTATTAAATATGATTTTTTTGTAGCCTGATTGGCCTTAGGCTAAGGAGTACAGCTGGCAGAGGCAGGCGTCTCCCAAGGTAAGTACTGAGGAGGGGGAGTGAGGAGGGGAAGTTTGAAGCCCAGCCAGAAAAGTCTGGCATAGGTGCGGTGCCATGACTAACGCTTGGGGAAGAATGACAAAAAGAAGGCAGAGATTGCCCAAAGGCATGCTAAAAAGACAAGAAAACCAACAGGCCATTTCGTCATTTGCCAGGGGTGGGCTGTGGAGACCCGCCGAGGAAGAAGTCAAGAGGGCAACCACCTTCACTGCCACACAGAGTATTCCTGGGACTCGCTGATACGAAAAGGAATTACAGTTCCTGGAGAGGCGTTTTAAGACGAAGCTTGCCGGATAAACCACATCTGTTGGAGCCACCAGGGGGGTGTTTAGGGATCTGAAGTGCACAGTACAGGAATTATTGAAACCAGGGCCTGGGGCTCTGTGTGCTGCTGAGTGAGGGGTCCCCAGCCCTTTAGCGGCTGCTCTGGAATCAGCCTGTATTCGTTGCAAGTGACATACGCACCCTGTAGGGGCTGCTAACAATTCAGACCTTTTAAAATGGCAAGAAGTAATTTATGCCCATGAAAGACATATTAAAATATTTTAAGCAGAAAAAAATCATTCATAGTTTTATCACTCAAATATAACAGCTGTTATTTAGGATATTTCCTTCGTGTTTTTTTTCTAGACATGATTTTTTCAACACAATGGTAATCATGCGATATATATTATGGCCTGCTTTTCACTTAAAAATAGCGTAAGACTGCTTATTCTTTGCAACAATTTCTTTATTCCCTTCAGAATAGCTATACTAACAGTTACCAGTTATTGCTGAGTTTCTGAAAATTAAATAATTTATGAACACCATCTGCAGGAAAAAAAATTTACCTCAGCACTCACTGATGATTGAAATTATTTTTATTATTACTTAAATATATAAAGCCTAAAACTAGGTAGAAATTTCTTTACTACTTGCAAACAACTGTGAAATCAAAACGATGTTATGAATTAAAAACAAAACTTCAGAACCAACGAAATTCAAAATAATCATATTAATTAAATGTCACAAGCATTGTTTTGTGAGTCTAACTGTTGCTCACTGCTATGGTATGGGGCCTCTTGCTTTCTTAGTGCCTAGAAGAGCAGTGGGGGATCATTCTGTTTTCCCACTAATTTCCCTGTTCTGAGCACTTGGAACCTTCATGCTTACAACTTGCAGCCATCATGGGCCTTCATTCGGCACTGACACTTCCTTTATATCAAGTCTGTTTTTCTTCTATTCACTCTAGCCCGTGACAACTCAAGTAGTACCACTTGGTGCCAAGGTAATCATAAACACAGATTCCAAGGTAAGCCTAAAATATAATCCAAATGGGCTCTCAGCTAATCTAGAAGGTTGCTATTTATTGTTGGTTGCTGTTGAGTTGATTCCAACTCATGGAGACCCCATGTGTGCAGAGTGGAACTGTTCCATAGGATTTTCAAGGCTGTGAGCTTTCAGAAGCAGATTGCCAGGGCTGTCTTCCGGCCAACCTTTCAGTTAGTAGTCCAGCAGCTAACCATTTGTGCCACACAGGGACTCCTAATCTAGAATATGGTTATGCTGATATTTAAATTAATGGATTCAAACATACCAACAATCACGAAGATGGCACAGGATTGGGAAATGTTTTGTTCTGTTAAACATAAGGTCGCCAGGAGACAGAGCTGACTCAACAGTAACTAACAATGACATCAGATATTTAAGTTGTGATTCAAAGGTAAACATAAATGTAAAAGGATTTCACTGCCAACTTTCAAATCCAGAGGATTCATCTTCAGACCAACCTCTACCTACCATTTTGAGAAATATTGATTATTGGCTATCTCTTTTGTGCCAGATACTGTGCAGGGGGATTTCATCTATAATCGCTCACTCACTGTAATAACTATGTCCCCGTTCGACAGATAAGGTAAGCGAGAGTGGTAGAGGTCATCAAACTTGCTTAAGGACATGGAGCTGTTTGGTGGAGGAGCTGTTAGGTGGAGGAACCCAGGTTTGTGCCTTTCCAAAGCTAGTGCCCTTGGACTGTGATCTCATCCGGCCTCCCACCATCTTTTACAAAGTGTTCTTTTCTCATATGGGGTTTAGCATGTTTACACTGACTAGGGCCAGGCCTAGAGATAAACGATATTTTTTTTCCTGTAGAGAAAGTATGGTATCTGTTATTTGTGGTGTATTTATTTGCTTATGAAACTAACCTGAAAAGGATGGACCCTTTAAGATATTTCAGTGGATTTGGCGGTGTAGCACTTAGGTGGTTGACAGTAGCTTGCCAGCTATTAAATGATTCTGAATACATCAAGACTTGTAATTTCCTTCTCGTAAGGCTTTGCCAAAGAGACCAAGCCATGTGACATAATCCCTGAGCATACACTGGCAGTTGCAAGAACTCTGTTTGTGCAAACTGATTCTTGGAACCAATCGACTAGCTTGTTATTCATCTTTTGGCCCAATACCATAAACTGGCACAAACAACACTACCCCTGCCATGCATACACCAAAGTTCAGAATAATAAATCAACCATCCTGTAATTGCATTAGGAGAGCCTTCTTTATGCTCTCAATGAGCAGACTGATGTATCTGTTTAGACTGGGCGCCCATAGAGCTCTCTGGCAACCTGGGCTGGCTTCCTAGTGATCGGACAGGCTCTGCCCCAGATCCCTGTGTATATAGTTGAATTCTCTCTGTGCAGATCTGCTAGGACCAAACTGGTTTCCAAACCTGTCTGGCTCCTCAGCAGGGTCCATAGCTGTCAAAAGTGAAACAAGACACTGGTCTGGGGATGGCAGAAAGGCCTGAGTTCATCCCTCAGGCTGTGCAGGCAGAAAGGCAGGGGAGGCAGAGGCAGAAAACCTTCCTTAGCTGCACGATGCCAGGTGGCTACTGACTTAGCGGTTGAGGACAACCTCAAACAGAAGAGATTGAACCAAGTAATGACTTTGTCTGAATTCATGCCATTTCTTCAGGAGCTGACAGAAAGGACGTGAAGTAGCAGATTTAAGTGGGCAAAATAAAACACACAGGGAAGATATTACATACTGGAAAAAAATTACCTGTCCCTTGTTCTGTCTTGGTTCAAGCACATGTTAAAAAGATTGTATTAAGAGTGTGAAATCCCAAAGGTAAGTCCTCAAAATGAGGCAAAAGTGAGTGGGTGAAAGGAGGGGCCTACTAAATCCTGCTGTTGAAATTTGCAGGTCAATCACATTAGAATTTAAATTCATCCTTTCATTATAGCATCAAGCTTGATCAAGCCTTTATCATTCTAAACCCTTGCCTATGTAGTGTACAGCATTCCCCTGTAGGTAAGTCCCCTGCCTGGTTCCTGAATGGCTTCATTTCACCCTGCATGTCTGGCTTGTGTGTCTTCCCCACATTAAATTAGATGGCTTACTTTCTGAGAGCAAGTTGGTTATTTTGTCTTCACGGCTGTATCTCTTTGCTTCTGTGGTTTTCTCTGCTTGGATAATCTTCTAACTTTGGATATTCACCACTCTGGTTCCTTTTCAGTCCTCAGAACTCAGTTCAAATTTTCCTTCTCAGAAAGGCCTGCTCTCACCTCCTCTCCACTCCTGGTATTAGTTGATGTAAAGTCAGCACTGGAGTCATGGAGACCCTGTGCACAAAGGAACAAGATGCCATCCCCATGACCAGTTGTGGATTGGATCGTTATGATCCATAGTATTTTCATTGGCCAATTTTCTGAAGTAGATTGTCAGGCCTTTCTTCCTAGTCCATCTTAGCTTGGAAGGTCCACCGAACCCTGTTCAGCATCATAGCAAAACACAAGCCTCCCCTGACAGGCAGGTGGGAGCTGTACATGAGGTACCTTGGCTGAGAATCAAACCCAGGTCTCTGCATGGGGTCAGCGGTGAGTATTCTACCGTTGAACCACCAATGCTCCACTCCTAGTCACTCTCTACCTTAGTTTAATACTTAACACACTCCATAATTATCTTATTGTTTCCTTGTTTGTTTCCTGAGCCCCCTACTGCCCATGTATAGATCTTGTCTTGTTCTCCACTGAATCCCCAGGGCCTAAGACAGTGTTGGGAACATGGCAGGCCTGCAATAAATATTTCCTTCTATTTAATGGATACTCATATAGCACTGGCCATGTGCCAGACACTCTCCTAAGAGCTTTACAAATATTATTCATTTAATCCTCACAACAGCCCTAGGAGGTAAGTCTCCTGATTAAAGCTAATTTATAGATAGGGAAACTATTAAGTGGCTTGCCCAGTTAAGATTTGAAACTTGGGCCATCTGACCCCGGAGTGTATGCTCTGAACACATCATGCTGCTTTGCTAGCATTTTACTGACTATGTGAATAAGCATTTGTCATCACCATTACCTAAGCTCTAAATCCAATAAAAAAAATTACAATCCTAAAAATAGAAGCCTTGAATATATGAAAGATTCCATACAAGGTTAAGAGTCACTAGGTGTGGTTTAAGATGTCAGTGCCTGTTATGGATTGAATTGTGTCTCCCAAAAAGATATGTTGAAATCCTAACCCCTGTGCGGATCATAACAAATTATGGATAACATTACAAAGAATGGGAATTCCCAAACACTTAATTGTGCTCAAGAGGAACCTGTGCATAGACCAAGAGGCAGTCATTCAAACAGAACAAAAGGATACTGCATGGTTTAAAATAAGAAAATTTGTGTGTCAAGGTTGTATCCTTTCACCATACTTGTTCAGTCTGTACGCTGACCAAATAATCCAAGAAGTTGGACTATATGAAGAAGATCATGGCATCAGGATTGGAGGAAGACTCATTAACAACCTGCGTTATGCAGAGGACACAACCTTCCTTGCTGAAAGCGAAAAGGACTTGAAGCACTTACCGATGAAGATCAAAGACCACAGCCTTCAGTATGGATTACACCTCAACATAAAACAAAAATTCTCACCACTGGACCAATGAGCAACATCATGATAAATGGAGAAAAGACTGAGGTTGTCAAGGATTTCATTTTACTTGGATCAGCAATCAACGCTTGTATAAGAAAAAAAAAAAAATGAAGCAGTCAAGAAATCAAAAGACGCATTGCATTGCGTACAACAGCTGCAAAAGACCTCTTTAAAATTTTAAATAGTAAAAACGTTGCTTTGGGGACTAAGGTGTGCCTGACCCAGACCCTGGTCTTTTCATTCATCTCATATGCATGTGAAAGCTAGACAATGAAAAGGGGAGACTGAAGAAGAATTGATGCATTTAAATCATGGTATTGGTGAAGAATATTGAGTATACCATCGGCTGTCAGAAGAATGAACAAATCTGTTGTAGAAAAAGTACATTGAGTATACCATCGGCTGTCAGAAGAATGAACAAATCTGTTGTAGAAAAAGTACAGCTAGAATGGTCCTTAGAAGCTCCTTAGAAGGGAGGATGTCATCTCACTTACTGTGGGCATGTTATCAGGAGGGACCACTTCCAGGAGAAGGACATCATGATTGCTAAGGTAGAGGGTCATTGAACCATAAGAAGACGCTTGATGAGATGGACTGACACAGTGGCTGCAACAATGGCTCAAACGTGCCTACTATTGTAAGGATGACAGAGGACCAAGCAATATTTCCTTCTGCTACGCCTACAGGCACTAAGAGTTGGAACCCCTGGTACCTGTGAACATGCACACACGCTTTGAAGGAAGTTCTTGAGAATCTTAGAGACAGAATGCTTTTTCACTTTTTAGAAGACTTCATGTTTATCATCTCATTTTATTTCAAAGCACCACTGAAATAGGCAGATATGGAACAATGTTATTTTATCCAGCTTACTTGGCTCCCAGGTCACTGATCTGGGCTCTCATGGTTTCCTTCCTGCCTCTCTGACTGCTTCTTCACACACCCTGTGGCTGGTTCTTCCTCATCTCCAACCTAGAATGTTTACACGACCCAGGACTCGGTCTTCTCTATGTGTGCTCAGCTACCTGATATTCCCCTTCAATCCCATAGTTTTAAATACCATTTTTATGCTAATGAGAGTCCCTGGGTGGTGCAAACAGTTAACACACTCAACCACTGACCACAAGGTTGGAGGTTTGAGTCCATCCAGAGGTGCCTTGGAAGAAAGTTCTTTCTACTTTTGCCACCAGCGGCCAGACAGACTGCTATCACCTTTTGCCGATTTATTGCAGTGGCTTCCTTATTAGCCTCCCTGCTTCTTCCCTTGTTGCCTTCAGTCCGTTCTCAACACAGCAGACAGAGTTATTCTGTTGCAGTCAGATCATGACCCTCATCTGCTCAAAATTCTCCAAGGACATCCCCTGTCACTTACAGTAAAAGCTGTAGTCCTCAGAGACCTATACGACCCTCCATGCTTCAGCCTGCCTTTCCTCTCTGAGGATCCTTGACTACATCCCTTCACTCTCTTCATTCAGCCACACGTACCTCCTTGTTGTCCCTTGAACATTTTTCCTTCTCAAGGCCTTTACATTTTTGTTCTCTCTGCCTAGAATGCCCTTCCTCCAGATATTTCTGTGCCTCTCTCCTGACTTCCTCTAGGTTTTTCCTCAAATGTCACCTTCTAGTGAGACAGTCTATCCAAAATTGCGATAGCCCCCAGCCTTTCCTATCTCCTTTCAGTGCTTTGGAAACGCTGGTGGTGTAATGGTTAAGAGCTATGGCTGCTAACCAAAAAGTCAGCAGTTTGAATCCACCAGCTGCTCCTTGGAAACCCTATAGGGCAGTTCTCCTCTATCCTACAGGGTCGCTATGAGTCGGAATCGACTCAGTGGCAGCGGGTTTTCAATGCTTTATTTTCCTTCTTAACACTTACTTCACTCTACAACATCCTATATGTGTTAACATAAGTCATATTTCCTACAGATCTATAAATAGTAATAATAATAGTTGTTAGCTGCCATGGAGTCAGCCCCTTCTCCTGGTGGCCTAATGTATAACAGAACAAAATGTTGCCTGGTCCTGTACTTTTTTCGTGATCATTGGTATATTTGCATCCATTGTTGTGGGTATTGTGTCAATCCCTCTCATTGAGGGTTTCCCTCATATTTGTCGGCCTACTTTAACAACCGTGATGTCCTGTTCTAGCAATTGGTCTTTCCTGATAACATGTCCGAAGTAAGTGAGTCGAAGTTGTCACCATTCTCACTTCTAAGTAACATTCTGGTTGTAATTCTTCTAAGACTGGTTTGTTTGGATTAAATGAGGTAGTGTGAATGTTTAGCACAGTCCCTGACACAGGGTAAGCTCCCAGGAAGTGTTAATGTCTTTGTACTCCACGTGCCCCATTGCCCCAGCTTAGCACTTTATGCACAGTAGTGCCCAATGCACTGTGCATGTCTTTAACAAATAAATGACTTAATTGACAGAATCAGCATTTTCTATACTTGGTTTTGTTCTGGAGAATACACAAGGTGAGGTACAGCCTGAGTCTCAAAATGCCTGTCATTGATTGAATTATGTCCCCCCCAAAATGTGTGTATCAATTTGGCTGGGCCATGATTCCCAGTATTGCGTGGTTGTCTTCCATTTTGTGATTGTAATTTTATGTTAAAGAGGATTGCAGTGGGGTTGTAACACCCTTACTAAGGGCGTTTCCCTGGAGTGTGGCCTGCACCACCTTTTGTCTTACGAGAGATAAAAAAGAAAGGGAAGCGAGCAGAGAGGAGGGACCAAGAACACAGTGCTAGGATCAGAGTGCATCCTATGGACCCAGGGTTCCTGCATGGAGAAGCTCCCAGTTCAGGTAAAGACTGACGGCAAGGACCTTCCTCCAGAGCCAACAGAGAAAAAAAAAAGCCTTTCCCTGGAGCTGATGCCCTAAATTTAGACTTCTAGCCTACCAGGCTGTGAAGAAATAAATTTCTCTTTGTTAAAGCCAGCTACTTGTGGTATTTCTGTTATGGCAGCACTAGATGACTAAGGTGCCTATGTGAAGGGTCTGAACTCCACTCCAGATCATTATTGCCACTCAGCTAGGTCTCATTTTAGAATAGTGATCTGAGTCAGTTTGACTTTAGTAAACGTTCTGAAAAATAGGATGGTTTTCCCCTGAAAAAGTTGTTACATAGGAGCATGACCTTTAAAGTGTACTCAGTACTAATGCCTCCTTAAGCATTTACGTAATTAGATGTGTTTCATTAATTCTGTTTTCTGAGCTGAGTAATTTGAAAGAACATGTTCCCTTCTGTCTCACTCTGTCATATTCTCATCAGCCCTTTCACAAATTAATCTGAATAAAAGCAACTTCCCCTCAGTGATGAGTTAAAATAAACCCCTGTTCACATGATTATTACTCCACTGTGCTTTTACACACATTCTTCTGTGCTTTTTTAATTATATATAATTACAAGGGAACAGGGATTAAAATCTGTTTAATCTAAAATGAAACATGCTAAATAGATAATGTTTCTACTTCCTAGTTTTTTTTTTTTTTTTAAAGGTGTAACTCGAACTCAGGGAGACCAGGTCCAAGAGGATAGACCCAGATCTTGCAGAAAGTGCTGCCCACATGATTAAACATTATTTATTTCATGTGCATGCTATTACTTTTTAAAAAATTGTCATGCAATTTGGCAATGTAAGTAATGACATCTGGGGTGCAATTATTTCAAATGCCTATTTTTTCTCCTTATAAAATAATTGCAATTAACTGCAAACAAAAGTTAAATTTGATGGTAGCATATGGTGACGTTGGTATGACGATATGTTTTTACTGCAGCGTTCAATGTGTATGTTTCTGATGATGAGCAATTTTATTAAAGCCTGTCACAGTGATCACATTACAATGCGTGATATTGTTCAACGGTCCGCACAGCCCAGTGGGTAAATCTCAGGCCCCAGAGACAGACTTCCGGTGCTTGAAATTGGTCTACCTTTTATTAGCTATGCCATCTTAGTGAATTTACATTAACTTCGACTACTAATCGAAAGGTTGGTGGTTTGAATGCAACCAGGGGCACTTCAGAAGAAAGGCCTGGTGATCTGCTTCTGAAAGATCACAGCCTTGAAGACCCTACGGACCACAGTTCTACTCTGAAACATGATGGAGTCGCCATCAGTTGGAATCAACTGAATAGCAACTGGCTTGATTTGGTTTGGTTGTACCTCACTGTCTTCATCTGTACATGAGGATACAATAGTAGCCATCTCAAAGTTACTGTTAGAATTAAAACAAAACAAAACAAAAAAACCTCAAACCAAACGCATTGCTGTCCAGTGGATTCTGACTCATAGCGACCCTACAGAGCAGAATAGAACTGCCCCATAGGGGTTTCCAAAGAGTAGCTGGGGGATTCAAACTGCCAACCTTTTGGTCAGCAGCCTGAGCTCTTAACCACTGAGCCACAAGGGTTCCAATGAGTATATATAAAGTGTTTAGAATAAAAGTACTCAGTAAATATTAATTATTGCTATCAGTCAGGAAACACAAGGTTATTCTGCAGCAACAGATGACTGCTAAATTGCAGTGGCTTGAAATAACAAAGGTTTATTTCTTGCTAAAGCTACATGTCCATCAAGGAGTAGCCATCATCTCAAATGTTGGCCATTGCTATGGCAGAAGGAAAGAGGACCCTGGAAGGTCTTGTACCAGCAATTAAATGCTCTAGGCTGAAGTGGCACTGTCACTTGTGTTCTTGACTCATTGGCCAGAATTAGTTACATGTACATGACCAAACTTAACCATCTGGAGGATAGGAAGTGCAATCCTACCACGTACCTGGAAGGCAGAGAGCAAGCAATATTTGGCAAACATCACTCACGACAACCACATTTACGGTTGTTATTATGCTTCTGCAATGAAAGCATTTGGAGTTCTCGGCTTGAGTAGCCTTAACCTTTTTGGGTTGTTGGCTGTCACTGTTGGTAGAAAACGGCAGGCTTCTGGGAAGTGCTTCAAGAGAATGGGATGTGGGATGCCTTGGAGTAAAGCAGACTGAGCAGAAGGCTCTGTTTTCCTATTGCTTGCCAATAAGAGCCACTGAACTGTCTGCAATATAAATGACTTACAAATGTTCTCCGTTAAAAAAAATAAAAAGGACTAGTTCTAGCACTTTAAACATGTCAGCTTAAAGACAACGTTGGATATGCCGCTCACGTTGTTGTTGGTTGCCATTAAGTCGATTTCTATTCACAGTGACCCCTATGACAGAGTAGAACTGGCCCATAGGGTTTTCTAGGCTGTAATCTTTACTGAAGTAATATTGTCAGGTCTTTCTCCCACGGAGCCCCTGGCCGGGTTCAAACCGCCAACCTTTCAATTAACGAATGCTTAACCCTGTGCCACCAGGGCTCATGTTGTTGTTGTTAGGTGCCGTTGTGTTGGTTCCAACTCACAGTGACCCTATGTACAACAGAACGAAACACTGCCTGGTCCTAAGCCATCCTCACAATTGTTGTCATGCTTGAGCCCATTGTTGCAGGCACCGTGTCAATCCATTGTGTTGAGGGTCTTCCTCTTTTTCACTGACTCTCTACCAAGCATGACGTCCTTCTTCAGGAACTGGCCTCTCTTGATAACATGCCCAAAGCATGTGAGACAATCTCATTATCGTTGCTTCTAATGAGCATTCTGGCTGTACTACACTTCTTCCAAGACAGATTTATTGGTTCTTCTGGCAGTCCATGGTATATTCAATATTCTTCACCAACACCACAATTTGAAGGCATCGATTCTCCTTAAGTCTTCCTTATTCATTGTCCAGCTTTCACTTTCATATGAAGCAACTGAAAATACAGACAGACAAGTAGTGGGCTAGGACTCATACCCCCAACAATTTCCACCTCATCTATTCAAAACCCTGCATGGTTTCCCAAGGCCTGGTATCTCTTAGTTGTTCTATTTAGACGTCTTCATGCCAACATTTTTTGTTTGGCTCAAATTCCTCCAGGACCATCTTAAGGCCATACAAAGACAAGAACAAATGACTTACAGTTAGTTCTTGACCATCTATCTAAATGTTTGGTAATCTTAAATAATGTGTGTATCTGCTTTTGTTTGTACTTTTTCTTTCTGTTTTGTGGTCAACTTCCCTCCCCCCTCACCCTTCCAATCCTCCTCTACCTCCATATACATAGAAAGGTTCACCCGTTTCACTGTGATATTCAGTCTCCTCTTAGATGGGCTGTGTTCCTGCTTGAGTGAGGGCTGGGTTTTAGGTTTCCCTTTATTCTCTAAATACCTTGATAATTGATCCTGGGCTTTCCCATTGCTATAGCGTGGATCAAGAAAAAGAGCAGTACAGCTCAGATTTCAGAAGTCAAGACTGCTTTGAATAAGGGGAGAGCAAGCTGAATTATCTTTCTTTAAGAATATTACTATAAAGGAAAAGTCCCACAGCCATTGCCATCCCCAAGCCCCACCTGCCATGATAATTCATACCTCTATACCTTTGCTTACACTATCCCACCAGCCTTCAATGTTCTCTGTGCACAGACTTTCAAGACAGACGTATCTGCATTCAATTTACGAGCACTGTTAATTAGCTGTATGACTTAGTGGAAATCACCCAACTGCTCTGAACTTCATTTTCTTTGTCTGAAAAGTAGGTTTTAATTGCACTTAATGTGAGTGGGGGGAGCCGTGGTGGTGCAGTGGTTAACAGTTGGCTGCTAACCAAAAAGGTCAGCAGTTTGAATCTACTATCTGCTCCTTGGAAAACCTGTGGGGTAGCTCTACTCTGTCCTATGGGGTTACTATGAGTTGGAGTCAACTCGATGGCAACGTTTTTTTTTGTTGTTTTTAAATGTGAACGGCTGTTGTGACAATTAAATTTTATAATACGTCAGCTCTAGGAATAGTCTCTAGTACATTAAGGTTCTAAATTAATTGTATTGTTATGAATTCTGTCTCAGATTAGGTTTTATCTGTTCTGTAAACTCTAACCCGCCTACTTCTTATCTGTTTATACTATTTATTGATCTTCAACTATGTATGAATTAGTTACAGTTGGCTGAACTCTTGTAACAAATAGACCCAAAATATATTAGCTTAAATATTGTAGAAGTTTATTTCTCATATTACAATCCAGAGAAGAAGTTCACATTGAGTGGAAGGGATACGGTAGGGGGTTTTCTCTGCTCTGTATAGTACTTTAGAAACTCAGGGTCATGTCGGCTCTGCCATCTTCAGCGCATGGCTTCCAAGGTCACTATATCCATTGCTTTTGCCATTTTATCACAACGGAAGGGGGAAACCTGGAGAAGCACATGTGGGATGTTTTTGAGACAGGCACAAGGACTCTGTTACAGTCCACTTAAGAGAAGGTAATCACATGGCCACAGGGAGCTTCAAGGGAGGCAGGTGGGCTTCCTAATGCCTAGCTTCCCAAGGCCTCAGCCTTGAACTTTTATGTGTGTTGGGAACATCTTTTCAGTTAAATTTTCACCTCCTTGAGTCACAGACTTCATCTTAACCTTAATCTATAATATTATGCTCAGTGACAGACACAAAATAACCATCTTAAACATGTTTTTTGAATTGAGTTGGATGAATAAGAATACACTTCTTTGGCTAAATATCCCAAATTTGGTTTCCATGGAATCTGAATGCAACTTTTTAGTTACTTGTGAGCAAAATGAAATCCAGTATGAGCTGGTCAGATTAGGGATTTCATGTCTTAAACTATTCATTCTTCCTAATAATTCAAACAAAAATGATAACAACAAAAGCACTGAGAATTTTCAGGTATTATGTGGATTCTATTAACAATTCCCATTACTGCGGTTATCCATTAAAATTATTTATTGATACAATTAAATGGCTCTCAGTGTTATCTTTCAATCTTCTTTTAAAATTACAGATTCGAATATGTTATTTTCTTGAAGGTAAATAACACTTATTGAAAATAAGTATAGTGGATAAATCATACTTTGGCGAAGTATCAGAGTGAAAAGTCTGGTGTTATTAGAAACAAAATGAAACAAAACAAAAAACTTCTAATTTTAACCTAAGAGTGTAATAAAAATACATGTTTGGATTGGTTAGATAATTTTCATACCTTAATTATGATAGAAAGTATGCAGATAGAAGCCAAGTCGAACATAGGAAACAGATCACTAGATTGGCTATGTTCTTGTTATCGTTGTTAGGTCCCATTGAGTTGATTTTTGACTTAAAGTGGCCCAATGTGACAGACTAGAACTGCTCCATAAGGTCTTCTTGGCTGTAATATTTACAGAAACAGATTGCCCTGTCTTTTTCCCATGGAGCCACTGGATGGGTTCGAACCACCAACCTTTCAGTTAGCAGTTGAGCACATAACATTCGCACCACCAGGGCTCTTTAGACTGGCTATAAATAACTATAAATCAAAGCAAAATATTTTAAATTTTATCTCCTTAGACTCTTGTACCAGTTAGGTTATTGTCTTTTATACCAAAAAACCCAAACCCATTGCTGTTAAGTTGATTCCAACTAATAGCGACCCCATAGGCCAGAGTAGAAGTGCCCCATAGGGTTTCCAAGGAGTGGCTGGTGGATTTGAACTATCGATCTTTTGGTTAGCAGCCACCAAAACACCCTTTTATTCATTACTTTGTGATGTCAGCCAGGCTTGACCCTGCAAACCACAATTTTGCTGTGCCATCTTCTTCCTAATTCTTCTCTGCCAATAGTATGTGCTAGAGACTGCAGGCCTGAAGGAGGGAAAAGAAACTTCCTCCTTTCAGTTTGCTTCCTGTCCTTGCAGTATCCCGCTGTTATTGTTGTTAGTTGCCATTCAGTTGATTCTGACTCATCGTAACCCCATATATGCAGAGTAAAATTGTTCCATAGGACTGTGACCTTTTGGAAGTAGATTGTCAGGCCTGTCATCTGAGGTACCTCTGGGTGGGTTTGAACCACTAAGCTTTCAGCTAGTAGTTGAGCACTTAACCATTTGCACCACCCAGGGACGCCTAGCAAAACTTATCCATCCTGGCAGTAGGGTTTCATTCCAGTAGCATCAGTTGAGGAGTCCCTTGACAGTGCAAATGATTAACACCCTCGTTTTCTGACTGTAAGTTTGGTGGTTCAAGTCCACCCGGAGGGAACTTAGAAGAAAGGCCTGGAGATCTACTTCCAAAAAATCATCCATTGAGAACCTTTATGGAGCACAGTTCTCCGACGTGCGTGGGATCACTATGGGTCAGAATTGACTCCGTGGCAACTGGTAGCAGCCGATGAACCTAGATTAGATTTTCTAACACTCACAGGATGGACCTCTCCATGGCCTTCAGAGATGTCAACGAACACCTTTCTGTAGGGTGGGTCCCAGGCCCACGGGACCCATCCTCCAAGCTGTTAGACATCAGCACCAGCCTAACATCTCCCCTGTAGAAAATGTCTATGTTTCGCTCCATGAGTTCCCTCCTCCAAGCTTCCAAGTTTTAAAAATTCCAACTTCTCTTTGTTCCCCGGTCAACTTTTTATATTACATTATATTCTCTCTATTAAAAGAACTGGTGTGGTTGCCGTCTTCTGACAGGACCTTGATAGATAGAGTGCTTGAAGTTCTTCCAACAAGCAACACCGCCAGAGCACTATATATTTGAATCATATTAAACTAACTGTATGTAGGTTTCCATTTTTAAAGGTTCAGTTTAATGACATGTCCTTTTCCTAAAAATTATGTTTTAAGAAAGCAAGGTGGGGAGGCAGGGACAAAAGCCAAATGAGATTTGCTGCTACATTTGGTATTTGAATGGCATCGTAAGAATGAATAGATTTTTTTGGACAGACTTTGCTATTAATTCTATTATGTTGGAGCCAAATGTTTCTCTGTGCCTCATTTTCCCCTAGCTATACTGGGGAAAAATAGTGCTTGCCACCAGGTGACCTTCACAGATAGGTGAACTATAGATCATATTATCATATGGCTGGGGACAAAATGATTTATTGATGAGAGCTTTAGAAAAGTGCTAACATTTTTAAATGTTTGTTTGATAGACATGTGTCTTAGTCTGGGTTCTCTGGAGAAGCAAAACCAGTAAAGCGTATAAATATATTTTAAAAAAAACCAAACCCAGTGCCGTAATATATATAAATAAATAAATATATATATATATATATATACATAGAGAGAGAGAGAGATTTATATTAAGAAAACAGTTGGCTCGATTGTAGGGGTTGGAAAGTCCCAAGTCCTTGGATCAGGATAGAATCCTTTCCCAACTCACGGAGCCACAGAAGCTCGTGAACCCAAGATGAGCAGGTTGGAGAGCAGGGATTCTGCTCACAGATTGTGACGGTCGGTTGAGGAATCCCCAATGTCGGCAGGCAAGACTGCAAGGTTTCTCCTGAATCAGCTGCAGGGGCTGGTGAACCCAAGATAGGCAGGTCGGGGAACAGGACTCTTGCTTGCAGGCCATGAAGATAGGTGAATCCCAAGATGGACAGGTAAGCTGCTAGCCCAAGAACCAGAGGTCAGACAAGAGACACCTGCTGGATCCAGAACAAGCGAACTACCTTTGCAAGGTGAGCAGGAAAAGAAAGTAGATGGTGGAAGGCAGAGAGATGAAGGCTGAGGGGGTTGTGAGACACCACAGGCCCCACCCCCGCTGGTACCACGCAGCAGATTCCATCATGGGGGTGATCACATATCAAATTTCAATAGGAAAGTGATCACAATATTATACAACTGCCAAAACCTTGAGAATCATGGCCCAGCCAAGTTGGCACACAATCTTAACCATCGCAACATGCTCCTAAAATACCAAACATACTTCCTGGAATTCTGATGCAGCATACATTAAACACTCCCCAAAACCAGACCTGTTGCCATCCTGTTGATTCCGACTCCTAGTCACCCTATAGGACAAAGTAGAACTGCCCCATATGGTTTCCATGGAGCGGCTGGTATATTCAAACTGCTGACCTTTTGGTTAGCAGCTTAGCTTTTAACCACTGAGCCACCAGGGCAGAATATGCTAAGCATATTTAAAATTTATGTTTTTAATCTAGTATCATAATTTTAACCCTTAGTGGTTGTACTGCCTTGGAATACATTTTTTCCTTAGGGGTCATTCACAGGTGAAAGGTTGCTCGCCTGTAAACATAATAGCCCCAGATGAATTAAAATGAATGAAACAATAGTAAAAACCATGGTTAATATTTATTTAACTCTTTCTAAATGCCAGGTCCTGTTGCTGTTGAGTCGATTCTGACCAATATCAACCCTAGAGAACAGAGTAGAACTGCCCCACAGGGTTTCCAAGGAGTGGCTGGTGGATTTGAACTGCCAACCTTTTGGTTAGCAGTCATATCACTTAACCACTGTGCCACCAGGGCTCAGAAGATTTCAAAGGGTAGCTCAAGAAGACAAAGTATTAAAAAGACAAGTGCAAAGACCTAGAGACAGAACACCAAAGGGAAAGAACATCACCAGCATTTCTCAAGCTGAAAGAACTGAAGAAAACATTCAAGCCTCAAGTTGCAATAGTGAAGGATTCCATGGGGAAAATGTTAAACGACACAGAAAGCATCAAAACAAGATGGAAGGAATACACAGAGTCATTATACCAAAAAGAATTAGTCAATGTTCAAACATTTCAAGAGATGGCACATGATCAGGAACCTATGGTACTGAAAGAAGAAGTCCAAGCTGCTCTGAAGGCATTGGAAAAAAACAAGGCTCCAGGAATTGATGGAATAGTAACTGAGATGTTTCAACAAACAGATGCGGTGCTGGAGGTGCTCACTCATCTATGCCAAGAAATATGGAAGACAGCTTCCTGGCCAACTGACTGGAAGAGATCCATATTTATGCCTATTCCCAAGGAAGGTGATCCAGCTGAATGTGGAAATTATAGAACAATATCATTGATAGCACACGCAAGCAAAATTTTGCTGAAGATCATTCAAAAATGGCTGCAGCAGTATATCAACAGGGAACTACCAGAAATTCAGGCCAGTTTCAGAAGAGGATGTGGAACCAGGGATATCATTGCTGATGTCAGATGGGTCCTGGCTGAAAGCAGAGAATACCAAAAGGATGTTTACCTGTGTTTTATTGACTATGCAAAGGCATTCGACCGTGTGGATCATTATAAACTATGGATAACATCGTGAAGAATGGGAATTCCAGAACACTTAATTGTGCTCATGAGGAATCTTTACATAGATCAAGAGGCAGTTGTTCAGACAGAACAAGGGGATACTGATTGGTTTAAAGTCAGGAAAGGTGTGCATCAGGGTTGTATTCTTTCACCCTACCTATTCAATCTGTATGCTGAGCAAATAATCCAAGAAGCTGGACTATATGAGGAAGAATGGGGCCTCAGGATTGGAGGAAGATTCATTAGCAACCTGCGTTATGCAGATGACACAACCTTGCTTGCTGAAAGTGAAGAGGTCTTGAAGCACTTACAAATGAAGATCAAAGACCACAGCCTTCAGTATGGACTGCACCTCAACGTAAAGAAAACAAAAATCCTCACAACCAATGAGCAACATCATGATAAACAGAGAAAAGACTGAAGTTGTCAAGGATTTCATTTTACTTGGATCCGCAATCAACAGCCATGAAAACAGCAGTCAAGAAATCAAAAGACTCATTGCATTGGGTAAGTCTGCTGCAAAGGTCCTCTTCAAAGTGTTGAAGAGCAAAGATGTCACCCTGAGGACTAAGGTGCGCCTGACCTAAGCCGTGGTATTTTCCATCCCATCATATGCATGTGAAAGCTGGACAATGAATAAGGAAGACTGAAGAATTGATGCCTTTGAATTGTGGTGTTGGGAAAGAATATTGAATATACCATGGACTGCCAAAAGAATGGAAACGCTGGTGGCATGGTGGTTAAGCGCTATGGCTGCTAACCTACAGGTTGGCAGTTCAAATCCGCCAGGCGCTCCTTGGAAAATCTATGGGGCAGTTCTACTCTGTCCTATAGGGTTGCTATGAGTCAGAATCAGCTTCACGGCAAAGGGTTGGCCAAAAGAATGAACAAATCTGTCTTAGAAGAAGTAAAGCCAGAATGCTCCTTAGAGGCAAGGATGGCGAGACTGCGTCTTATATGCTTTGGACATGTTGTCAGGAGGGATCAGTCCCTGGAAAAGGACATCATGCTTGGCAGAGTACAGGGTGAGCGGAAAAGAGGAAGACCCTCAACGAGGTGAATTGACACAGTGGCTGCAACAATGAGCTCAAGCATAATAACCATTGTAAGGATGGCTCAGTATGGGGCAATGTTTTGTTCTGTTGCGCATAGGGTCGCTATGAGTCAGAACCGACTTGACGGCACCTAACAACAAACAACAAGCCAAAAGAATGAACAAATCTATCTTGGAAGAAGTACAGCCAGAATGCTCCTTAGAAGCAAAGATGGCGAGACTACATCTCAAATACTTTAGATACGCAATCTGGAGGGATTGTTCCCTGGAGAAGAAGTAGAGGATCAGCGAAAAAGAGGAACACCGTCTATGAAATGACTTGATAGTGGCTGCAACAATGGGTTCAAGCATAACAACAACTGTGAGGATGGTGGAGGACTGGGCAGTGTTTCGTTCTATTGTACCTAGGGTCTCTAGAATTCGGAATCAACTGGACAGCGCCTAACAACAGCAACAAATGCCAGGTGCTCTGTTCGGTCCTTTACACACATTGCCTCACAACAACCCTGTAAGGGAACCAAAAAAATCAAACCCATTGCCGTTGAGTTAATTCTGACTCATAACAACCCTATAGTACAGAGTAGAACTGCCCCATAGGGTTTCCAAGGAGCACCAGGTGGATTTGAACTGCCCACCTTTTGGTTAGCAGCCATAGCTCTTAACCACTCCACCACCAGGGTTAGGTACTATGATTATCTCCACTTTACCGATGAGGAGACAGGAACAGGTAAAGTTACTTCCCAAGATTCTACAGGGTCAAAGTCTCTCTGACTCCAAACCCACACCCTAATTCTCTATTTTTTTATGGTTTTTGTTTGCTTTTACTTCATATCTTCATTTATGAACAAATCCAGGACCAACTATATGAAAATCACTGTGCTCACAACTGTGGGAATTACCAAAATGAGTAAGACATGGTCTTGCCTTCAATGAATTTACAATCTAGTAAGGCTAGGAGATTAAAAGAAGCACTAAAATTACTATAATTCTTAGTAAGATGTAGAAAGTATCCTAAGAGTAAGTGTGGGAATTCAGCACAGTGTATTCTACTTCTCACACTAACTGAATGGAATGGGCAGAATTCAATTCCATTTCAGACCTGTTCAATTCTGACATCATCTAAAATGCAGTTCTTGCTCCTCTGATTCTAACCACCAAAGCTGGGTGAGATCTCACAAATTAAAAGGGCATGGTCTATCGATTACCACACCTGTCTAAGACTTCAGACTCCAATTGCAAGCTTGGGGGTCTCCAGGTCCTCTGTCTTCTGACCTGCTGGCTTACTACTCTCTGGGATCCAATAATTGGCTAGAATGATTCACAAAATCCACAAAAGCACTATAATTATAATTACAGTTTTTTTTTTTTTTTTTATAGCAAAAAGGGTACAAATGAAGAGACATATAGGGTGAGGACTGGGAGGGTTCCCAATGTGGAGTTTCTGTGTTCCAAAAAGGGAAGTAGCACCCTCCCACATTCATGAATGTCTTTACCAACCAGATAGTCCATGGAGCTTCTATGTCAGAGTCTTCACTGGGGCCTCACTGCATAGGCATGATTGATTGAATCATGCCTCCTTCCCTGAGGTCAGCTGGTATCATGTGGTGTGTTTTTCTGGCTTGGCCAACCAAGTAGGTGAGGTCTAGAGCCCTTACAGATAACAAAACCACTTGTATCACTGGGGAAATTCCAAGGTTTTAGAGGTTATCTTTCAGGAACCAAGGACAAAGACCAAATTCATTGGGCTAACTTAATTGTTAAGTCCCACAAACTGGTAAAACATGTCCTTGTGAGTAGCCCCAGAGAGAGGGCAGTATAGCCTGAGGAGATCAAGGAAATCTCCAGTGGGAAGTAGAAGTTGCCAGAGCCTTGACCAAATGGTGGAGGTGGAGGGGTTGGGAAGAAGGGCAGGAGGAAAGGCCCAGAAGTGAATACTCATGGGTGAGCTAAGAGCAGAGAGATGTATAAGTTAGGTTGGGGGCCAGGTTGCTTAGAAACCAAAATGACCCTTCAGAGGTGCTTTCCATTCAAAATGTTCACCTTCTCTGCCATATGAATTGAAATTGTCCAACCTCTGGTCTTTAAAATGGAAAGACACTAATATCTAAAACACTTAAGATAATTAAGAACCTGTAAAATAGCCCTTACTACGTGCCAGACACTGATGTAAGCACGTTAATCTTTACAACAACCCTACAAAACAGGTATTATTATTATACCCATTCTACATATGGGAAAAGTGAAGTACAGAGAGGTTAAATAACTTGCCCAGGGTCACCCAGGTAGTCAGGGGCTAAAATGGGATTTGAACCCACCTTGTCTGATGGTCTTATATATATACATTATATACAGCCCTTTAAAAAAAAAAAAAAAGCTATGAAAAGAAAAAGAAAACCCCTTCTGAAAATTTTCCCTAATGCAATTGTACCTAATGGTGCTCCAGAAACTTCTAGGCGCTCCCCAACTCCACCTCCCAGGCCTTCAGGTCCTTTCTCTCTGCTCCCTGGCACCTTGTGCTGCTTACCCGAGCTGAGGCTTCCCTGTTGTGAACTTGTCACTCCACAGACTGTCAGACCTTGAGGCTGGACCTGCATCTTACTTATCAGCATGTATTCCATGTCTAGTGAATGCCTAGCACACGAAGAGCACCCCCAGTGTACCTCCTGAACAACCGTGTTCTCTCTAGGAAGGGATAAACATCTTAAATGGTTGCACTCAGCTCTCTATTATAAAAGATGTCACCTATAATATGATTTTGGGTTTAAGGAAACTTTTTAACCCAAATTGGGTCAGTTCTTTTAAGAGCCAAAGAAATAAAGCTGTTGGTAACACTTTTCTTGATGTGTGGTGACCTGGCTGGATTCTGCACTGTGTCTGATTTTAGTAAAACAACTATTATGTCTTTTCTGGGTGCCCAGAATAACTGATGGGAATGAGGCCAGGGGAAATGAAAGAGTTTTACTTACAAATGGGGGAGATGGGGGGAAATCAATGTAAACCGCTAGCCTCACTGCTGAGGTTTAGAGAACCTGGTGGTATAACGGAAGATGCTCTGTATTTTCTCAGTCACTGAACTGCTGTGACTGGCCTCTCATTTCCTGAGATTTCCTACAAGAGAGTTAGAACACAACATAACCCAGAAAACCAAATTGAGCAGAAAATCATCTCTTCTTGATGACTCTGAAGGCAATTTAAGATCATTTAAAACATGGTGACCATTATTATAAACATCACATAGTTTCATAAAAACTGCTCTGATTACATGAACTTTTGGGATATTTAGATTCTAGGCAAAAAGTAATTTATTGTGTTCAGGTTTTGCACAGAACTTTTAAAGATAAAGTTTACTGCAGATTTTAAGATAAAAAGGAATAAATAAGGAAAATGGTTTAGAGTTAGAAGGATGTCTAGAGATCACTTACTCTCTGCGTCCTTTTCTTTTCTAGATTCACACAGGAGAAATTGCTTGTCTAAATGAGTGGGGCTGCGTAGCTTAGGACCTAAGCCTCAGACTCTCTGTTCTGTGCTCTTTTTCAACATCCGAATATATCTACCTAAACTATCAAGGCTTTTCATCCGCTTGTATCTGCTTGGCCCTGATACTAACTCATTCTAAATGAGATGGCTTACTCTTTTCAGGTGACAAGAGACATAAAACCAAAAAACCATGCCATTTGCCATTGAGTTCATTTCGACACATGGTGACCCCATGTGTTTCAGAGTAGAACTGCTCCATAGTGTTTTCAAGGGCTGTGATCTTTTGGAAATAGATTGCCAGACCTTTCTTCTGAGGCACCTCTGGGTGGATTCAAACCTCCAACTTTTGGGTTAGCAGCTGAGTTCTTAACCATTCATGCCACCCAGGGCCTCTGGCCAAAGACTTAAAAGGCTTACTGTCATCGAGTTGATTCCGACCCATTGTCAGAATTGCCGCATAGAGTTTCCTAGGCTATAAGCCCTGTGGTGTAGTGATTAAGAGCTTGTCTGCTAACCCAAAAGATCGGCAGTTCGAATCCACCAGCCGCTCCCTCGAAACCCTGTGGGGCAATTCTATTCTGTCCCATAGGGTTGCTATGATTCGGAAGGCAATAGGCTTGGTTTTTTTTTGGTTAACCTTGACAGAAGCAAATTGCCACATCTTTCTCCCTCAGAGAGCCTGGGTTGAACCACTGACCTTTTGGTTGTAGCTGAGAGCTTAACCACTGTGCCACTAGGGTTCCTCGACCAGAGACTTAGAGGAGACAAAACCTGACTCTATTTTCTTTAATATTCCATCTTTCCACCCTAATATCATAATGAAAAAGTGAAAAAATATGTGGATGTCAGATACACGCACAAAAAAAACCCAAACCCCAAACCCGTTACTGTTGAGTGGAGTCTGACTCATAGAGACCCTGTAGGACAGAGTAGAATTGCCCCATAGGGTTTCTAAGGAGTAACTGGATTTGAACTGCCCACCTTCTGGTTAGCAGCCAAACACTTAACCGCTGTGCCACCAGAGCCCCAATATCATAATGAAGAAGTGAAAAAATTCTTCGATGTCAGACACAATACTACTTACATTCAAATCAGGAATTAGAAAGTCATTTGCATTTTGATTTGTCCATATGCTGTGGTAAAAATGCGAAGGTTTTGGAGCTTATTTTGCATCTGTACAGCCATTCTAAATCTAAATCCAATTTTCCCTCATTGAATTAAGTTAGCAATATTTTTAGGTAAAGTTAATTTAATACATCTGAACAGAAAACCAATTAAGAGCACCATTAGCCATCTGAAGTAGACACTGGAGGGTCACAAAAATATTCTCTTGGTCACCCATGCTTGGTACCACCTAGAGATGAGAGGGCCGCCACTGAAGTCCTTTAGGCATGTGTGCAAATCAGTCCCCTTCACTGGTGACCATGACAGATCTGCCTTTCCCACCATTCTGCTGAGTAGTCAATAGGCCACAGGAAGACTCCAGGGCACCGCAAGTGCTGCCTCACAGCTAGCTGTATTTGTTATTTTCTAATTTATGGCCAGTACATTCAGCCTTCTCAAATGAAAGAGCAGTTAAAGGACTTCTCTCTTAGTTCAAGCAAAGGCAGGAATTAAGATTTAAATTGGGAGCCCTGGTGACACAGTAGTTAAGAACTATGGCTGCTAACCAAGAGGCCAGCAGTTGGAATCCATCAGCCACCCCTTGGAAACCTTATGGGGCAGTTCTACTCTGTCTTATGGGGTCACTAAGATTTAAATTGATGATGTGTAACTCTACTTGCAAGCTTCGATCTATCTCATACTACTCTTCTTTTGAGTGTTATTTTACCTACCAACCTAATGATCTGGTATTATGTGAACTTCAAGATCTACTCAGAAGGGAGGTAATTTAGGAATACTGGACTGACCTAACCTGAAATGTGAATCAGTTAGCTAGATCTGGTGGGCATGAGGGAGACTTAGTACCTTTTTAGTGTCCAGCGGCACTAGGCAATTTGAGAGGGAGTTTATTAAGTAACAGTTATTTCACAATCCCTTTGGCTTTATGCCAGTGCATTCATCCCACTAAATACCTAAGTGTGGCTTTTCTCTCTGGCCACTAGTTTTTGCATGGTCACCTTAGAAAGTCGATAGTTCTATGCTGGTGAATCTAAGGAAAATGTGAGCAAAATGGGAAATACTCCAACCTTACCGGTAGTTGAGAAAAAGCAGCAGAGAAAATGGTCAATGAAGAGAGAAGTACATTCAGATAAAAGAAATAGGTGTGGAGTGAAAAGACAGGCTTAAAATTCAGAGTGGAAGAGACTAGGAAAATTATATTAGTTATGGTTCTTTGAAGAACCAAAGACAGTGATTGGTTAGTTAAAAAAAAAAAAAAAGTTAAATTAAAAATATATATGCATTGAAAGGATACTAGAATATGCAACTAGCATCCAAGGAAGACTTGCTTAAGAGAGTTGCCTCTACTAGAACCTCTCCCTCTAATAGAAAGGATGGCTTTCCCTCTTTGCATTTCTCAGTTTTTCTTCGTGCTTTGTTCTGGATGGAACCCTGGTGGCAAAGCGGTTAAGAACTCCACGGTCAACCAAAAGGTCAGCATTCAGCATTCAAATTCATCAGCTGCTCCTTGGAAACCCTATGGGGAAGTTCTAGTTTGTCCTATGGGGTCACTGTGAGTTGGAATTGACTCGATGGCAATGAGTTTTTTTGTTTTTCTGAATGGACCCAATTGGGTCAGGTGCCCTGGATCCATCAGTAGGGCCAAGGTGCAATAAAATCCCTAGATATGGCTGCTGAGGCCCACCTCTGGGGCCAGGGTAGATCCCCGAAAGTATCTAAGACACATCTTTTCTTGTTAGCTTGAGCTTTGAGTATTCATAGCCCTTTTCTGGAAGAGCTTATCAGTTGGGCATCAGGGACTAGAGGAAAAGGCCTGAGAGTCAGCTTCAATGATAAAGCATTGCCAGTTGCTGACTTCGTGACCTCGACTTTGCTTTGCCTCAGTTTCCTTATCTGTAAAATGTCTGTACTGCTTGCTTTACAAAGGCATCGTGAGGATGAAACAAGATAACAGATGTGAAGTGTAGCTTGTAGAGCACCCAGACAGGCCTAAGCCTTGTTATGGTGCAACTCTGTAAGGAGTGCTGGTCATCTGGGATGTCCAGCCTGGGCACTAGAATCCTTACTTCAGTTGTCAGTGGGGTCTACCTAATTCAGGTATCTATCTAGAAAAAGGCTGAAAGGATTCTTTACATTGAAGGTTATGAAAATAAAACATTTTTATTAATTCAGAATTAATGAACCTAAGCTCTGGAGTAAGCACCATATCAAGTTTGTTAAATAGTATCTTGGATGTTGGTGCAAACAGTTAATACTCTCCTGCTAGCTGAAAGGTTAGAGGTTCGAGTCCCTCTCAGAAGAAAGGCACCTTCTATCTACTCCTGAAACATTGAAAACCCTACGAGCACAGTTCTATTCTGAAACACATGGGGTCACCATGAGTCAGAACGAACTTGAAAAAAACTGGTTTTAAATGGTATCTTAAGTATGAAGATAATGTGTACCCACCAACATGAGCGGCATGCTCCTTGGGGCTCCCTCTCATTAAGGAGATAATAAGAGTATCTTTGATTTGGTTCTGTTTATTTCCTTATGTTACCCATCATCGAGTTCACTGATGCTCTTTTCCTGTACCCCATGCCGCTCTTAAGTTCTTTTTTTTTTTTAAATTAGGGCTTTGTGTAACAACCGCAGAGAATTTTCAATTTCTTTATTTCACCGTGTAAAGTGTGGAATCTTCACGAACTTTTTGTTTTTCTAGCTGCTTCTGTGCTTAATTTCACTGAACTTAAGGAGGTTCCTGTTTCTGTGTTAAGCTTCATGAAATGTGTTGCTGATAACTCATTGTACTGGGTATGACTTCTCTGTCTGGGTGGTGTCCAGTTCTCTCTCCCAGGCTTATCTGAGCCAACTCTGATTTATATGTCTGTGAATCTCTGCTGAGCTCTGGAGGTTGAGATGGAGGAAAGTTGGAGCAGAAATGCTGTTGGAAATGGTACAGTTTGCTCTGACTTCAAACTTAAGAGAGAGTCAAATTTTGGCTGCTGTTCAATGTCAAAATTTGGGCAGAGGAGCAGAATTAGGTCTTGTGATACACAAATGTGATCCTAACTAGAATCTCTCAGTACTCATTGCAGGCTAAGTCTAAGGCTGTGACGATGGTCTCAAAGTTGGGAAGATGAAAATCTGAGCATTTTCCAGGGCCTCAGTGGCATCTCTTAGGGTTGTTGGTACAGGAATTCCCACTTTGCCTTGTTGGGGAAGTAGACAGACCACTCCCAGATGGAGACAGAGCATTAAAAGAGCCTTCTCCTGACAATCCCTTCTGACTTTTTGCATTTAATCATTTCAGGCCCAGTGGTATTTAAATCACAATGCCACCTTTGAGTATGTTCAATGCCTTACCAAGGGCTGTGACGCAGCAGCTTCTCCAGGAATGCTTGGATTCGTGAAGAATCAACAGCATCCACAGGCTGAAAGAAATGGGATTATGGCAAATTTTTACTGGCTTCCCACTTCTCTGCCTTTCCACATTTCCTTTGGTCACTTCCGTTCTTCACTTTCTCGCATCACTTTTGGCAACCCAGTGCTACCAACTGATATGGAACTTTGAGTCAGGCCAAAACTGAGGAATTGACATGGAGTGATGACCACAGGGAAACCCTGGTGGCGCAGAGGTTAAGAGCTAACCAAAGTTGCTAACCAAAGGGCCAGCAGTTTGAATCCACCAGGTGCTCCTTGGAAACTCTATGGGGCTGTTCTACTCTGTCCTGTAGGGTCACTATGAGTTGGAATCGACTCGACGGCACTGGGTTTGGATTTTTTTTTTTTTTTTTTGATGACCATAGGTAAGATGGCGATGCAGACAACTCCATGAGAACCCTTTCTGTTGCTAGGGCTCTTGTACTAATGGAGAAAAGATAAAGCTAAAACCCTAAAATTGAGTGCTTTCAAGACAGTTTTAATGCAAATCTGCTTTTCTGCTATTTAACCCCCTTTTTAGTCTCCATGGCTTGCCACTCTGCATTCTGGAATGCTGAATGTGGGAGGAAAAGAACAAACACGTAAAATCTTTGAGGGGTTGGGTGAGGTATATATGCCTCTTAATTTGTTTCCTCAAGACTTTCACAGCAGGGGTTATGCCTATTTTGAGTTTTAGTCGAGTGAGGCTAGGTAATTAAGAATGAAGATTCTGTGTTTTTAATACAAGAATTGATAAAAAGAGAGGTCAGAAACATAACCCAGTTGAGATAGGCTGGGTTATGCTGTGGTAACAAACATTTCTAAATCTCAGTAGTTTACTACAACAAAGGTTTATTTATTGCCCAAGCTATACATATATATCCACCATGGGTCAGCTGGGTGGTCTTCCATGTTGCCTTCATTCTGGAGCCCAAGGCTGTTGATGCAATGTGTATCTGGAAACATTGATGGTCTTGTTGCAGAGGAGAAAAAAAAACAAACATGACAGGCCAGTCTTAAAGCTTCTGATCATAAGTGATAAACGCCACTTCAGCTTGCATTTCATTGACCAAGACAAGTTATATGGTCACACCTGAGTTCAACAGGATGTATGTTGTGCTCCTACAGAAGGGCACCACAGGGAGAGGCTCTGGAATATTTGGTAAGTATGTGGTAACACAGTCTACCATACCCAAAGGTTTTAGTTACTTAGTTACTTAATGCTGCTATAACAAAATATACCATAAGTGGGTGGCTTTTAAGAACAGGTATTTATTTTTTCACTGTCTTAGAGGCTAAGAATCCAAATCAGGGCATCAGCTTGAGGGGAGGGTCATTCTTTGACAGTACCCCCAGGAGTTACCAGGAGTTTTTAGGAGTTTCTTAGAGTTCTTTGGCATTCCTTGGGATCTGTGCTCCCTGTGTGTGTCTTTGTGTCTATTCCCCTCTTTTTGTAACTCTGATACAACCTCAGTAATGTAACGAAATAAAAGCCTTATTTCCAAACAGGGCCAAATATGCATATTTTAGGAAGATACATTTTACTCTATAACACCAAGTATATAAAAATATTTAGTATATGATGATACTGTTGTTAGTTGCTTTGAGTCGATTTTGACTCATGGCTACCCCATGATGATACATTTTAAATTATTGAAAGAATCGATAAAACAAAGTGGTCCTGGAAAATTTGATTATTTGGGAAAATAAAATGAGATCTTTTTCTCACATCAGACACAAAAGTAAATTCTAGGTGGATTAGAATTAAAGAACTAGAAGAAATATAGATCAATAATTTATAATATTGGTATGTTGAAGGCCTCTTTATGTGTAAAATCAAAGGTGGAATCTATAAAGACTAAGACTAGTAGAGCTAATTATGAAAACAAAATCCTTCTTTAACCAGAAAGAGCATAAACAGAACTAAAAGGTAACAACAAACAGGGTGAAAGTAATTGCAATTTAAATGACAAAGAGTCAATATTATTTCATTCAAAGAGTTCTTATTCTTCAGAAAGATGAAGAGGTATGTTCTGGCCAGTTGTTGTAGCTGGCTGGTCTTATGAGGGAGCTCTGAACCCAGAACCTCCCACCCTTCCCTGTCACTCAAGGCTCATTGGTTTTTCCAAAGTGCCACAAATTAAATATCCACAGAGAAAGGGACTCCTGGAGCTTCCAATCCTCATTCCTAGAAAATATTTTAATGGCAGCTTTCTAGAGACCTTGTCCACATCTCTGTAATAAGACTCAGAGGAGCAATTCTAACTCAACAGGAAAGGTGGAGTCTTTACCAGAAACTTTCCTTGTTTTCTTCTCCTTTCTATTCAAGTATCTCTTTCACCCTTGAATACCCACAGGTTTTCCATTTTGTATATCTGGGATAAGTCTTTTTAATATTGGGTGGATGAGGGAGAAGAGTTTTCATGGCCCTGGAGTTCTCAGTTTCCCAACTTTCCTCCTGCTCTCCCAAGACAGACATTATTGATAAATGACCTCTAACCAACTTTTGTCCACTACCTAATAAAGAGTTCTTAAGAGCAGCCAGATTTCAGCCTGGAAGCTTCCAAAGAACATATTTTCCTTGCAATTAAATTTACTCTCCATCTCTCCCAGGCATAATAGAAGTCATAAGTAAAATGGCTTCCTGTATTAACATTAGCCTCATCTAGCAGATGGCAAGAGCTTTTCAGCCCCAGAAGAGGACAATGGCCTCAGGCAGAATTATAGCCAAATGCTACCTTTTCCAATGAAGTTCGTGAACTCCTTAGAAGTACTCCAAGCTTCTCCATAATGGCCTGAAATAATTTCCCTCTTTCTTAAATCCTTCTCTTCCTAACTGCTCCAACCTGCATGGATTCTATGTTGTGGTTTCTGTTCAGCTAGTACATTTCTCTTCTATGCCCCAAATTTGTCACTTGAATATGTACATACATATTTTGCTTTAATTCTCTCCTTTTATGAATTTTAGCGGGTTTACTTGTTTGTATTCCCCACTAACCAGTAAGAATCATGAAGGGGAGGAGTGGCTTTTCTCCCTATCATCTCCAGTGCCTGGTACAGTGCTCATTACTTAGGTCAATATTCATTCATTGCTGAAGGAACTTGTTGCTCATGAGAGTAAACAATGCCGTGGTTAGAGCTGGGCCGTGGTTTGAATGGACCAGTGATTCCTAATTGTTGAAGCCCCCCTCTTCCCTTCTCTGTTGGGCTTTTCTGGCAGCCAGGAGAGAACAGCAATGCCTGTAGTGGGAAAGTTCACTTCCACGATGACTGCACCAGCGCTGTGGCTGTAAGTCTTACAAGAGCCCTCTCAGAATGGCTCGGGTGCCCTCATATACAGGTCATCCTTGGGTTTCTGTGTGAGGGATCAGTGGAGCCCTGGTGCTGCAGTGGTTAAGTATTCGGCTGCTAACGAAAAGTTTGGCAGTTTGGATCCACCAGCTGCTCCTTGGATACCCTTTGGGGCAGTTCTATTCTGTCCTGTAGGGTCACTATGAGTCGGAATGGCAATTTTTTTTCTTTTTTTAATCCATATTTAGCAGAGGAAAGCCTTCAAAGTGAGAGTTCTCAGTTTCTATAACTTAGCCTCTCAGTGCCTCAGCTTCCTCATCTGCAAAATGGGGATAATAGTAGTATCTACAGTGTAGGTTATTGGGAGGGTTAAATGAGACAATAAAGATAAAAATGTTTAACGTCAGCTACATAACGAGTACTCTGTAATCTTTAGCTATTATTTGTATTAGTATTGTTATGGATATATAACTTACCAGTGTGCTCTGTAGTGTCTCCAGGGGCATGCAGCCACAGTTCATCACCAGAAAGAACATAATCTCATTGGTGGTAGATCCTGAGCCCACCCAGAGTCCAAAGAATGTAGTTTAATAGGTTTTTGCTTTTTAGATCACATTTCCCATCAACCAGTCAGGGTGGGGCCACTCTGTTGGTTTTCTTTTCTCTATTTAGTTAGGATTCCCCTCAGGTCCAGCTGCATCCTACTAATGTCATATATGATCAGGGCTGAGTGACCATTATTTCAGCCCTCATCTTGGGTAGATGAGGTTGAATTTCTACAGGCTCCTGTAGGTACAGGCCAGGGACATCTAGAGTCCAATCACATCAAATCACATCTCACCGTTTGGTCCACTGCCACCGTCGTCTCCCTCTGAACCATCTCAGTCACCTCCCGACAGCCTCTCTGCTTCTGTTCTTGCCTCCCACAATGCATCCTTCCCACAGCAGTAAATCAAATCTGAGCACTACTGTGTCCTGTGTAAGCTGGCCCCTACCTACCTCTCTTACTCATGACTTTCTCATGTGCTCTGCAGACTTCAGCCACACACCCTCATTCCAGTACTTCAAGTACGAGGCGATCGTTCCTCTCTCTGCAGTGCAGTCCTTCCTCCTCATGGTTCTTCTGTCTATAATGCTCTTCCCCTGCATCTTCGTGTGGCTGGAGCCTTTCTTACATTCCCATGCTTAGAAGTCTGCCCTAGCCCTCTTATTTAAGTGCCACCCCTTCCCCCATCACTCTCGAGTTCCTCGGGCCACTTTATAGTCTTCATAGTAGTTACAGCTATTCAACACTATTTTGTTTGTAGTTTTTTGCCTTTCTCCTACCACTAGAGGGTAAACTTCATGATAATAGGGCCTAGTCTGGCCCCAGGTTGTCCACTGCATCTCCAGTTCCTGGGACATCATAGGTGCCCAATAAGTATTTGCAGAGGGGATAAATTATTCAGAGAATGTCATCTGTTTCACAAACCCTTCTTTTGTTATTAGCACAACTCTGATAGATTATTTGGCCACAAAACCACTTCCTTAGAAAGATTAGAAAGAGGAGGGTGAATGAGGCAGAAAAGCTTATCATTGCCACACCTAGAAGCTGGTATTTCTGTTTTTTGTCTTATGGCATCAACTTCTGAAAAAGGTATTTTATAGGGCATGATGCTGTGTCTCCAACAAGAATGAAAGTCCTATTTCAGAGATGCCTGGAGCACAAAGGGCCCTGGTTACCTTTCAGGGATATTGTGTTTTCTCCTGGCTCAAGCCCATACCTAGAAACTTGGATAAAATTCTACACTGGACAGCCCAGGAGTTGGCGAAACTCACCAAAGTGTAAGCAAGCTGACTACAACACATGAGAAAGAGGCCTTAAAAAAAAATTTTTTTTTTTTTTTTTAACAAATAAATTCCAATAATCTAAAACTATACAATGGGAATATATGACACTGGAGTTAGGAAATTTAGAAGGCATTGAACACTGGACAGAGAACTGGACACAGAGAACTGTTGCTGTGTATGCAATAAATTGAGAATGCTTCAGCTAGCTAAACATATTTATTAGAACATGATTGAAACTGTAGGGATTGACAGCACTGTGGAAAAATCAGGGGACTTTGGAACCAAATCACTACCACCGCCACTAGTTGCCATCAGCCGATTCTGACTCACTGTGACTTCATGTGTGTCAGAGTAGAAACTTTTGACCGAAGCAACTAAAAGCATGGATTGCCCTTTCATGAGACGGGGTGATGAAACCGATTGGGGGCCTGAAGAGCTTGATTTTGTAAGTGTTAAGTTTGCAAATTACATTAAGATGCCTACTTAATAGAAATCTGAGTGAAGATGTAATGGAGGCAGTTGGATATAGGAAAATATATACGAATTGGTCAAGAGAGATATCCAGGCATGAGATATAGATTTGAGAACCATTAATATAGGTGAGGCAGTGGTGGTTCAGTGGTAAAATTCTCACCCCCCATGCGGGAGACCAGAGTTTGATTCCAGCCAACCCACCTCGCACACAGCCACCACCCATCTGTCAGTGGGGGCTTGCATGTTGCTATGTTGCTGAATAGGTTTCAGAGAGCTTCCAGACTAAAAAGGACTGGGAAGAAATGCCACTCGATCTACTTCCAACAATCGGCCAAAGAAAGCACTGTGGATCACAACAGTCCGATCCCCAACCCATTATGGGGATGGGCAGCTTTTTATTATGTTGTGCATTGGGGTTGCCATGAGTTGGAGGCTGAGTTAAGGGCAGCTAACAACAACATACCACAGAAGAGTGGGCCCTGATCCCATCTGAGTGGTGCCCTTATAAAAGAGGTGGAGAGACACAGAGAGACAGAGAGGAAAGGTGGCTGTGCGATGATGGAGTTATGCTCCAGCTCCAAGCCAAGGAACACTTGGGGCTACTAGAAGCTGGGAGAGACGAGAAAGGATTTCCCCCTAGAGTCTTCAGAGTGAACATGGCCTTGCTAACATTCTGAATTTCGACTTCTAGATTCCAAAACTGTGAGATAACACATTTCTATTCTTCTAAACCACCCAGTTTGTGGTGGTTTGTCCCAGCAGCTGTAGGAAACTATACACAGGGGGAAAGGAAAAGTCTGCCCTAAAGTACATATGCTTGGGGGACCCAGCGTGAGCTTTGGACCTGGCACAGGAGCCAGCGAACACCCCAAACCTGGGATCCTTTGATTTAGGCAAATTTAGCTTTTTTTTGTACATTTTATGATATATTTCTTTTTCAGTGATTTTTTTAAGAGTGATTTCTTTTTTTCAGTTCTGGGATAAAATGTCCAATGTGAAAAAAATCTAAAAATCTGGTTAAGTTTTGGAGGTGTTCAGGAGAAATTACATAAACATATACTTACCAGCACTTATCCCCAAATTACAGTACCCAGGTTTAAAAATGACCCCACATGCAAACAGCTGACCTTGTCTGGGAGCCATTCCTTGTCCCCACCTTGGGAACCCTGTGGCTGATGACATGACAACAGCAGTGAAAAATCTCTAGGTGTTGAGAGACATTTCAAAGTTCTGAGGTAAAGGAAGGGTGAAGGCAGTGAAAATCAAGGGTAGCTTAGGACAGTTGTTTCTGGTGCAGGAGGGGTAGTTAGCTCCCTGGAGCACACCCTCATATGTCTCTGCCCACACTGCTGAAGGTGTTCTCTCACTTGCAGCCTTCTGGAAATATCACTCCTACTACTGTTTAAAGAGCCAGCCATGTTCTCACCTCGGTGTAATTAAGTAGGTTAGATATGATTTTTTCTTACGGCTTAGTTGAGGTCAGCAGCCCTGATGGATGGGGGTGGGGAAGGCGGAAGGAAAGAAGAAGGTCTTTTTTAAACAAGGTGCTCTGGATAAGCCAGGCCTGGTTGGGGGATACAGACTTGAGGCCTCGGGGCAGCGTGGAGATACACAGGGTGTTTGGAGGATGCAAGCTTCTCAGAGGTGAGAAAGACCTACGGGATGGAGTAGGTGAAGGGGGTAAAGATGAATTTCATATTTCTTAAATTTATTCTAAGGGCAGGATCTGTGGCAAAAAAAGAAAAGCATGTGTGTATGGGGCTGGCAGTGAGTGGGTGGGGAGAAACGAAGGAGTTTGGGATAAAGAGAGAAGACTTAGATTCCAGTACAGAATTAATAAATAATATAATGACAGATTGTGATGATGTTCTGAAGGGAGTCATCAGAGAGTATGGCAGAGGGAGAAGCCCTGGCGGCACAGTGGTTAAGAGCTCAGCTGCTAACCAAAAGTTGGCAGTGTGAATCCACCAGCCGCTTCTTGGAACCCTTGTGGGGCAGTTGTACTCTGTCTTATAGGGTCACTATGAGTCGGAATGGGTTTGGGTGTTTTGGTTTACTGCAGAGGATGGGGTACAGGCACTTCAGATAAGATGGTCAAGAAAGCCTCTTAGGGGTGAACTAAAATCTAAAGGATAAGAACCATCAGATTAGGGGAAGAGTTGGGGGTGGGCCTTTCCAACCTAAGAGAACAGCGTGTACAAAAGTCCTGTGGAGGGAGGAAGCACTTCTCCTTTGATGAACTGAAGGAAGCCAGTGTGACTGGAGCAATGAAAGCAAGGGCAAGGTTCTTACAAGATGTGCCCAGAGGGCTGAGGTAGGGGTTAAACCACACAGACCTCTCTAGGCAAGATAAGGGTTTTTTCTCTTGTCTAAGAGGGCTGGGAGGTCATTGGGGCTTGTGACTTGGTCAGACTGGGGTTTGAGAAGATTCACTCTGGTTACACTTCAGAGAGGAAGAAGTAAAGGCAGGGAGATGCTTAGGAGGTTATTGGAGCGTAGAGGTGATAATTTGGACTAGGGTTGGCAATGGAGATGGAGAGAAGTGGAGAGACTTGAAATGTTTAAGAAGTCCCATCCATAGGCCAGGTGATCCAGAGGTGGGGGATGTGGGACTAGGCAGTGCCATGACTCATGGGTGTCTGAACTGGGTAACTGAAGGGAAATGGCTGTACATCTCTAGCCACACTTAATCTCTCTTTTCAGGTGTGTTCGGTCCCTTTGTTTTTAATGTCTGAAACATTTTGCTTCAGTATCCCAAGTGGTTCTACATCCATCATTCAGTAGGTCTGGCTGTTCCTAACACCATTCCCAGTGCCACTCTTTGGCTGGGGTAAAACTGAGGAGGGGTTGAGGCAACAGTCAGTCATACTCTGATGAGCTTCCCTGAGCATTTTTATGAGAACAAACATCAAGGGCAAAATAAGCAGAAGGGTATTGAATGAGGGTGGAAATCCCATGTGTACTTCCTAAAGGGAAGGAGTTTCCATTTTTATGCATATGAACCATAGCCTTTATAAAGAGTTTCTTTGTTTTATTCCCACTTCCTCTGTGCTAACCCATCATTTTCTCCCAGCTGGTAAGAAGAAGGAAGAAGACAAAATTCATGACCATATATACTCTGACCATTCCTAATATTCTGACTCGAGGGCACTGGGTTTTTTTTTTTTTTTTTTTTTAATATTCAGGCTAAACCTTCCACATAACCCACATAACCCTTCTATTACCTCCATACATGCCCTCCATATCATATAAGGAAACCTGGTGGCATAGTGGTTGAGAATTTGGCTGCTAACCAAAAGGTCAGCAGTTCAAATTCACGAGGGGGAAAGACCATGGCTTGGGTCTGGCACACCTTAGTTATTAAAATGATATCTTTGCTTTTTAACGCTTTGAAGAGCTCTTTTACTGCAGATTTACCCAATGCAATACATCATTTGATTTCTTGACTGCTGCTTCCATGGGCATTGTTGATTTTTGATCCAAGAAGAATGAGTTCCTTGACAACTTCAATTTCTTTGCTAGTTATCATGTTGCTTATTGGTCCAGTTGTAAGGATGTTTGTTTTCTTTATATTCAGATGTAATCTATATATCTAAGTCCTTATCAGATCTTCCCTATGGCTTCTGTCCAAGCCACCTCCCACAGGAATGGGGCCATGAATCCTGTGACCTCTCAGGGTGCTCAGGGATGTGGGCCCTTGCAAAGATCTGGCCTGGGATCCCCAAAATCTAGCCCATATGGCCTGGTATTCATCAGTGCTCTGGTACTGGTTTCTTGTCTCTGCTAGTCTTCCACCTTCCTGAAATGCCAACACAGGCAATGGTGTGCTGGAACCAGTTGGTAAGAGCTCTCGAGAGCTGATGTGGCATCCCTTCCCAACTCTGTGTTCAGTGATGTTATATGGTCAGTTGAAATCGGCCATGGTGCAAGTATTTACACCAGAGTGGTTTTTCTATTTTTGGTTTTTCTACCATTAATGATAGTTAATAGAGACCCACTGGGTCTAATTTAATGCTACCACACCACTGGCATTATCTGCTTGTAGCCCATAAAAGCAAAATTCTGGGATTCTTCAACATGGAAAGCATCTCACTTTTAGGCATACTCTCTTGGCTGGTAAGTGAAGTAGTATGTGAGGAGATGAGAGAAGAAGGGCAGTGAAGGGTACTGAGTACCAAGACAGCAGTGTCTTGGGCATCTCTTTCAACCAGCATTTATCAAGCATCCTTCATGGAGACAGGTTCTTGTTAGCTTTTAAAGGGTGAAGGAAAAATGTTTCATACGAACCTGACCTTCAGAGGATTTATAGTTGAGTTGAGCAGCTATTTGAAACAATCCTGTCTCTATCTCTTTCCTGGTTCTTGAGGAGCATACTCATAGCGTTCTGGGCCCTGCCACAGAACTGTGTGGTGTGCTGCAGGTGCTATGAGCATCGATCTCAGAACGCCCAAGGAAGATTGGCAGGCCAGGTCCGGGAGACTGCCCGGAGGTGCCTGCCTTCTGCTCAGCCAGAGTCCACAGAAAGCTGGCAAGTTTGTCCTTCCCCAGGCAAGAAACTATATGCTGCTTAGAAAGTTGATGCTAGTGTCACAGCAACCCCAGATAATGTTAATCAGGTTTCACACTCAACAAAGAAGTGGGATAAGAGGCTGTGACTGACAGAAAACCCTACTTAATAAGGCAGCTGCTTTATTTATTTATTTTTTACTGCAAAAGTAGGATAGCATCAATATGGGTGGGCATCAATATATTTTGCATCATCGTAAGACTGCAGAGGTAACCTGTACCCTGAGCCCCACTTATTATTCCCACCTGGTATTTATTTTAGGTATAACCTATATGTATATACATACATATATATATATATGAAACAAAAAAACCTGTTGCCGTCTAGTTGATTCCGACTCATAGTGACCCTAAAAGACAGAGTAGAACTGTTCCATAGGATTTCCAAGGAGTGCCTGGTAGATTCAAATTGCTGACCTTTTGGTTAGCAGCCGTAGATCTTAACCATTAAACCACCAGAGTTTCCATGTATATACACACACACACACACACACACACACACACACACACACATATTGTTGCTGTGTGCCATTGAGTCAATTCTGACTCCTATATGACAGACTAGAATTGCCCCATTGGGTGTCTTAGGCTGTAATCTTTATGGGAGTAGAACACCAGTTCTTTTCTCCAGAGGAGTGGCTGGTAGGTTCCAACAGACTTTTCTGTTAGTGGCTGAAAGCTTAATAATTCCACCACCAGGGCCCCTTCATTTTATATATAATTACTTTTAATTTGGACATTCATAGGCAGGGGGACCAAAGAAAAAAACAAAGTGCTACTTTTCTATCTCCCTACCTGTTCCTCTAAGTGCTTGCAGGTATCATTTAAAAATAACCAGAGACTCTATAGCAGGAATCTGCAAGCTCTATCCTACATGCCAAACCTGGACCATCACCTATTTTTGTAAATAAAATTTTATTGGAACAAACCATGCACATGTGTTAATGTATTGTCTAGGACTACTTTCATGCTGAGGTGAGTAATTGTAGTGGAGACTTGTATGACCTGCAAAGTCTAACATTTTTACTATCTGGTCCTTTACAGAATAAAGTTTGTCAACCCCTACTCTTTAGAAATGTAATTTCTTGGTGCAATAATTCAACTCCAATTAAAAACAAGATCTTCCCTCTTAAAAGTCAGCTTTCTAATTCCTCACTATTTCTTGGCCAAAAAAAAAGCCTCTTTGACATTGATTTTGACCAGACTTGGGTTCTGATCACAGACTTTCATAGACCATCTGACAACAGGTGAACAAAATTTAAAAATAGAATTTTTACTTGTAGAATCTACAGTGCTACTTCCCCCAATGTGTGCTGACTATTGAGATTTTAAGTGTGTTGAATTTTTAACTCACAAGGAGATGAATCAGAGTAATTCTAAACCAAAGAAATGGTAGTTATGTCACATGTAAATCTTATATACATGACCGAGTCACAATGGAAAGAATTCATTTCACAGCAGGGAACATGACTCCAAATTGTAATTAAGCTAATTGATTATTTCAAATGTTTAGTCTACTCTGCTTGATACAAATAGTAATGGGGAAGATTATCTAGCAGATTTGTAAGTTAATCATAAACATCTTCTAGCTTCCTATTTTCTAAGGGCCAAATGTGTCTTTCTGGTCTGAGTACGGAAGGACTCTGTGATTTCTTCCAATCTGCAGCCAGAACATGTAGATCTCTTCTGAGAACATGCAAGCATAAAGTGCCTTTCTGTTTGAAAGCTAGCCCAATGCTGTCGCATAGACACTAGCCCCAAGGGGTATTTTGTGACAGCGGGGTAGGTAGACGTGGCCCACACGTGTTCTGACCCTGCAGTATCTGTGGCCTCATTTCCCACCACTCTCTCCGTGACTCACTGTAGCCACTGCTCTCCATGGTGTTCCTCAAACTCTCCCCAGTATGCTGATGTCTTTGCTTAGAATTCCCACTGCTTGTTACTTCCTTTCCCTAAATATCTACTTGGCTTCTGTATTAGTTTCCTAGGGTGCTGTAAAAAAATACCACAAGCTGGGTGACTTATAAGAAAAACTTATTGTCCCACAGTCTGAAAGGTAGGAGTCTAAATTCAGGGTATTGGCCATGTTGATTCCTTCTGAAGGCTCTGACGGAGAATCTGTTCCCTGCCTCTCTCTCAGCTTCTGGTGACAGCTGGCGATCCTTGGTTTGCAGCTCTGCCTCCAGAAATCTCTGCCTCCATTGTCACATGACCATCTTCCCTTGGTGTCTGTGTCTTTGATCATATTTTCGATCAAAGTCATGTTCATAGGCATCGGGGGTTAGCACTTGAACATACCTTTTTTGGGGACACGTTTCAAACTAGTAACAGCTCTCTAACTTGCTTCAGGGATCTACTTAAATGGCACCTTAACAGAAAAGCTTTTCCTAACCATCTTTTATAACAGAGCACCACCATACCTTAGCTCCATCGCTCTCTATTCTTCTTAATTTCTTATTTTAAAATAATTGCATTTATTGCTGCCTGGCACATTATGGGAAACCCTGGTGGCTTAGTGGTTAAGTGGTACATCTGCTAACCAAAGGGTCAGCAGTTCAAATCTGCCAGGTGCTCCTTGGAAACTCTATGGGGCAGCTCTACTCTGTCCTATAAGGTTGCTATGAGTTGGAATTGACTTGACGGCACTGGGTTTGGTTTTTTGGTTTTGGTTGGCACATTATGTATTTATTTGTTTTGGGCTGTCTCTTTCCACCTTAGAGGGCAGGCACTTTAACACTTTGATTTATTCACTGCCGGATTCCCACCTCCTACAACTGATGCCTGGCATACACAGTAGGCAGGTGGTCAATAAAGGCTTTGAGTAGATGAATGTGTATTTGTGTATGTAGTGAAGTTTGCTTTTCATATAGAAGGGGGAAACCATAGGAAGCGTTTTGGCTAGGCTTAGTAAGCCTTCCAAATGTACCTTATGTCTCCATTTCATTAACAGCAGTGAAATGAAACCATTAAGAATACATATTTAGTTCACAAACAAAATGGAGTTCGTGTCTTAACTTCCATTTAATAGCTATGTTTGTACCACTTCTCCAACCCTCAATTTCTTCATCTGAAAATGGATATAATAGTACTTATTTCACAGACTTGTTAAAAGCAAATGAGACAATAAATGTAAAACACTTAACTTGGCATATAATGTGTACTTAAAAAATATTATCTTTGTTATTTTGAAAATATTTCAATAATGTACATGTTTCAGTCCAAGGTGACTATCATCAGATTCCTGAACCTGGACCAGTATGCAACTAACTGCTGTCCTAGAACTTTTGCTGGGATTCAGGATAAATGATTAAAGTGGGTAAATGGTACACAGGAAATTAGGTTGTAGTAATGCTAGGAGAAAACTAGAGATCAGTTCAGTTGAAGAGACATGTGTTTGGTATTTTTGCTATACAGAGACTTTTAAAAATTTTATTTAGTCAAATTAATGAGTCTTTTCCAGTATGGTTTTTAGGTTTTTGTACCACTCTTCGGAAGGCTTTTTTCACCCCAAGGAAAATACATTAATACATCACTTTCTTCTAAAATTTTTATGGTTTATTTTTCACATCCAAATCTTTGATCTGTTTAGAATTTACTTTGATATAAGGGTGATTTTTTTCAAAAATATTTATCCATGTATTCTTAACTAAATAACCCATTTTTTCCCCAACTAATCTGAAATACTATCTTATACTAATTTTTGTTGTTGCTGTTGTTCTTGGGTTTTGTCTTTCTTTTCCAGTATTACAGTGCTGATAACTTATGGCACCATAATACTGTTTAATATGTAGTAGAGCTCTGGTGGCCCAGTGCTAAGAACTCAGGCTGCTTACCAAAATGCTGGCAGTTCAAATCCACAGCCATTCCTTGGAAACCCTATGGGGCAGTTCTATTCTGTCTTATAGGGTCACTATGAGGCCAAACCGACTTGACGACAGTGGGTTTGGTTTTAGAATTATTCTCTGTCTTATTAGTCTTTTTCAGAAATTTCATGACTTTCTCACTTGTTATTCTAGTGGAATGAAGTCTTTTGATGGTTTAATCATTATCACATTGAGTTTATAGACAAAAATGTCATGATCATACCAAATCTTTCTGCCTGTGAACAAGGTATATATTTCTTTTTATTTAAAACTCACAGCCATCGAGTCACTTCTGATTCATAGTGACCCCATAAGGTTCCTGAGGCTGTAAATCTCTACGGAAGCTGACTGCCACATCTATCTTGGAGCTGCTGGTAGTTTCGAACTGCCAACCTTGCGGTTAACAGTCCATCACTTTAACCTCTTTTTATTTGGCTACTTTTATGTGCTTCAGTAAAATGTAAAATTGTAAAGCCTTAAAAGTATGTATTTCATTAAGTTTATCCCTAGATGTTTTATCTTTTTTTCCCATATGTTATCATAAATGAGGTGTTGTCTTCTATTACATTTTTGTAACTGGTTATTATTTTTATTTAGAAAAGTTTTTTATTTCTAAAGTATTTATTAAACTTAATTATCTTATTACCAATAACAGTTATTTCAGTTTATTCTTTTGCATTTTTCTGGCATGGAAAAAAAAATTCCTACTTCTTTTTCATTTCTACAGTGGATAGTGTTTTCAGAAAAATTAAATAATCTTGGGAATACTGGATATACTTGTTATGTTTCCAACCTAAATGTTTCTACTTCTTCCCCATTAGGCATGAGGTTTCTTATGTGTACTTTACTAAGACTTTGTATTTTAAAAAATCAGAAACTGACTTTGAATCTTGTCAAATGTTTTTTTTAATATCTAGGGTATTCAGTTTTTTATTTTATTTCTTATTTGATGTATAAATATGACAAATTATATATCTTAATATGGCAGTTTTTTGAATAGACCAAGGGAATACTGCATGGTTTAAAGTCAGTGAAGGCGTGCTTCAGGGTTATATCCTTTCACCATACCTATTCGATCTGTATCTGAGCAAATAATCTGAGAAGCTGGACTCTATGAAGAAGAATGGGGCATCAGGATTGAAGGAAGACTCATTAACAACCTTCGTTATGCGGATGACACAACCTTGCTCGCTGAAAGCGAAGAGGGGCTGAAGCACTTACTGATGAAGATCAAAGACCACAGCCTTCAGTATGGATTATACTTCAACATAAAGAAAACGAAAATCCTCACAACTAGAGAAAAGATTGAAGTTGTCAAGGATTTCATTTTACTTGGAGCCATGGTTAACACCTATGAAAGCAGCAGTCAAGAAATCAAAAGATGCATTGCATTGGGCAAATCTGCTGCAAAAGACTTCTTTAAAGTGTTGAAAAGCAAGGATGTCACCTTGAGGACTAGGGTGCACCTGGTGTTTTTCATAGCCTTGTATGCATACAAAAGCTGGACGATGAATAAGGAAGACCAAAGAAGAATTGATGCCTTTGAATTGTGGTGTTGATGATGAATATCGACTATACCATGGACTGCCAAAAGAATGAACAAATCTGTCTCAGAAAAAGTACAACCAGAATGCTCCTTAGAAGCAGAGATGGTGAGACTACGTCTCACATACCCTGGACTGTAATCAGGAGAGATCAGTCCCTGGAGAAGGACATCATGCTTGGTAATGTAGAGTGTCAGCAAAAAAGAGGGAAGCCCTCAATCAGATGGATTGACACAGTGGCTGCAACAATGGGCTCAACTGTAACAACAATTGTGAGGATGTCGCAGGACTGGGCAGTGTTTTGTTTTGTTGTGCATAGGGTCGCTATGAGTTGGAACTGACTTGATGGCACCTAACAACAACAATAATATCTTAATACTGAACCATCTTTGTATTCTGGAATATTCTCCACTTGGTTATGATGCAGTGCTCTTTATTTTATTTTATTTTCTATATTTAGTTTATATTTTATTTGATCCAAAAATGTGATAAATCAATTTACAAATATTCATGTAGAAAGAATAAAATATTAGAAAACACCATTCAATAAGTGATACCACATCTTTTTGTACACAATAAGCTAAAAAAAGTTTCAAAATGAGCAGAAACCTAACAGACAATATGTAAAACACCATAATAAATCAAATTAGAAATTATAAAATTTCATGCCTATCCCCCCAAAAAAGCCTTTTCAAGCCCCCAAGCTTGTATACTTAAGCATATTTTCATTTTAATAACTCATATATATTTAAGGTTTGCGTTTAAACCAAAACCCAGTGCTGTTGAGTCGATTCCAACTCACAGCGACCCTATTAGAGGCTGTAAAACCAAAAACCAAACCAAACCTATTGCTTTTCAGTCAATTCTGACTCATAGCAACACTATAGGACAGAGTAGAAGGGCATCACAGGGTTTCCAAGGAACAGTGGTGAAATCAAACAGCCAGCATTTTGGTTAACTTAGCATCCTAAAAAAAGCTTCCTCCCACCCAATACTTCTTTTTAGAGAATAATTATTGAGATTTTAACCATAACATTAGCTGAAAAATGTTTTCACTACCTGATTATTATTTTTTATTTTATTTTATTTTTACTTCATTTTATTATTTACTATTTCCAAAGTTGTATAGATTATGGACATGTATATTATAGGTATAAGGTCATTTCTATCTTAAAAAATAAAGTTAACAAACAAAAAAAGCAAACTGCTGTCGAATCAATTCCGACTCATAGCAATGCTATAGGACAGAGTAGAACTGCCTCATAGGGTTTCCAAGGAGCAGCTGGTAGATTCAAACTGCTGACATTTTGGTTAGCAGCCAAGCTCTTAACCACTGTACCACCAGGGAACCCTAAAAATTTGACTATTACCCCAAAAAACTATAAGTATACAAATGACATTAATTGATACAATAATTTAGATTTTTTTTCAGTTTTTTTTAGTGTACTTTAGATGAAGGTTTACAGAACAAACTAGTTTCTCATTAAGCAGTTAGTACACATATTGTTCTATGACATTGGTTAACAACCCCACACTCTCCTTTCTCAATCTTGGGTTCCCCATTACCAGCTTTGCTGTCCCGTCCGGCCTCCTAGCCCTTGCTCCTGGGTTGGTGTGCCCCTTTAGTCTCATTTTGTTTTTTGTTTTTTTAATAACTTTTATTAAGCTTCAAGTGAACGTTTACAAATCCAATCAGTCTGTCACATATAAGTTTACATACATCTCACTCCCTACTCCCACTTGCTCTCCCCCTCTTGAGTCAGCCCTTTCAGTCTCTCCTTTCTTGACAATTTTGCCTGCTTCCCTCTCTCTCTATCCTCCCATCCCCCCTCCAGACAAGAGATGCCAACACAATCTCAAGTGTCCACCTGATATAATTAGCTCACTCTTCATCAGCGTCTCTCTCCCACCCGCTGACCAGTCCCTTTCATTTCTGATGAGTTGTCTTCGGGGATGGTTCCTGTCCTGTGCCAACAGAAGGTCTGGGGAGCATGGCCGCCGGGATTCCTCCAGTCTCAGTCAGACCATTAAGTTTGGTCTTTTTATGAGAATTTGGGGTCTGTATCCCACTGATCTCCTGCTCCCTCAGGGGTCCTCTGCTGTGCTCCCTGTCAGGGCAGTCATCGATTGTGGGCGGGCACCAACTAGTTCATCTGGTCTCAGGATAATGTAGGTCTCTGGTTCATGTGGCCCTTTCTGTCTCTTGGGCTCTTAGTGTCGTGTGGCCTTCGTGTTCTTCATTTTCCTTTGCTCCAGGTGGGTTGAGACCAATTGCTGTATCTTAGATGGCCGCTTGTTAGCATTTAAGACCCCAGACGCCACATTTCAAAGTGGGATGCAGAATGATTTCATAATAGAATTATTTTGCCAATTGACTTAGAAGTCCCCGCAAACCATGTTCCTTCCCCAGACCCCCGTGCTTGCTCCGCTGACCTTTGAAGCATTCATTTTATCCCGGAAACTTCTTTGCTTTTGGTCCAGTCCAATTGAGCTGACCTTCCATGTATTGAGTGTTGTCTTTCCCTTCACCTAAAGCAGTTCTTATCTACTGATTAATCAATAAAAAACCCTCTCCCACCCTCCCTCCCTCCCCCCCTCGTAACCACAAAAGTATGTGTTCTTCTCAGGTTTACTATTTCTCAAGATCTTATAATGGTGGTCTTATACAATATTTGTCCTTTTGCCTCTGACTAATTTCGCTCAGCATAATGCCTTCCAGGTTCCTCCATGTTATGAAATGTTTCACAGATCGTCACTGTTCTTTATCGATGCGTAGTATTCCATTGTGTGAATATACCACAATTTATTTACCCATTCATCCATTGATGGACACCTTGGTTGCTTCCAACTTTTTGCTATTGTAGAGCTCCAATAAACATGGGTGTGCATATATCTGTTTGTATGAAGGCTCTTGTATCTCTAGGGTATATACCCAGGAGTGGGATTTCTGAGTTGTATGGTAGTTCTATTTCTAACTGTTTAAGATAACGCCAGATAGATTTCCAAAGTGGTTGTACCATTTTACATTCCCACCAGCAGTGTATGAGAGTTCCAATCTCTCCACAGCCTCTCCAACATTTATTATTTTGTGTTTTTTGGATTAATGCCAGCCTTGCTGGTGTGAGATGGAATCTCATCGTAGTTTTAATTTGCATTTCTCTAATGGCTAATGATCGAGAGCATTTTCTCATGTATCTGTTAGCTGCCTGAATATCTTCTTTAGTGAAATGTGTGTTCATATCCTTTGCCCACTTCTTGATTGGGTTGTTTGTCTTTTTGTGGTTGAGTTTTGACAGAATCATGTAGATTTTAGAGATCAGGCGCTGGTTGGAGATGTCATTGCTGAAAATTCTTTCCCAATCTGTAGGTGGTCTTTTTACTCTTTTGGAGAAGTCTTTAGATGAGCATAGGTGTTTGATTTTTAGGAGCTCCCAGTTATCTGGTTTCTCTTCATCATTTTTGGTAATGTTTTGTATTCTGTTTATGCCTTGTATTAGGGCTCCTAGGGTTCTCCCAATTTTTTCTTCCATGATCTTTATCGTTTTAGTCTTTATGTTTAGGTCTTTGATCCACTTGGAGTTAGTTTTTGTGCATGGTGTGAGGTATGGGTCCTGTTTCATTTTTTTGCAAATGGATATCCAGTTATGCCAGCACCATTTGTTAAAAAGACTATCTTTTCCCCAATTAATTGACACTGGTCCTTTGTCAAATATCAGCTGCTCATACGTGGATGGATCTATGTCTGGGTTCTCAATTCTGTTCCATTGGTCTATGTGCCTGTTGTTCTACCAGTACCAGGCTGTTTTGACTACTGTGGCTGTATAATAGGTTCTGAAGTCAGGTAAAGTGAGGCCTCCCACTTTCTTCTTCTTTTTCAGTAGTGCTTTGCTTATCCGGGGCTTCTTTCCCTTCCATATGAAATTGGTGATTTGTTTCTCTATCCCCTTCAAATATGACATTGGAATTTGGATCGGAAGTGCGTTAAATGTATAGATGGCTTTTGGTAGAATAGGCATTTTTACTATGTTAAGTCTTCCTATCCATGAGCAAGGTATGTTTTTCCACTTAAGTATGTCCTTTTGAATTTCTTGTAGTAGAGCTTTGTAGTTTTCTTTGTATAGGTCTTGTACATCCTTGGTAAGATTTATTCCTAAGTATCTTATCTTCTTGGGGGCTACTGTGAATGGTATTGATTTGGTTATTTCCTCTTCGGTGTTCTTTTTGTTGATGTAGAGGAATCCAAGTGATTTTTGTATGTTTATTTTATAACCTGAGACTCTGCCAAACTCTTCTATTAGTTTCAGTAGTTTTCTGGAGGATTCCTTAGGGTTTTCTGTGTATATAATCATGTCATCTGCAAATAGTGATAACTTTACTTCTTCCTTGCCAATCCGGATACCTTTTATTTCTTTGTCTAGCCTAATTGCCCTGGCTAGGACTTCCAGCACGATGTTGAATAAGAGTGGTGATAAAGGGCATCCTTGTCTGGTTCCCGTTCTCAAGGGAAATGCTTTCAGGTTCTCTCCATTTAGAGTGATATTGGCTGTTGGCTTTGCATAGATGCCCTTTATTATGTTGAGGAATTTTCCTTCAATTCCTATTTTGGTAAGAGTTTTTATCATAAATGGGTGTTGGACTTTGTCAAATGCCTTTTCTGCATCAATTGATAAGATCATGTGGTTTTTGTCTTTTGTTTTATTTATGTGATGAATTACATTAATGGTTTTTCTGATATTAAACCAGCCTTGCATACCTGGTATAAATCCCACTTGATCAGGGTGAATTATTTTTTTGATGTGTTGTTGGATTCTATTGGCTAGAATTTTGTTGAGGATTTTTGCATCAATGTTCATGAGGGATATAGGTCTATAATTTTCTTTTTTTGTAATGTCTTTACCTGGTTTTGGTATCAGGGAGATGGTGGCTTCATAGAATGAGTTGGGTAGTATTCCGTCATTTTCTATGCTTTGGAATACCTTCAGAAGTAGTGGTGTTAACTCTTCTCTGAAAGTTTGGTAGAACTCTGCAGTGAAGCTGTCCGGGCCAGGGCTTTTTTTTGTTGGGAGTTTTTTGATTACCGTTTCAATGTCTTTTTTTGTTATGGGTCTATTTAGTTGTTCTACTTCTGAATGTGTTAGTTTAGGTAGGTAGTGTTTTTCCAGGAATTCATCCATTTCTTCTAGGTTTTCAAATTTGTTAGAGTACAATTTTTCATAATAATCTGAAATGATTCTTTTAATTTCATTTGGTTCTGTTGTGATGTGGTCCTTCTCGTTTCTTTTTCGGGTTATTTGTTTCCTTTCCTGTATTTCTTTAGTCAGTCTAGCCAATGGTTTATCAATTTTGTTAATTTTTTCAAAGAACCAGCTTTTGGCTTTGTTAATTCTTTCAATTGTTTTTCTGTTCTCTAATTCATTTAGTTCAGCTCTAATTTTTATTATTTGTTTTCTTCTGGTGCCTGATGGATTCTTTTGTTGCTCACTTTCTATTTGTTCAAGTTGTCGGGACAGTTCTCTGATTTTGGCTCTTTCTTCTTTTTGTATGTGTGCATTTATCGATATAAATTGGCCTCTGAGCACTGCTTTTGCTGTGTCCCAGAGGTTTTGATAGGAAGTATTTTCATTCTCGTTGCTTTCTATGAATTTCCTTATTCCCTCCTTGATGTCTTCTATAACCCAGTCTTTTTTCAGGAGGGTATTGTGCATTTTCCAAGTATTTGATTTCTTTTCCCTAGTTTTTCTGTTATTGATCTCTAGTTTTATTGCCTTGTGGTCTGAGAAGATGCTTTGTAATATTTCGATGTTTTGGACTCTGCAAAGGTTTGTTTTATGACCTAATATGTGGTCTATTCTAGAGAATGTTCCATGTGCGCTAGAAAAAAAAGTATACTTTGCAGCAGTTGGGTGGAGAGTTCTGTATAAGTCAATGAGGTCAAGTTGGTTGATTGTTGTAATTAGATCTTCCGTGTCTCTATTGAGCTTCTTACTGGATGTCCTGTCCTTCTCCGAAAGTGGCATGTTGAAGTCTCCTACTATAATTGTGGAGGTATCTATCTCACTTTTCAATTCTGTTAAAATTTGATTTATGTATCTTGCAGCCCTGTCATTGGGTGCATAAATATTTAATATGGTTATGTCTTCCTGATCAATTGTCCCTTTTATCATTATATAGTGTCCTTCTTTATCCTTTGTGGTGGATTTAAGTCTAAAGTCTATTTTGTCAGAAATTAATATTGCTACTCCTCTTCTTTTTTGCTTATTGTTTGCTTGATATACTTTTTTCCATCCTTTGAGTTTTAGTTTGTTTGTGTCTCTAAGTCTAAGGTGTGTCTCTTGTAGGCAGCATATAGATGGATCGTGTTTCTTTATCCAGTCCGTGACTCTCTGTCTCTTTATGGGTGCATTTAGTCCATTTACATTCAGGGTAATTATAGATAAATAAGTTTTTAGTGCTGTCATTTTGATGCCTTTTTATGTGTGTTATTGACAATTTCATTTTTCCACATACTTTTTTGTGCTGAGGCGTTTTTCTTAGTAAATTGTGAGATCCTCATTTTCATAGTGTTTGACTTTATGTTGGTTGAGTCGTTACGTTTTTCTTGGCTTTTATCTTGAGTTATAGAGTTGTTATACCTTTTTGTGGTTACCTTATTATTTACCCCTATTTTTTCTAAGTAAAAATCTAACTTGTATTGTTCTATATCGCTTTGTATCACTCTCCATATGGCAGTTCAATGCCTCCTGTATTTAGTCCCTCTTTTTGATTATTGTGATCTTTTACCTATTGAGTTCCATGATTCCCTGTTATGTGTATTTTTTTTTTAATTAATCTTAATTTGTTTGTTTTTGTGATTTCCCTATTTGAGTTGATATCAGGACGTTCTGTTTTGTGACCTTGTGTTGTGTTGATATCTGATATTATTGGTTCTCTGACCAAACAATATCCTTCAGTATTTCTTGTAGCTTTGGTTTGGTTTTTGCAAATTCTCTAAACTTGTGTTTATCTGTAAATATCTTAATTTCGCCTTCATATTTCAGAGAGAGTTTTGCTGGATATATGATCCTTGGCTGGCAGTTTTTCTCCTTCAGTGTTCTGTATATGTCGTCCCATTCCCTTCTTGCCTGCATGGTTTCTGCTGAGTAGTCTGAACTTATTCTTATTGATTCTCCCTTGAAGGAAACCTTTCTTTTCTCCCTGGCTGCTTTTAAAATTTTCTGTTTATCTTTGGTTTTGGTGAGTTTGATGATAATATGTCTTGGTGTTTTTCTTTTTGGATCGATCTTAAATGGGGTTCAATGAGCATCTTGGATGGATATCCTTTCGTCTTTCATGACGTCAGGGAAGTTTTGTGTCAGGAGTTCTTCAACTATTTTCTCTGTGTTTTCTGTCCCCCCTCCCTGTTCTGGGACTCCAATCATCCACAGGTTATCCTTCTTGATAGAGTCCCACATAATTCTTAGGGTTTCTTCATTTTTTTAAATTCTTTTATCTGATTTTTTTTCAGCTATGTATGTGTTGATTCCCTGGTCCTCCAGATGTCCCAGTCTGCATTCTAATTGCTCGAGTCTGCTCCTCTGACTTCCTAGTGCGTTGTCTAATTCTGTAATTTTATTGTTAATCTTTTGGATTTCTACATGCTGTCTCTCTATGGATTCTTGCAACTTATTAATTTTTCCACTATGTTTTTGAATAATCTTTTTGAGTTCTTCAACAGTTTTATCGGTGTGTTCCTTGGCTTTTTCTGCAGTTATCCTAATTTCATTTGTGATATCTTTAAGCATTCTGTAAATTAGTTTTTTATATTCTGTATCTGATAATTCCAGGATTGTATCTTCATTTGGGAAAGATTTTGATTCTTTTGTTTGAGGGGTTGGAGAAGCTGTCATGGTCTGCTTCTTTAAGTGGTTTGACATGGATTGTTGTCTCCCAGCCATCACTGGGAAACTAGTTTTTCCAGAAAATCCGCTAAAAAAAAAAATGCAGTTAGACCCCTATCAGAGTTCTCCCTCTGGCTCAGGCTATTCGGATGTTAATGAAGCCGCCTGGGGAGGGTGGGGGTGGGAACAGAGAGATAGGAGAGTAGCACCTCAGAATATAGCCAGAGTTGCTTGTCTTGCTTGGAATGACTATTATATCTGAGATTCCCGTGGGGCGCGTCGCCTATGTGTGCTGGCTGTGTGGAGATTGCCCCCGGGGGGTCTGGCCCGCTGGAGTCACGGTCAGATCCTCCGCTTCCAGCCCCACGCCCAGCGTCAAGGCTCCCCTACTGGGACGGTGCACTCTCGACTCCAAAATCAGTCGCTGCCTCCCGGGGACTTCTCGTCCCTCTAGCCGCGTGGCTGTGCCGCCCCCGCGAACCAGTTGGGCCGCCTCCCAGTGTTAGTTCAGATGGGTGGAGCAGCTCCCCGTGCTTGTGCCGTGACCGAGTGTCCCGGCTGGGACGCTGTTCTCCCTGCTCCAATACCAGTCGCTGCCTCCTGGGGACTTCTCCTATCGGCTGCGTCCCACGCCGCCCGCGCGACCCGGCTGGGCCCCTTCCCGGGGTTAGTTCAGGGGGGTGGAGCAGCTCTCCGTGTTTATGCCGTACCTGCGTCCAGTCCAAATCCCGGCGGGACGGTTGCCCGGCTGGGACACTGCTCTTCCTGCTCCGAGACCAGTCACTGCCTCCCGGGGACTTCTCCTACCGGCTGCGTCCCACGCCACCCGCGGAACTGGCTGGTCCCACTCCCGGGGTTAGTTCATGGGGGTGGAGCAGCTCTCTGTGCTCGTGCCGTACCTGACTGGTGCGCTGGCTCCAGGCTCTGGAAACAATCGCTGCTTCCCCGTATTAGTTCGTTCTCCATCTCTAAATCTGTGTTTGTTGTTCAGGGTTCATAGATTGTTATGTATGTGATCAATTCACTTGTTTTTCCATGTCTTTGTTGTAAGAGGGATGATGCAGTGCTCTTTAATATACTATCTCATTACATTTGCTAAAGTTACACTTCAGATTTTTATGTCAATAGTCATAAGTGATGTTGGTCTTTAATTTTCTTTTAGGTGTTTATCTGGGTCACATTTGTGTATAGGTATTATGCTGACTTTATAAAAGAAATCTGGCAGCCTTTTATTCTTTTTCTATGCTGTTGGAAAGGTTAAATAGTATTGAAATTTATTCCTCAAAGTTTTAAGAATTACCTTTTGAAACCAGCTGAGGATGATGCATTTAGGGAACTTAGCTTTTTGATAACCTTCTGAATTTTTTCCATGGTTATTCAGGTTCCGTTTTGGTTATTTTTTCAGAAAATCATTTATGTTTTCAAATTGCACTAAATGTTGCAAAGAATTTGTTAGCCTTACTTTAGCACAAGCAAAGTTTCAAAGCCTTTTCAAGGCTTTAAAACTTGCACATGCAGCAAGTAAAGGCGATTGGGATAGTGATAAAGAATTTGTTGCTTGGGGTTGGTTCAATCATGGCAGAAGGCAAATTTACATAACATTAAAGGGCAAGTAAAAAGTTGTCAGTAAATCAGATGCTCCTGACCTGAGGGTTTATTGTAATTCATTAACGTATTCACTTCCTTAACAAATGCATATTGAACCGTTATTGTGTGACACCATGGTTGGAAGGACACAGATCTAGTGGTAGAGAGACAGCTGCTGATTTTATTCAAGACATATTATTGAACAACTACTATGTGTCACATACTATTCCTGGATTGGTATGGAAAGCCTATGGAAAACTATTATATCTTGTGAATTTGCCCAACCTACTTTGGAGCCCTGGTGATGCAGTGGTTAAGCACTGGGCTGCTTGCGGAAAGGTTGGTGTTTCGAACCCACCGGCCACTCTACAGGGGAAAGATATGGCAATCTGCTTCTGTAAAGATTTACAGTCTTGGAAACCCTGTGGGGCAGTTCAGCTTGTTTTATAGGATCACTATGAGTCAGAATCAACTCTACGGCAATGGGTTTGGTTTTTTATTCTTTGGATGGGGTCCAGCTCTTTGCCTGAGAGAGGTACATCTCTAAAACCAGACATTTTGCTCATTCAGGCTTCTTTTTGTTGTTTCAGCCAAGATCTATCTGACATCAGCAATGGTATTCCTCATTCCATGTCCTCTTCTGAACCCAGCTTGAATTTCTGTAAGTTCCCTGTCAATGTACTACTGGAACCACTCTTGAATTATCTTCCTCAAAATTTTGCTTGCATGTAATATTAATGATATAGTTTGATAATTTCTGCATTCTATTGGATCACCTTTGTTTGGAATAGGCACAAATATAGATCTCTTCCAGTCGGTTGACCAGGTAGCTGTCTTCCAAATTTCTTTGCATGCGTGGAATGCACTTATGGCAATGAGTTACATGAACATAGTTGCCTGAAACTTTCTGAGACATTGAAATTATTGAGGCAATTTACTAAAGAAATGCTGTATAATATAACAGCAGGAGAAGTGAGAATGGAAAGAGATTTCTAGGAAGGAATTATAATAAGTGACGGAAGTGTTAGTTTTGTTCAGAGGGTGATTGGAAGCGCAGATTATATGAAAGACTTGCTGCTATCTACAAAGCAGCAACAGATTAAAGGATGCAAAGCAAAGAACAGACTGTTGGAGGGATGGTTTAGTCCATTGTCTGAAAATCACTGCCCGCATAGGCACTTCCTCCCTCCTCAAGAGTCATGCCCACCTGGAACTTAAGCTTCTTTGACTCTGCACACAGGAACAACCCAAGTCATAATTCTTTGTAGTTGGATTCACACCTTTGCAGGAGGCCCAAGAACAGCACAGCTATCACAGGGTGATCAGAGCAATGATCTTACTTTGATCATTTTAATCAATTTTGGTCTTTCTTTATATTCAGTATGGTTTTAATAATATATATATATACATAAATTCTGCTTTCTCTATTTGCCAATTTATTGGGAATACTCCAATATACCATTGCTATTAATAAGTTTATTGAATTATGCACATGGAACCAAGTTCTAATGACAACTCCCCACTCTCCAACCTTTAAAAAATCTGCTATGGTAGGCAGAATGATAAATAAAAAAAACCAAACCCACTGCGGTCGAGTTGATTCCGACTCATAGCGACCCTATAGGACAGAGTAGAACTGCCCCATAGAGTTTCCAAGGAGTGCCTGGCGGATTCGAACTGCCGACCTTTTGGGTAGCAGCTGTAGCACTTAACCACTACTCCACCAGGGTTTCCGGCAGAATGATAGCCCCACAAAAATGTCTGCATTTGAATCTCTGGAAACTGAATATGGTATGTTACATGGCAAAGGGGAATTAAGGTTGCTAATCTGCTGACTTTAAAATAGAAAGATTATCCTGGATTGTCCAGGGTCCTTAAATGTGGAAGAGGGAGGCAGAAGAGACAGTGTCAGAGTGCTGCAACATGAGAAGGACTCCACCAACCATTGCTGGCTTTGAAGATGAAAGGGAGCCACACCCAAGGAATGTAGGCAATCTCTAACCCAAACCCAGTGCCTTAGAGTCGATTCCTAGTTGCTGGAAATGAATTTGCCCCTAGAGCCTCTACAAAGGAATGCAGCCCTGCCAGGACCTTGATTTTAGCCCACGAAGACTGCTATAAAATTTATAAACCTCAAAACTGTAAGATAATATTTTTTGTTATTTTAAGCCATTAAGTTTCTGGTAATTACTTATAGCAGTCATAGGAAACTAGTATACCCACCATACAAATTTTGACTTACAATAGCTAAGTGGTTAGAACAATTAGGCAATTCTAGAACACGGTTATGTACCTCCTGAGGATCCTGGTCAAAGACATGCAGAAATACAACACAAAAAGTTGCATCTTTCTGAATACCAGTATTTAAATCAGAAGGAATTTTGATTATTCGTGTCATGATTGGAATAAAAGTCACAGAGACTGATGAAGGAAATGTCTTTTTCTTCGAATGTAGAACACCTGAACAGCATGTTTAAATTAATATTTTTAATTTAAATTTCTTCAGGATGAATTAACACTTTGAATCATTTTAATTTTACCAGCCTGGAGGACATCTTAAGTGAAGCATGAGGGAAGTCCACCTAGGAAAACAGATCGTCTGAAATTGTAATAGTAATTCTCCCCAATCCCTAATTGTTATGCAAAATTCTAATGAATGTTTTTGGTGACTGGAGAATGATGTTTCCTGTGTACCCAAAGCATGAGTCATGCTTATTGGGAATAATTGCGATGACAATCATTCATTACTGCTCACTCTTTTCTGTGTCTCTAGATGAGCTTGGCTTGCCCACACAGTCGTGTGCCCGGGATGTACAAAAATTGCTACGGGAGATAGTTTCTCATCTCGGGCTTTGGAAAACAAAAGCTCTTGTCTGTTGCTCTTGTTGCCTCTTTTCCATTTTCCTCAGCTCCTTGGTGGGCTGTAAACCTCAGCTTTTATAACTTGCCCTTGCTCCCTACCCCTTGTCCCTATGACAAAGATCTGCGCCATACCCATGATAGTTTGGGGATTGGACAGTTGTGATCCATAGGTTTTCATTCGCTGATTTTCTTCCCAGTCTGTCTTAGTCCGGAAGCTCTGCTGAAGCCTATTTAGTTCATAGAAACAGAAGGATGGTGGCTGTGCATGAGATGCCTTGGCCAAGAATCGAACCTGGGTCTCTTGCATGGAAGGGAAGAATTCTTCCACTGAACCATCACTGCCCCTTAGTTGGAGGTCAAAGGCAACCTGCCTGCTTTCCACGCTATCTTCCACCTCCCGTGAACATGCCTACCGGGAAGGCCGACCCTCCTCTTGGGAGCAGCGCCTTCATCCATACCCACCATACCTCTTTTGAAGACAGAAGCCAAATACTCTGCATATCATCACAAATTTAAAATGCTAAAAGGGTCATCAGCTCATTGATGCTATCTTTACTGAGTGTGCTGTCTTTATTGCTTTATTCAAACGGAAGGAAACGTATTTCTAAGGACTTTTTAAGCTTCACTGTGAACCCCAGCTCTGGTAATCCTGTTTTTCCTGGAAGATCTTTTATTTCTTAACTATGAATTCTTCTATCACAGGGATTTTCAGAAGCCAAATTCCACAGCTGGCGAGCAACCACTGTATTGAAAATGTGCATTGCTTATATTAAATAATATTTGAGATTTTAGCTAGGTGGCCTTTCCTAAAACTTCATGTGAATATTCATTGCCTTTTTTTTTTTTTCTTCAATACGAATCATTTTTAAAATAGAAGTATGGAGCAAATTTTGAGGAAAATGCTCTCAAGCAGTATAACACAGATCAGGTGCAGTTTGTGGTTTTATTAAACTAGAGCGTGAGCTATCTTTAACATCCGGTGGAAACAGATTGAAGGAATTTGAGTTGAGATACAGATACAAGTCTGTCAAAACAGAAAACCGTAACGTGACTTAGAAGCATGGTTTTGCTACAGTTTCATCTGTTCTGGGCTGGAAGAGATATGGGGATTTCAACCTGGACCTACAGAAGTTTATGAACATAAAAGTCTCTGGGTAATGTGGGAGGAAGGGCCTGTCAGTGGAGGCCTGTGTGTTGCTGTGATGCTGAGCAGGTTTCAGTGGAACTTTGAGACTAACACAGGCTAGGAAGAAAGGACTGGCAATCTAGTTCTGAAAATCAGCCATTGAAAACTCTATGAATCACAGCAGTCTAATCTATAACCGATCATGGGATGGCACAGGGCTGGGTAGCATTTGTTCCATTGTACATGGGGTTGCCATGAGTCAAGGCCTGACTCGATGGCACCATGGAAAGTGGCCCCAGTAGCTTCTCCCTCCTGAATTTGACTATTACGGTAAATGTCAGGAAATCAGGCAGCATTCTTGGGAATGATGAAGAGGATCCTTGATAAATAAGAATTACGTGGAATAAGCATTGCCTGCAAGCTGTCATTCTTTGGTCAGGTGCCAAGGAGAACAATCAGGTCTTCCTACAGTATAATTTGCACCTTGAAGTGGGGTGATCAAGACCCCAAAAGGACTGCAGTAATAAAATAACATTTACATAGCAATTTATACTTTACAAAGAAACTTCATGGGCGTGTCTTTATTTGATCTTGGTAAAAACACTGTGACGTAAGCAGGGCAGGAAAAAGTCCCATCTTTTTACAGATGAAGCTTTAGAGATAGCTGCCTTGCTCCTAATCACACAACTCCTTGTGGTAGAACCCAGGTCTCCTGGACTCATCCTTTCCACCATACCTCACTCCCCCGAGGAGAGGGAAAAGCCCTTAGCTCTTCACACCTACATCAAAAGTGAACCCATCAAAAGTGCAATCCGCTGCAACGGTGTGTAAGTGCACGTCTGTCTGCTGCTGTGCTGCTAACAGGAATTATTAGAGTGAAAGATGCTTTTTTTTTTTTATGTGGGGGTGCCAAGGGGCAAAACAGAGAGAGGGAAAAATTAGGAGAGAGAGGGAGAGAAAGCAGGAGATAGAGAGTGAGAGGAGAGAGAGAGAAAGAGATGAAAATGAAAATAGTGCAACAAAAACTGAAAACCAAAACAAATCAAAAAGTTTTCCAAGGAAGCAAAATTAAGAGGGAGAGAATCCATAGAATTGGGACCACTTATGCCTCCCTAGTCTTGCCCTAGTCTAAAAAAAAAATAAAAAACTACTATTAAAACAACAACAACATCAAAAAACAAAAACCTCAAGAAACAGGAGGCGTGAACTCACAGACTCTGTATTAGGAAAGTGCATACGGTCCAAAGGATGAACAATGTCCATAAAGTATGCTGCAGGCCTCCTCAAGGTTTCCAGGATCAGTGGGTTGCTGGAGGCAAGTACAGATGACAAAGCTGGTGGACAGTCATCTCCAGGATGCAGGGGTCATGCTTCTGCTTTTCATTATTGGGTAAACTCCCTAGCTTGGTGACATGGCCACAGACTCAGCCTCAGCAGCTGGGCCTGTGCTGAGATTTGCCACAATCTTTTTGAGCAATTCACTCAAACAATTGAGTGAAAGTTCACAATCTCCCAAATGTTTAGTGCAACACAAGAATGGTTAATGAGCGGGAGACTAAAAAGATTTTCAGGTACCTGGTCCCTCGTTCCCTCTGACTCAGCCACTTCATTGTAGACCTCTCCTTGTTGTAGGGTTTTGCTTAGAGTCCCTTTTATGGCCTGACCATGCAGAGGATCCCAGAGAAGTAAGAATCAGCTGGGTTAGGCATTGCCTAGTATCTGTATGAGTCACTTCATGAAGAAGTTTTCTCTGACTCCCAGGGGTGCAAAGAGTCTTGTGTGAGGCTGAGTGCAAATGAAGCCCATAGGCAGATATTCTGTTTATTGCTCTTTCTGATTGCAACTCATTCAACCAGTGTACAGAGTTTGGGCGTTAACCAAGACCTGGGAGGGCAAGTACTTGGCATGCTCCTCGCACACCTGATATTGCTTGCTAATCGCTGCCTTTTTCCACTAAGCCTGGACCTAGTCTCAGAATCCTCAGCACAGCACTCCAAGCTACCATCGTGAATCGGCCAATCTGAATCGGAATGACAAGTGACACCTCTTTTCCAACTTTCTTGTAGATATTTGGGTAACTTTGTATGCGTGTTATTCTTTTGCCAGAGACAAAGGAAGGGGGACCATGCAACTTTATGAGAAGCTGGGACAAGCTCAGGTCCTCCAGGTGAATATTTGCCCCTATTTACCGTGAGCCCAGTGTCATTAAAGACTATTTTGACAGATGTTAAAATGAGGATAGGGAAGGTAAGGACATGCATCACTCAGGTATGAAACACTGAAATGGTACAGGGAAATAGGTGCCCTTGAAAGCACACCTGGTGACTGTGAATAAAAACAAATGGGCAGAACCAACTACTCCTAGGATAACATATCATTACAATTGGAAAAAAAAAAAAAAAAGCAGTGAAAGAAAATAAACAAGGTAAGGAAAAATCATGGGTCCCTCGGTACTTATATTTTTCAAAGAAAAGTATCTTGCTTACACAATTTTTACATGTCTCTGGCATATTCCTAAGGCCACAAAATAATTTGGCAGTGATTTACTGACTTCAGAACACAATTTGTAGCTGTTTTTGTATATTAAACTGAATCTCAGTTTAGTAGTGAATTAAAATGCAAACTTCAATTTAGCATTGAGCTAGAGCTGAAAGTCCAAACAACCACTTGTTTATTAATTCAATCCAGTAACTGGTCCCCGCAGGGAAGAAGAAAACAATTGTTTGAGTGAATCAGTCAAAAAGGTTGTGGCAGATCTCAGCGTAGGTCTAGCTGCTGAGCTGAGTCTGTGGCCATGTCACTGAGCTTCCTTTTTTCCCCTACAGACTGTGCTCTCTCAATGGCACCAATGTATTGTGATTATCTGATGAGACCACTAGAAACCCTGAATGGCTCAGTTGTCTCTCCAGCCAGTCTCCTTTCCTCATAACTAAGGCTTATTATGTGTGAAAGAAAAAAAAAAAATACATTAAGTGGGAAAGCGATAGAATTGAAAAGAGAAAGAACAGCTTAATTTAAATCCATCTTTTCAATTCGGTTCTTGATTTAAGGGTTTCGACTCAGAGCCTAAAAACATTATGTTTTCTTGAGCCATGCACGAAATCATATCAGTTACAAGAAGGTTGACTCACTTGAGCCACTTATTTGCATGAGCATTTAATGGAGCAAATAAAAGGCTACATCAGGCTTCACTACTTTTCCTTAGAGGGACTCCACCACAATTCTCTTCTGTCAACCACCCTATTTTTTTTTTCCCCAAAAGACCCATTGACTACAGAAAGGGCTCTTTTTCCCCCAAATGCATTTGGTTAAATGTACAAAAGAAAAATACTTAAATATCAGAAACCACTGTCTAAGCTAATTGCCCATTAAGTACAAAGTAATAAAGCTGAAAATCTATGGCAAAATTAGAAATGCTTCCGATAGGACAGTTTTAACCTTGAATTAAGGTCAAATTACTTATAATTATCCATAAATGAAATTTTTTTTCTACTTTCACTATTTAAAATTGTAGAGCACGTTGAATAATTATATAAATACTCCGAATATACATCTGACATAGGGATCATGTTTGTCTTGCTCGCCTGTGGCTCCCCAGAGACTATTAAAGTGTCTCGAACTGAATAGGCACTCCATAAATATTTGTTCAACAAATAAACGTGTGAAGAAAAAGGAGAGCAAAAATGTATAAGCAAAGGTGTGGAGATGTGAGTGTGTGTGGCACGCTGTGAGGTTCTTGATTTCTCATAGCATGGCTGTGTTGCGTGGACCAGCGGGAGAGGTGGTTGAAATGGTAGGTTGGGTCTCTAATGTCAGTAAAGAGTTAAGTCTTTTCCAATTGGACATGCAGAGTCATTGAAAGTTTTGCAGTGTGGGAAGGAAGTGTTGAAAGTGAGATTTAAGACATTTAAATAGTTTGTATTACACAGATGAGTTTGATGGGGAAGAGGGTTTTGAGGCACTCTGAGTCTTTAATTGTTAAGAACCTGGTATACGAGCTGGTTTATCAAAGAGTGACAATGTTTCCAAACTAGACACAATGATAATGGTCTCATTCCTATATATCAGAAAACCAACCCCGTTGCCATAGAGCTGATTCCAACTCATAGCAACCCTATAGGACAAAGTAGAACTGCCCCATAGGGTTTCCAAGGAGCACCTGGTGGATTCAAACTGCCAGCCTTTTGGTTAGCAGCCGTAGCTCTTAACCACTATGCCACCAGGGTTTCCCATTCCTATGTAAGTGAAGTAAAATCCTCTCCTCTCTTCCTATCAGGGGAACCCTGGTCGCACAGTGGTTAAGAGCTTGGCTACTAGCCAAAAGTTTGGCAGTTTGAATCCACCAGCTGCTCCTTGGAAACCCTATGGGGCAGTTCTGCTCTGTCCTATAGGGTTGCTGTGAGGTCGCTATGAGTCAGAATCAGCTCAATGGCAATGGGGTTTTTTTTTTTTGCTTTTCTTCCTATCAGGTTGCATAACCCATAAGTAGATAACATACCAGTCAGCCAACCCTGATTGCATTTGGGTAGTTGCACAATGAAGATTATATCAGATTTTGAAGAATAAAGTTTAGTTCTTTCCAGGGGTTCTACTGAACTGAAATGTCCTTGAGACCTTCTCAGATTGCAGTATCCTCCCCTTACTGTACAAATCCTTCATTCCTTTCTCTTCTCCAGTTTTCTCAGGTCTGGCTCACATGTGAGGAATTGATTTCGTTCTAAGACCTCCCAAGTGTTCATAAAAAGAATGTCCTAGAGGCAGAATGGAGCCAAATGACCCTGGACACTGTGATCATGGCTCCCACCACCCTGTGGGACACCTCTCATTTCCCTTGGGTGGACCTTCAACTACACTGTAAGTTCCTTAAAGGCAAGATCCAAATGTAATTCATCTTTGTATTCCCAATTCCCAGTCTGAAATTTGTGCAGAATAGGTTCTCAGTGTATTTGCTAAATGATTTAGAAGTTTGAATGCAGTTTGCTGGCTTTCATATAGAAATAGAAAGCTTCATGGGGACCCTCCAGAACCAGGACTCTTGGATCTAGAGTAGAATCAGTCCCACTGAAGGTATGAAAACACCTCTAAGACCTGTGAATTGTCCAGGTTACTTGTTAATAGTGGGGGAGTTCTGAAAAGGTTACTTTATTCACAATCTCATCTTCTCCCTCTTCTGCTGTTGACAGCTAGTCAGAGATGCTCCTGGATTCTGATTTCGCTTTAGGCAGATTAGCTACCTGTACTTTTAGTTTTCTAACCAATTGAATATTGCCAATAGGGTCACATTTCTTACTTCATAGGTGGCCAGGCAAATGCTCGTGATTCTAAGTCAGGATTGCAGTAGAGTTGAGAAGGATGAGAAATAAAAATGTACGATTCCCATTTTGTGATGTGAAAATTATCTTGTACGTCTATTAAGATTTCTAAAAATGACAATGTGGAATTGTTCACACGTGTGTGTGTTATACACACATGTACAACAAACACATGAATGATGTGTTTGTTGATTATCTAACCCTGCCTTGTAAATATATTTTAGATTATTGGAAGAATTGGTAGAACAGAGAGGAGGGAATTAGAATCAGGTTCTATCCTCCCAGTAATTTAACAGGCTTCACTCTTCTCATCTGTAAAATGAAGAGTTGGGCTAGAACAGCTCTTAAGAATACTTCTAGCTCTTGAATTCCATTACTCATCAGCCTGGCAAAAAATACATAATCATTTGTCAAATATGGATCCAGTGCCCCACACATTACAGAAACTCCGCCAGATAGCCCTCCGTTCCTCCATGACCCCAGTCTCCTACCCCCAAGCCTCCTCTAAGGTGTTCTTACCCACTATCATTAGCTCCCACCTAAAAAGTTGACTTTCTCCTCTGAACTTCACCTTTTATCAGCCCTTTCTCTTTCTACTTCCTCTTGTTGCATTTAAATCATACTGGTCTCCTTTTTTTTCTTTCCCAGTCTGATTTCCTTTAGGAATATATTCTTATGAATTTCATTTCAGTCATGCTTCAAACATATATTAAGCACCAAATGTTTTCCAGACCTCATATTGGGCCATGAGTTTATGAACACAGAAAAACGTGGTTCTTATGCATAGTGAACTCACAGCCTAATGGAGATTGTCTGTAGTATGACTTTTATGGGCTCTTTCCTTGATTAAAAAAAATATTAAAAATTATATCTTATAACTGCATTGGTATAAAGATGAATATATTGTTATATGTTAAACCATTTTCTTCAACCTCAAAGTTATTTTTTTTTTTTCTTCAGTGCCTACTACGCCTAATGAATAGGTTGGATCTGGAGGAGACAGACAAGTAAATGATTATAGAATGGGCAACATGAACACACTCTGGAAATCAGCAATTCACTGCAGAAAGATGTCCAAGCTGCACTGATGGCATTGGTGAAAAACAAGGCTTCAGGAATTGACTGAATATCAATTGAGATGTTTCAATAAATGAATGCAACACTGGAAGCGCTCACCCATTTATGCCAAGAAATTTGGAAAAACCTGGCTGACCGACTGGAAGAGACCCATCTTTGCACCCTTTCCAAAGAAAGGTGATCCAACAGAACGCAGAAGCTATTGAACAATGTCATTAATATTGCACATGAGTAAAATTTTGCTGCAGATCAATCAAAAATGGCTGCAGAACTCATTGACAAGGAACTTCCAGAAATTTAACCTGGATTCAGAAGAGGAACGAGGAATATCATTGCTGATGTCAGATGGATCTTGGCTAAAATCAGAAAATATCAGAAAGATGTTTACCTGTGTTTGATTGACTATGCAAAGGCATTCAACTCTGTGGCTCATAACAAGTTATGGGTAACATTGTGAAGAATGGGAATTCCAGAATACTTCATTGTGGGAACTGTAAATAGACCAAGAGGCAGTTGTTCAGACAGAACAAGAGGATACTAAAAAAGGTGTGTGTCAGTGTTGTATCCTTTCACCATACTTATTCAATCCGTGTGCCGAGCAAATAATCCAAGAAGCTGGAGTGCATAAAGAAGAATGTGACATCAGGACTAGAGGAAGACCCATTAACAATCTGCAATATGTGAATGACACAACCTTCCTTGCTGACAGTGAAGAGGACTTGAAGCACTTGCTGATAAAGATCAAAGACTACAGCCTTCAATATGGATTATGTCTCAACATAAGGGTAACAAAAATCCTCACAACTGGAACAATAAGCAACATCATGATAAATGGAGAAAATATTGAAATCGTCAATGTTTTCATTTTACTTGAATCCACAATCAACATCCATGGAAGCAACAGTCAAGAAATCAAATGACGTATTGCACTGGGCAGATCTGCTGCAAAAGACCTCTTTAAAGTGTTAAAAATTAAAGATGTCACTTTTAGGACTACGGTGCACCTGACCCAAGCCAGGGTATTTTCAGTCGCCTCATATGCAAGTGAAAGCTGAACAATGAATAATGAAGACTGATGGAGAATTGATGCCTTTGAATTATGGCGTTGGTGAAGAATATTGAATATACTGCCAGAAGAATGGACAAGCCTGTCTTGGAAGAAGTACTGGCAGAATGCTCCTTAGAAGTGACTATGGCAAGACTTAGTTTCATGTACTTTGAACATGTTATCAGGAGGGACCAGTCCCTGGAAAAGGACATCATGCTGGGCAAAGTAAAGTGTCAGTGAAAAAGAGGAAGACCCTCAATGAGATGCATCGACACAGTGGGTGCAACAATGGGCTGTAACATAACAATGACTGTGAGAATGTCACAGGACTGGGCAATATTTTGTTTTGCTGTACACAGGGTCGCTATGAGTCAGAACCAACTCAATGGCACCTAACAAACACAACACCCTTACACCTGCATTCAAGAAAAATTTTGTCTTCTGAGGAGAGAGAAGGACAGGCCAGAAACAACCCAGGGAACCTAGAAATGGTAGTTTAGGGTCCAGGGAAATTGCTCTTTATATTATTGATCTTTTATGATCTTGAAAGTCTTTTCTCTGGTAGCCTACCTATTCCATATATCATCAATTCATTCACTCACTCATTGAAAGTCGTTTATGTCCCAGTCAGAAATACTGTCCTAGGTGCTTGGGATACATTAGTAAACAAACAGACAAAATATTCTATGCTAACCCACCTGTCACAGAAATCTGAAGATATGGCTTTTTTATATGCATTTTTTTTTCCCACTTTGTGCTTTGGGAGCAAGAAGCTGATGTGTTTCCCATTGGTTTGAGGGTAAGTGCACACCAGTGCTCAGAGCTTCCTGACACTGCTCAGTACGGAATGTTCCAGGCTACCGAGAAGGTGGTACCTGAGGAGTCACTTACCGGCAGGTTATATGATAACTGAAAGATAATCTTTCTGAACTTGAACTACTGTTCTGAAGTGTGTTTGGAAAGAGTTCTTTTGGTCCTTTAATTCTTTAGGAGTTTCGTGTTAAATATACATGTTTGATATTGATGCAACCATTGCAACATAAATATTTTGACTTAAAATAGAAATCCTGGTTCCATTTAGGTTTTTATGAGAAAATGGATGACCTGATTTTTTTTTCAGGTAACAGGTGGAAGGTTCCAAATTTTTGGCATGGGAGAAAGAAAAAAAGAACAAACCTTAACGTTCTGTGTTTACAGGGAAAACTCAAAGCATAGCTAATTCAAGTAATACCATTTATGAGTGTGTCACAAGTAGGAGATGAAAAAAGAACTCCTGAAGTAAAGACTAATAATTTCCCGTTAGCTGTGGTCCATTAAGCTGGCCATTTTTTTCCAGATGTTCTTGTTTTTTTTAATTGGCAGAAAACTTTAGTGTTATTTCCTGTTAATTTAGTCTCTAGTCTGGCTGATTGCATTGTCTCTAATGCTGTAGACGAAATTGCTGGATCTCTATAGGAAAGAAAGTAGGACAGTGGATGCTACCCTGGTGAGGGAGCTGCCTCTTTTCCCCAGAATGATGCATAGAAATCAATTAGATAGAGCATAATCAAATGTGATGCCAGTCACTATTCCTAGTCATCACTATTGCCAAGTGCTTACCATGGTCCACAGACAGCAGTGTCCACAAGTATTCATTTCTTCAGGGTTCATTTTCAGTGTTGAATGTACTGATGAGATTTAAGCAACAAATAGTCATCAGCTATTGGGCACTTATGACATGAGCTGTGACAGGACAGGAAGGCATTCTTTGACAAATAAGCTACTTAAGTAAGTCTAAGTATCTCCTTCTTATAGTAAGAGACTTATGAACAGCAAGCCAACTTTTAGAAGCAGAAACCTGCCACTGAGGTCTTAGTCTGAACTGCAATGTAGATGGTTTGAAGCCTTACACCATGAAACAATAAAGTCTGTATAATTTAGTCTTAATTGCAAGATCACTTCCATGACTTCCTATTTCTCTCTGATTTATTATTCTACATAGGGTGATTCATTAGGGGTTGAAAAGAAAAGAAATACAGACTCTCAGGTAGGGTTAAAAGGAATCAGTCATTACATTCAATACTGAGCCTAAAAATGTGGGATGTGCTTTCCTCCTGGTCTCTTGTTTTCCTTTGGGTTAGTGTTAGCTGGAATCCTGGGAGAGATTTGGCAAGAAGAACAATATTGAAATGAAAATTCTCTGGGTGCTCTCAGCCCACTGAGCTTAGAAGCAGCAAAGAAAGCAAAATGGGCCAATACAGGTAGGTAAAATGCAGCCTTTGCTGTTTACCATTTAGTCGCTAAGATTCTCAAGTTGTGGGTTCCCATAGGTCCCAAGAGGGTTGTAAACAGTAGGATCAGGCAAATGCAGTGGAGCAAAGGCAATAGGGAACATTAAATGCATTTGCCATTGGGTAGTTGAGGGGAAGAGAGTTTTTAGGAAGGTTTTAAAAGAGCTGACAAAAAAAAAAAAAGATATTACCACAACTCTTCACCCTCCCTCTCTGAGGAGATACCATGAAAGATACAAGGAGCTACATTGGCAATAGTTAGAGGCACAGCATAGTCTATACAGAAATATTTTACATTTCAGCCCATGTAATAAGCTTGTCATGCATATCAAGATGGAAGGAATGGAATTGAATGACTACACTGAAAATCCTGACACCAAGGAAATCGCAAAAGACAGTGTGAACGATTCTGACAAGAAGATTGATTTTTAAGCCTTTTGAAAACCACATGAAATGAAAGAGGAAAAGAAAAAAAAAAACCTCTATCCAAAGCATCAGGTTTTACAAATCATCATATGTGATTAGAGAGAGAAATTGCATGTTATGTGGCAAAATAAGATTGTGCAAACGTGGACACAGAGTTCAATCTGGGTACATGTTATACATGCTTTCACTAGAGAGAAAAGATAGCCTTTTCCCCCAGGGCTTTCCCTGTGGAAAGAAAAATCTAAGACTTATGGCAAACGAGCCTTTGCTTCTTCTACTCATTACTGATACACAACTGAATTTGATTCAAGACACTGAATCTTATTTTCAAAGCGCTGAATATATTAGATCTGGGCTATCTTTCTAGTGAAGAATGATAATGAAACCACCAAAGTTTTAGACATTATAATCTTATTTGGTACAGTTTTTCAAGCCCGGGAGGCCTGAGGTTTTCATGGTTTGGAATCAGGACAGAGAATGACGGTGCTTACACATAATTGTGTTCACAATGACAATGCCTTCTAGGTTTACAAACAAATGTATGATGATGATGATGATATCATGATGATGAAGAAGATGATGATGTCTTCTAGAGCCCAAGATTGCAGTTTGCATACTAGCGTCCTTGACTTTGCTTCCACATAGGCATTAAACAAAGTTTTTTTGGCCAAAACCCCTATGATTACTACCCTGGACAAAAACCTATAGTTCGATATTGCTCAAGGAAAAATGTCTTACTTTTTCATTATCAGATCGAGCAAATCTTGCACGTCAGTTGGGCTTTACAGAAAGATATTTTAAGTGGTGATAATTGCGGCTCGGTAGTCTGGATAAAAACATTGCATGTATCACTTTATATTGTAATTTAAATGCATTATCTATTCCAATATTAGAGTCTGATAAATTCTAAGAGTGTGTTAAGTATTATGTGCTCATTGATTCTCCAGAATCTTAAGTCAATATTAGAAAAACAAGGTAGATTTTATCCTTGACCAAATATTATGGTAAATCGAGGATTTGTAAATACAACAACCATCTATTACCTGCAGTTCCAAGGTGTTAAAATTTCTGAAAACTAACTAATTTAGTGGCAAAATCTAAACTATCTTGAACTCATTTGGCAGCACAACCTGGCCTGAATTGACATAAGGCTATGTAAGTTCTTTAAATCGTTTGATTTAAATACTTGTAAATGTTTCTATAGAAAAATCAGTGGGTTTGATTACAGGGTGCTGCATTGGGGTTGCCAGGTAATACAAAGAACACGCACTGTAATATCTTTCAAAAATCTACTAAGTTCTGAATCCGGAAATATATCTGGCCAAGAAGTTTTGCTAAGGGATAGAGGACCTGTATTAACCTGCGTCTTAGGATGAATCTCAGTTCCCAAGTTATAGTATGTGAAAAACGTTACTTCCTTTCTTTCCTTTAAAACAACTTCAGGTTGTATCTGAGTCCCGAAGCACTAAATCATGGTCAGAACACCCTTTTCCTCCGTACTCCCAGTTGCCATGGAGTCTGCTCCAATTCCTGGTGACTCTGATGTGTGTCAAAGTAGAGCTGTGCTCCACAGGGTTTTCAAAGGCTGCTTTTTCACCATCCCCACCCCTCCCCTCCCTTGTAACCATCAAAGATTGTTCCTTTTTTGTATATAAACCATTTCATGAGTATTTACGGTAGGGGTCTCAGCCAATATGTGTCCTTTTGTGATTGACTTATTTCACCCAGCATAATGCCCTTCAGATTCATCTATGTTATGAGATGCTTCACAGATTCATCGTTGTTCTTTATTATTCCATAACACTCCATTGTGTGTATGTACCACAGTTTGTTTATCCATTCACCCGTTGATGGGCATCTAGGCTGTTTCCATCTTTTGGCTATTGTGAACAATGCTGCAGTGAACATGGGTGTGCGTATGTCTATTCCTGTGACGACTCTTATTTCTCTAGGACATATTCCTAAAAGTGGGATTGCTGGATCATGTGGTATTTCTATTTCTAGCTTTCTATGGAAGCGCCATGTCATTTTCCAAACACTTGCAACACTTTGCATTCCCACCAGCAGTGCATGAGTTCCAATCTCCCCGCAGCCTCTTCAACATTTGTAATTTCCCGTTTTATTGATTTGTGCCAGTAATGCCGGGGTGAGATGGTACCTCACTGTGGTTTTGATCTGCATTTCTCTAATGGCAAGAGATGGTGAGCATTTCTTCATGTGTCTATTGGCCACTTGGCATGCCTTCTTTGGTGAAGTGTCTGTTCATTTCCTTTGTCCATTTTTTAATTGGATTCTCTTTTTCTTGTAGAGGTGTTGGATTTTAGTAGATTTTTTGGATTTTGTAGATTTTAGAGATTAGACCTTTGTCTGATTTGTAATAGCCAAATTTTTTTCCCCAGTCTGTAGGTTCTCTTTTTACTCTTTTGGTGAAGTCTTTTGAATAGCACAAGTGTTTAATTTCCAGAAGATTCCCGTTATCTAGCTTATCCTCTGGAGTTGTGTGTTGTTGGTTGTGGTTTGTATCCTGTTAATGTCATGTACTAGGGCCTCTAGCATTGATCCTATTTTTTCTTCTATGAACATCGTGGTTTTTGGCTTTCTTTTTAGGTCTTTGATCCATTTTGAGTTAGTTTTTGTATATGGTGTGAGGTATGGGTCCTGTTTCATTTTTTTGCAGATGGACATCCAGTTTTGCCAGCCCCGTTTGTTAAAAACACTGTGTTTTCCGCACTTGATGGGCTTTGGGCCCTTGTGGAAGATCAGGTGACCATAAGTGGATAGATTTACATCTGGGTTCTCCACTCTGTTCCACTGATCAATGTATCTGTCATTCTACCAGTATCAGGCTGTTTTGACTACTGTAGCTGTATAGTAGTTTCTGAGATCAGATAGTGCAAGTCCTTCTACTTTATTTTTGTTCTTCAGTAGTGTTTTACTTATCCGGGGCTTCCTCCCTTTCCGTATAAAGTTAATGATAAGTTTTTCCATCTCTTTAAAGAATGCTGTTGGTATTTGGATCAGTATTGCATTGTATTTTTAAATCGCTTTGGGTAGAACGGGGCAGTTCTACTCTGTCCTCTAGGGTCGCTATGAGTTGGAATCGACTCGACGGCACTGAGTTTGTTGTGAGTTTTTTGGGTAAAATTGTCATTTTCACAATGTTTAATCTACCTATCCATGAGCATGGTATATTTTTCCATTTATGTAGATCTCTTTTGGTTTCTTGCAGTAGTGTTTTGTAATTTTCTTTGTATAGGTCTTTTACATCCCTGGTTAGATTTATTTCTAAGTGTTTTTAGGGGCTATTATAAGTGGTATGGTTTTCCTGATTTCCTTTTCGTCATTCTCTTTATTGGTGTATAGGAATCCAACTAATTTTTGTATGTTTATCTTGTATCCTGCTATCTGCTGAATCTATTAGTTTCAGTAGTTTTCTGATGGAGTCTTTGGGTTTTCTGTGTATAGTATCATATCATCTGCAAATAGGGAGAGTTTAACTTCTTCATTACCAATATGGATGCCCTTTATTTCTGTTTCTTGCCTTATTGCCCTAGCTAGGGCTTTCAAAACAGTGTTAAATAGGAGTGGTGATAAAGGGCATCCTTGTCTTGTTCCTGTTCTCAAGGGAAATCTTTTCAGCCTCTTTCCATTAAGAATGATGTTGGCTGTTGGTTTTGCATAGATGCCCTTTATTATGTTGAGAAATTTCCCTTGTATACCTATTTTATTGAGAGTTTTTATCAAGAATGGGTGTTGGACTTTGTTGAATGCCTTTTCTGCATCGAGATGATCATGTGATTCTTTCTTTTTATTTATGTGTTGGATTATATTGACTGATTTTCTAATGATGAACCATCCTTGCATACCTGGTATGAATCCTACTTGGTCATGGTGTATTATTTTTTTGATATGATGCTGAATTCTATTGGCTAGAATTTTGTTGAGAATTTTTGCGTCTATATTCATGAGAGATATTGGTCTGTAATTTTCTTTTTTTGTGGTGTCTTTGCCTGGTTTTGCTATCAGGGTTATGCTGACTTCATAAAATGAGTTTGGAAGTATCACTTCCTTTTGCATGTTCTGAAATAGTTTGAGTAGTACTGGTGTAAGCTCTTCTCTGAATGTTTGGTAGAAATCTCCAGGAAAGCCATCTGGGCCAGGGTTTTTTTTTTGTTGGGAGTTTTTTGCTTTATCTTTTCAATCTCTTCTCTTGTTATGGGCCTGCTCAGATTTTCAACATAGTTTTGTGTTAGCTTGAGTAGGCAGTGTATTTCTAGAAATGTGTCCATTTCCTCTAGGTTTTCAAATTAGTTGGAGTATCATTTTTCATAATACTCTATTATGATCCTTTTTATTTCAGTTGAGTCTGTTGTAATGTCCCCAATTTCACTTCTCATTTGGGTTATTTGTGTCCTCTCCCATTTTTTCTTTTGTCAGTTTGGCCAGTGGTTTGTCAGTCCTTTCAAAGAAACAACTTTTGGTTTTGTTGATGCTTTCTATTGTTTTTCTGTTCTCTGTTTCATGTATTTCTGCTCCGATCTTTATTATTTTCTTTCTTCTGGTGGCTGTGGGCTCTTGTTGCTGTTCTCTTTTTATTTGTTCAAGTTGTGTAACTAATGTTTTGATTTTGTCCCTGTCTTCTTTTTTGATGTGTGCATCTAGTGCTATAAATTGACCTCAGATGACTGCCTTCGCTGTGTCCCAAAGGATTTGGTATATGTTTTCATTCTCATTTGATTCTAGGAATTTTTTTATTCCATCTCTGATTTCTTCTATTACCCAGGAGTTTTTAAGCAAGGTGTTATTCAGTTTCCATGTAATTGATTTTTTTTCTTTACTCTTCCTATTGTTAATTTCTACTTTGACGGCATTGTGGTCACAGAAGATACTTTCTATTATCTCAATGTTTTGGATTTTGTTGAGGGTTTCTCTGTGGCCTAAGACATGGTCTATTCTGGAGAACGTTCCATGTGCATTGGAAAAGAATGTGTAAATTGCAGTCGTTGGGTGGAGTGTTCTATATGTCTATAAGGTCAAGTTGGCTGATTGTGTTCTTTAGCTTTTCTGTATCTTTGTTGAGTTTCTTTCCAGATGTTCTGTCCTTTACCGACAGTGGTGTGTTGAAGTGTCCTACTATGATTATGGAACTGTCTATTTCTCTTTTCAGTGCTGTTAGAGTTTGTTTTATGTATTCGGGAGCCCTGTCATTGGGTGTATAAATGTTTACTATGGTTAAGTCTTCGTGATGGATTGTCCCTTTAATCATTATATAGTGCCCTTCTTTGTCTTTTATGGTGCATTTTGTTTTAAGTCTATTTTATCTGAGATTAGTATTGCCTCTTCTGCTCTTTTTTGGTAGTTATTTGCTTGATATGTTTTTTTCCATCCTTTGATTTTTAATAAATACACGTCTTTGTTCCTAAGGTGTGTCTCTTGTAGACAGCATACTCATGGATCCTGTTTTTTATCCATTCTGTCACTCTTTGTCTCTTTATGTGTATGTTTAGGCCATTTACATTCAGTGTAATTATTGATAGGTGTCAGTTTATTGTTGTCATTTTGTATTGCTTTTTTTGTTGTGCTAACATTTTCATTTTTCCTCTTACTCTCCTGTGCTGAGTTCCTTTGTTTGTGGATTTCTGTTTCAATTCTTTTGTTTTTGTAGATTTTGTTTTTATTGAGCCTTTATGTTTTTCTTGTTTATTTTGATGAGTAGGTTCGTTAACTTTCTTTATGGTTACCTTGAAATTTACCCTTAACTTCCTAGGTTTGAACCAGTCTATTATTACTTGATATTGCCTTGCCTTCCTCTCCATTAGAAAGTTCTATACCTACACCGTTTACTCCCTCTTTTATTGTTCTGACATTGTCGTCATTTACAGATTAACCTCTCTGGTTCCCTGTTGCAATTCTTTTGGTTTTGCATAGTCCTTGAGAGTTCATTTCCTGTGTTGGTATCTGGCTGGTACAACCTTGTGTCCTAGGTTGTGGTCTGATGTTGTTTGTTCTCAGACTGAAGGACTCCCTTTAATAATTCTTGTAAGTTTAGATTGGTTTTTACATATTCCCTTGATTTCTGTTTATCTGGAAATGTCCTAATTTCACCATCACATCTGAACGAAAGTTTTGCAGAGTATATTATTTGTGGTTGGCAATGTTTTTCTTTTTAAGGTTTTATATATATCATCCCTTTGCCTTCTGGCCTGCATGGTTTCTGCCAAATAAACAGAGCTTCGTCTTATTGTTTCTCCTCTGGATGTGCTTTTTTTCTCGAGCTGCTCTCAGGATTTTTTCTTTGTCTTTGGTTTTAGCAAGTGTGATTATGATATGCCTTGGTGTTTTTCTTTTGGGGTCTATCCTATATGGGGTTCGTTGAGCTTCTTGGATGGTCAGCTTTTCATCATTCATGATATTAGGGAAGTTTTCTGTCGGAATTCTTCAATGATCTTCTCTGTTTTCCATTTTCGCTCCCTGTTCTGGAACTCTGATCACTCCTAAATTTTTGCTTTTGATTGTATCCCACATAATTCTCAGGGTTTCCTCATTTTCCTTCATTCTTTTTTCTGATTTTTCCTCAAACAGAGTTGTATCCAAGTGTTTGTCTTCAGTTTCATTGATCCTGTCTTCCATCATTTCAAACCTGCTCCTCGGCCCTTCTATGACACTGTCCATTTATTTCTGAAATCCTTTTATTTAGCTTTTGTATTTCTAATTGTTGTTTTTGTAAGATTTCTAGTTGTGAATTTATTTTGGCATTTTGTTCCTGTATTATTTTCCTGAATGCTTCCATTTTTTTTGTCTGTATTTTCCATGAATTTGTCTGCCACTTCCATAAATTGGTCTATTTTTTCCACATTTTTGTCTGCTTTTTGCTTCAACTCTTGCATAGCTCTGAAAATTCAAGATTTGAATTCCCTGTCAGGTAGTTCTAGTACCTTTTCTTCTACTGGAAAGTTATCTGGTGTTTTATTTTGGATGCCTATTGGAACCATCCTGTCTTGTTTTTTTTTTTTAAATATGTTTTGATATTGTCTGCTGGCTTCAGGACATTCAGTAGTTATTTTCTTTGTTTCTTGATTGTAGATTTGTTTGTTTCATCCTGCTTTTTTGCTTTATTTGGTTATGTCTGAGCAGACAGGCTGTGGATTCTTTTTTGTTTGCTCATCTGTAATCACGATATTTTTCACTTCCTTGTCCAGTGGACAGGGCCACTCACTCAGCTATGATGCAGCAGGGCAGGTCCAGCTGAAGGGGAGGAGCTCGAATGGGTTGTTTGTGGCATGTACTAGGGTCAACAGGGCGGGCCAGAAATCAGTGCTGGGCAGGTTCCTGTAGGCCATGCCTGTGCTGCTTGGAGGAGTGATGTTCAGTGCATGGTGCACATAGACAGGAAAAAGGGGAGAGGTTGTGATGTATAGAGCTAGTAAGAGTATGGAAAAGAGAAGACAGAAACAGGAGCCAAAAACAAACAAAGGAAAAAAAGGAAAGATTTCAAAGGGAGCTTGCCATTGGAGTGGAGAGATAAGAACCTGAGAAATGGATAGAAGCAAAAATAATAATAATAACTAGATAAAAAATTGGAAAAGAAGAAGAAAAGAAAAGTCCCCAGGGGTCCCACCAGTGTAGCCATGAAGACCAGAGAAGCCTCCCAGGTTGGGCAGTATAGCTTGGCCAGAGGGGGGTATAGATGTCACATTGCACCAGGTATTCAGGAGACTAGAAAAGAAGGTAAGTATAGATAGATGAGAACTGAGAAATGAAGAAAGACAGAAAGGGAAAGATTGTGGGGAGTGGCTCTTTGTCTACAGTGCAGCCCAGCTAGAAGGGACTCCCAAGTATGAAAAGAGAAAGAAAACAAACAGAACAAAGAAAAACAAAACAACAAAAAAAAAAATCCAAACCCAGTGCCATCAAGTGGATTCTGACTCATAGCAACAAAACAAGCAAAAAAAAAAAAAAAAAAGCCCCAGGGATCCCACCAGTGTGGTGTCACCGGGCCGGGGGAGTGCATCCCCAGTCAAGCAAGGCTTCATACCCTTTCAAGAAGAAGCAAAGATGGCATATGGAGCCAGGTGTTCAAGAGAAAGGAGGGGGAGGCAGTGGGAGGCCCTGAAGAAACCAGAAGAAATGGAAAGAAGTAACACTGCCTCAGGGACTCAGCCTGTGTGGACGAGGTGAATCCAAGTGGCCTAGGGTGGAAGCAGTGGCCTCCTGGCCAAGAAACTGTGGCTGAAAGGAAGTAGAGGAGGCCGAAGAGAGAGAGGAAGAAGGGTGGGGATTAGGAAAGCGTATATCACTCATTACTGAGTGCTCCGTCTCCTGCTGGGAACTTCGTAAAGCTCCTTTCCCATGCTCCTTGTCTGCAATGTGGGTGAGGCGAATGGAAGCGGCATGGACTCTCCACTTCCCAGCTGGCCGAGCCCCTGCAGCAAGCCACGAAGCTCGGAGGAAGGGCAGCTAGGAGGGGATCTGGGGTAGGAAAGCGTGTATGGCTGGTTACCAGGTGCTCTGTCTCCTGCTTTCCCATGCTCCTGGTCAGTCAATTTCTGACAGGAGTCCAAGATGGCGAATCCATGCTGCGTTAGCTGATAAGGAATATGGGCAAGTATCTCTCCTGATCTCAGTCCTCTGTCAGTTTCTTATTCCTTTCGGTGTTTGGCTGAGTTCTTTATCTCTTCATTTGACACTTCTGGTTCCAAGAATGACACATATCTCTGTTTTACTTAGTTGTTTGGGTCTTCGCTGTGGAGGGACAGTGTGCTGCTTCTGTCTATGGTGCCATGTTGGCTGGAAGTCCAAAGGCTGATTTTTGGAAGTGGATCACCATGCCTTTCCTCTGAGGAGCCTCTGGGTGGACTTGAACTTCCAGCATTTCAGTTAGGAGCCAAGTTAGGAGTTAACCTTTTACACCGCGAAGGGACTCCCTCCCACCTGTAGATAACCCCAACCAGAGGAGACGCATGTTGTTGTTGTTACTAGGTGCCATCGAGTTGGTTCCGACTCATGCTGACCCTACGTACAATGGAACAAACACTGCCCAGTCTTGTGCCATCCTCACAATCGTTGTTATGCTTGAGCCCATCGCTGCAGCCCCTGTGTCAACCCATCTTGCTGAGGGTCTTCCTCTTTTTCCCTGACTCTCTACTTTACCAAGCACAAAGTCCTTTTCCAGGGACTGATTCCTCCTGATAACATGTCCAAAGTATGTGAGACGTACTTGTTTCTAAGGAGCATTCTGGTTGTACTTCTTCCAAGATAGATTTGTTTGTTCTTTTGGCAGTCCATGGTATGTTTAATATTCTTCACCAGCATCACAATTAGCATGACCTAATCAGGAAAACCCTGGTAGCCTAGTGGTTAAGTGCTACGGCTGCTAACCAAAAGGTCAGCAGTTCAAATTCACCAGGTGCTCCTTGGAAACTCTATGGGGCAGTTCTACTCTGTCATATGGGGTCACTATGAGTCAGAATCAACTTGACGGCAATGGGTAATCAGGAGAAGGTCTTCTAATCTCCAGTTCATTATGATTGCCAGTAGTGTGCCCTACTCATCTTTGTATGCCTGGGACTTTTCTGGGTTTTAGCATTGAAGGTCCTGCATCCCAGGGACCATTCTAGGCAACCTGGGACAGCGGTCTCCTTTGCCCTTACTCAAGCTTGTGGTGGTCCTGGAAGGTTTGCTGACTACTTTTGTTCTAGTATCTTGCTCTTTTGAGGTATACCATGCAGCTATCCCCTTTGAGGGTTTTGGCCAAGGAGTGGTTCCAAATCTCAGGTGCTCATGGGATCCATAGACCTTTTCCCCCTTGCCACTGTTTCCTCTCCCCTTGTCTTCAAAAACATTCACTTTCTCCCCGCCTTCACCAAGATCCTTACATTGTCTCTTCAATGAGCTCATGTTTTGACAAACAACAGGAAGAGAACTGAACTTCAGGCTGCCTCTGCTTTCTTCCCAGCGAAAATCTCTGAGGCACAGAAAGGCCTGCTTAAAACGGGGGAGGAGGAAGATAAGGAGAGCAAGTCCAAATGAACACATTAATGAATTGCCTTGCTGTATGTATGTCTATGCTATAGAGGTGCTCTTCTTTTTCTCTCTGACAAAATTTAAAGCCTCTAGAGGAAGCGCTTTTGTTCTCATAAATCCTTTGTTTGGACAGTGAGGTACTGGCTGTGCTAACATCTAACACTTCTAGTTGTTTTACTCTTTACAGTGCTCTTTTGCATATGTTATCTCATGGCAGGGTATTATTATTCCTATATCTATATGGACAGATAAAAACATTAAATGATGTTTTCACAAAGGTAGAGATACCAGCACCCCTGAATTAGTTTTTTTGACAAATTCATGAAAATAGCCTTAAAAAGTCTTAAACAGCAAAATATTTCCATCCATATATCTTCTTTGGTTATCCTAAATTCAGAGGGTTTAAAAAATTTTGAAGTATTCTCTCAGAAGCGATATCCCCAAATATATATGGATACAAATACAAAAAATGAATGAAAGCAATCTGCTCATCTGCTTTTGTCAGAGCACAACAAAATCTTAAATGAAACTAGCCACAAACATTTTCAATACACAGCTCAGAGAAATGTTACCCAGATACAGGAACCAGCGTCTGGCAGAAGAATAGATTCTTTGATATGGAAGGAAGTGCACAGGTACTTGGATAGCTGCCCAGTATCCATTTCCACTTTTTTTTTTTCTTAACGGATTCTCACATCTTCCATGAACCCTAGAAGAAGCTGAGCTCCAGGAGTAATATAATCGGTCAAAAATCAGTGTCATCCTCTTTCCCAAGGATTAGTTCAGAAATGTTATGTGTTCCAGTTGTGGCTGATAGGACATGAAGAAAGATTTGCTGAAGGATTGTGGGCAAGCTATTTTATACACTTAAGAGAGGTCCAGAGGCAGCCAATTTTTCATTTCTACCTGCTGGGACTGAAGAAGGAGGTAGCTCTGAACACTACTGGCAGCCATTCCACAACCCTAAAGGAACCAGCTCTAGATGATATTGATGACAGAATAAAGAGACAAAGGTACCCAGGTCTTTGATGAAATTATTGAACCACTGAACCAGCAAATTCTGAAGACTGTCCTACCTCTGGACTTTTTTAAAAAAAAATTTTTTAAAAACGAATACCTGTCCTTAAGAAATAATGTATCTAAATATATATTAAGTACATTGAGTACATTTTATTCTTTTTATGAAGTATAATAATATGCATAATATATAAGTCCATTAAATATGCTTAAGTGTATCAAAGACAGAGTTGGGTTTTCTGTTCCTTGCAGCCAAAAGCATTCTAACAAATACGGAGACCTATTTTTTTTCTCTCCTTCGGTCTTCATTTTAAGGATGAAGAAACAAAGGCCCAGACAGCGCACATAATGTACCAAGGTCATAGGACTAGGATTAAATTTCAATTTATAAATCCTAGATCAGTTCTAAAGAAAATTTCAGAGATGACTTTTAACATGGCTTGGGTAACTGATTTATAACAGTTCAGGCTGATACCTAGAACAGTAGAAAGCTTTAAACTAGAGTTTACCATGGATACCTCCAAGGGATCCCTTGGGGTCCTGGAGTTTCAATTCAGGAATTTCTTACCCTCTGGAATTCTGTCTGCCAAGCTCATGTATTAGAGAAATGTAGGACCTGGGATGTTCCAGACAACTGAGACGCTCCATTTAATTACTTTCTCTTAAGCCAAGGGCCAGGACTAAGAAATCAGCTTCCTGTTCTATCTCGTCAAGACTCTACCCTGGTGCTTCAAGAATATCAGAATGAGGGCCCTCCCCAAAGCAGAAAACAGCAGCCCTATTTGGAGAGAGTTGGGGCCCCAAAGACCTCAACATCTCAAAGATTTCCTCAATGATATCTGTCTGCAGATCACAACGATTCTGTAAAGTTCAGTGTTAAAATGACTCAAACCTCTCTTTGTTTATAATTTATGTTTTTCTTTCTGCTAGTGTCTTCTACGCCACCCATCTGTCAGTTTGTCATGCTGTTGTTGCATGTCTGGTGCTATGATCTTGGAAGCTGTACCACCTGTGTTTCAAATGCCAGCAGGGTCACCCATGGTGGGCAGGTTTCAGTAGAGCCTTCAGACTAAGACAGACTAGGAAGAAGGAAAAATTAGTCAATGAAAAACTTTATGAGTCACAACATAACATTGCCTGACATGCTTGATTTGGACACAGAATCAGGAGGGATCAAGTGCTAGAGGAGGACATCATGTTTGGGGAAGTAGAGGGCCAGCAAGGGGAAGGGAGACCCTTGGAGAGGTGGATTGGCACAATAGCTACAACAATGTGGCAGCCAGCAATTGTAAGGATGATGCAGGACTAGCAAATTTTTGCTCTGTTGTATATACAGTCGCCATGAGTTTGAATCGACTTGATAGCAGCTAACAACAACGATGTCTCCTCTCATACACTCCACACTTCCACCATGTCCAGCCTTGTACTTGCTACAGCTGTGGAGGGTAGAGGAAAAGCTGAGTGATGTACCAGCCCTTCCCCAAGTCTCTCACCAGGATGGGGTACTATTCCATTCCCTAATCTTTGCATTTCTGCTGTGCTTCCGGACTCTAAACTCTCCATGTTTCCCCCCATGGTGGTTCTTGATGATACCAGGGTCTCTCTGAAAGAAAAAAAAAAAAGAGGGGGCAGGTAAATGGGGCCAGTAAGCCCTCCACCCACTGCCACAATCAGCTCTGCTTACAGCCAATTACTCTGATGCCTTAGAGTTCATGGCTGGGGCCTGAGATATTTGCCACCTGCCTTTGGGAGTCGCAGGTGTCCTTCAGGATCTGTCTGCTTCAGTTTATCATTTGGATTTTTTTGTAATTTTTAATGTTGATAAATTGACAGTTTTAAATAAAAATAACTTACTGCATTATTTCCCAACCTCTTTCTTTTTTTAGTTTGTGGTAATATGTTGCCAGTAACGTGCAGTAAATGTGGAGGGAGGGAGTATATTCCTTTTAAGGTGCTTACAGGAGCTCTTTGGTGTGCAAGCCACCACCAAAGGAAGAAGTAGTGATTATTTTTCATTGATGGTGCTTTGGAACTCTTTCTGCAAGGCTTAAAAGGAGATGTTTCTCTCTGAGGGATGCTGGCTGAATCAGAGGCATGTGCTGTGCTCAGCAGAGTACGTTTAGAGCGCCTTTGTTTCAGCACACACAAAATGATGCTAATGCTACTTCTTGCTATTCTGTTCCTATCCTTCTTGCCCTTAGGTCTTTAAAGTCAGCGTGATGGAGAACAAGAGAGAAAGAGTCGTGCCCTGGCAACCACTGTCGGGAAACAGGCTTCTCTGAAGCTATAAATTAGAGAGATAACCCACTTATAGGAGGTGTGTTCATATGTAACGTGGAAAAATTTGACAGTGCAGAGACTATTGCTACTTTTACTTTCAACTGTTTTTTGTTTGTTTGTTTGTTTGTTTAATAACATCATTGATGTTTGCTAAATGCAGAAAAGCGTAAAGAAGAAAACCATGGCACATAATCCTATCATCACGTAATCCCTGTTAATTTTTTTCTCGAAAAACTGTCTTCTTATATAAAAATAATAAATGGAACCTGTTGTTGTTGTTACATGCCACTGAGTCAGTTTCAACACATAGCAACTCTATGTACAAGAGAACGAAACACTGCCCGGTCCTGCGCCATCCTCACAATCATTGTTATGCTTGAGCTTATTGTTGCAGCCACTGTGTCAGTCCACCTCGTTGAGGGTCTTCCTCTTTTCCACTGACCCTGTACTTTGCCAAGCATGATGTGCTTCTCCAGGGACTGATCCCTCCTGACAGCATGTCCAAAGTATGTAAGATGCAGTCTCACCATCCTTGCTTCTCTGGAGCATTCCTGGTTGCACTTCTTCCATGACAGATTTGTTCATTCTTTTGGCAGCCCATGGTATATTCAATATTCTTTGCCACCACCACAATTGAAAGGCATGAATTCTTCTCTGGTCTTCCTTATTCAGTGTCCAGCTTTCACATGCATATGAGGCAATTGAAAATACCATGACTTGGGTCAGGCGCACCTTAGTCTTCTAGGTGACATCTTTGCTTTTCAACACTTTAAAGATGTACTTTGCAGGAGATTTACTCAATGCAATGAGTCGTTTGATTTCTTGACTGCTGCTTCCCTGGCTGTTGATTGTGGGTCCAAGTAAAATGAAATCCTTGACAACTTCAATCTTTTCTCAGTTTATCATGATGTTGTTTATTGGTCCAGTTGTGAGGATTTTGATTTTCTTTATGTTGACATGCAATCCTTCACTATGGAAGGCTGTGGTCTTTGATCTTCATTAGTAAGTGCTTCAAATCCTCTTCACTTTCAGCAAGCAAGGTTGTGTCATCTGCATAATGCAGGTTGTTAATGAGTCTTCCTCCAATCCTGATTCCTTGTTCTTCTTCATGTCGTCCAGCTTCTCGGAGTCTTTGAATAGGTATGGTGAAAGGGATACAACCCTGATGCACACCTTTCCTGACTTTAAACCAATGAGTATCCCCTTGTTCTGTCAGAATGACTGCCTCTTGGTCTATGTACAGGTTTTTCATGAGCACAATTAAGTGTTCTGGAATTCCCATTCTTCGCAATGTTATCCATAATTTGTTATGAGCCACACAGTCGAATGCCTTTGCATAGTCAATAAAACACAGGTAAACATCCTTCTGGTATTCTCTGCTAATAGTGCATGGTAAAACAAAAATTAAACAGAAAAGGAAAAAGGCTGCTTACATCTGCTTCAGAAAACTTCTATGCATATAGACATGCATGTGGTGTTCTTGTTTTATTCATTTACATATAATAGAGACTGCTGCTCACATTTGTTTTTAATTTCATCTGAAGTTTTTAGTTTCTTGGAGCTCTTCAATATTTTAATTCTACTCTATGGATGGGCCATGTTTTATTGAACAAATTTCCTCTTGCAAATGTATTGGTGGACATTGTTTTCAATTAATGATTACAGGATTTTAATACTTTAGAATTAAGTATGGATAAAAATAAGATCACCTCAATTATCATTAATTAATTGAATTGAATTCATTTGTCAATACGCATTTATTGAACACCTGGTATGTGCCAGACATTTTGTTAGGCTTCAGCAAATCAAGTAGGGTAACTTTGTCCCTGCACCAAATGGGTCACTGCTTTAATGGAGGGGGATAGCTCAGTAAATCAGTCATTACTGTCACTGCTACGATAGATAAAAACAGAGCAGGCTGCCGCAACAGAGACGAAACACCCATACACCACACATACCAGTTGCAGTTGAGTCGTTCCAACTCGTGACAACCCCATGTGTGTTGAAGTAAAACAGTGCTCTCTAGGAAATTCAATGGCTAATTTTTGGAAGTAGATAGCCAGGCCTTTCTTCCAACATGGCTTTTGGTGGACTTGAACCTTCAGCCTTTGGGTTAGCAGCCAAGTACATTAACCATTGTACCCCCAGGGACTCCTAGAATGAAGGAGTTGATGAGGAGGAAATCTCCACAGAGCAGACCATATGTGCGAAAGCTCAGAGATATGAGACAGTATGGCATACTCGGGGAGATGCAAGATTTTGGAATGGTCAGAGTGAAAATTTCATGATGGAAGATTGGTGGGACTTTAAGCTAAAGACAGAGGTTGGGGCCAAAGCCATACCACAGAGACCTTGGAATTTTGAACTTTCTCCTAAAAATCATGTGGAAATACTTGAAGTTTTAATATTGAGGGGAAAGGGAATTGGGAAATGATATGATGGGTTATGATAATTTTTAGACAGTCTAAGAAAAAAAGAGCAAAAACAAAGATAAAAACAGGGGAAAGATTTTTGGCAATTAATTAGGTCTCAACATAGAGAAAGGGAATAAGAGCTAGCTAAAAAGGAACAGACTTCAAATAAAAAATGGGCATGGTGGAGTAGCAAAAGTATGAATAAGTTACCAAATTACTAAAGAGTAGTTAAGAAAGATAAGTAAAACTTTTGATGTAGCGTTCTAACTTAAATTATTTTGGAGACTTTTGATGCTTAATAAATATATTTCATAACATTCTCCAGGTAAGATTGCCCTTGGCAAAGGAAAGCTTGGCTCCCGCCCAGCTGTGTGCTGAAGCCAACTAAATTGGTCATGTTGGGAGTATTTACACTGTGGAAATCAGCAAACTCTACAAATTAAGTTTTGGCTTTTGTTGCCCAGAGTGCCTGTTGTTAAACATTTGTCAGCACACCATTAATCACTCCACCAGTGAAAGGCCTAGGAATTATTGAAAACATTCACAGTTTAATTCCTTCCAGAGATACCAGACGGTTACTGTGCCCCTCCCCAGTTCCCTAAAGTTCTAAGACCCATTTCATTGTCAAGATTATCAGCATTTCAAAATATGCACTATGAAACACTTTATTATATTTCAAAGGGATTAAAAAAAAAATAGCATAAGCATAAAGACTGACCCTTTGACTCTTATGCGAAGCCCTGGTGAAGACCAAGAAACTGATGACTGGTGGTGGTGGCAGATTTCCATTATGAAAGCCTGTTTCCCACAGGTGAGAGGGACCCCGGGGGTACATGGACACCAGCCCATCACAGGTCTGCTGTAATTCTAAGGATTCACAGGAAAGCAATCCAGCCTGTTTGGCTAGTTTGGGAATTGTTTTCCTAACAGTCACTAATTGATTTGGAGCTACTGAAGTCTCCCCTGGTCACCCAAAGTTTTGCTTCTTCCATGAGACCCAAAGAAAGATGTTTCTTCTATTGCTACCATTTTGGGCATAATTTTATGCCTTGTCTTTCCATAAACTGCTCTGCTAAAGCCAAAGTAATGAGACTGGATCTGCCTTTTTCTTCTTTCTCTCTCTCTTTTTAAGTGTCCACGAGTATACCACAGAGACACCCAAAGCCTGCAAGTTCCAGAACCAAAAGACAACAGGCCTTTTTGATTAGGCTCTATCTACAGCCATGCTAGAGGTCTCCAGATGCAGGGGCAGGTGCCTGACCACACCACCCCTTTTCACTCTCCTGAGGTTGGTAGAAGGGAGAGTGTGGGTTGGAATTGACCAGCTCAAAGCTGGTTGGAGGCCTGGAGTTAAGAGAGGGATACTTGCTTTATTGGCTTTTGTTTAAAAAAAAAAAAAAAAAAAAAAGTGGCCATCTTACATCATCTCAGCAAGACTGAAAATTTCACGTGATTGTGAAAGTGCAAGAAATGTCTCACAGATTCTTGGATGTCAGTGAGGGAAGGGAGGAGAAAGATGACAGAGCGGAGCTGCATGACAGCAGGTTCTGGACTCAGGTAGATTCTCACCTTCTAACCAAAAGAGAAAACCAGGACCTTCTGAGGGGCACAGAAAGGAGAGTCACCCTGGTTTCAGGATAGTATCCTGAGGACCCACCAGCCCTCAGGTTCCTTATTAATAATAGGTCACAAGATCCCAGCTATAGTGGCTGCTAGGAGCCCTGGTGGTGGAACTATTCAGCACTCGACTGTTAACTGAAAGGTCAGTGTTCAAACTTACCCAGCAGCTCTGCGGAACAAAGACTGTTCCCATAAAGATTACAGCCTAGAATATACTATGAGGCAGTTCTACCCTGTCACTAGGGTCACTATGAGTCAAAATGAAATGCAACTGCACATAACAACAATAATGACAACTAGTTCAAACCAATAAGCCACATCATGATTAACAGAAAAGATTGAAGTTGTCAAGGATTTTATTTTAATTGGATCCACAATCAACACCCATGGAAGCAGCGGTCAAGAAAACACACAATGCATTGCATTGGACAAATCTGTTGCAAAAAGCCTGTTTAAAGTGTTAATAAGCAAAGATGTCACCTTGAAGACTAAGGTGCACCTGACCCAAGCCGAAGTGTTTTCAATGGCCTCATACGCGTGCGAAAGCTGGACAACGAATAAGGAAGACCAAAGAATAGATGCCCTTGAATTATGGTGTTGGAGAAGAATATTGACGACACCATGGACTGCCAAAGGAATGAACAAATCTGTCTTGGACGAAGTATAGCCAGAATGCTCCTTAGAAGCAAATATGGCGAGACTATGTCTCACAGACTTTGGACATGTTATCAGGAGGGACCAGTCCCTGGAGAAAGACATCATGCTTGGTAAAATAAATAGAGGGTCACTGAAAAAGAGGGAGACCCTCAATGAGATTAACTGACACAGTGGCTGCAAAAATGGGCTCAAGCATACCAATCATGAGGATGGTGCAGGACAGGGCAGTGTTTCGCTCTGTTGTACACAGAGTTGCTATGAGTTGAAACTGACTCAACGGCACCTAACAACAACAACAGTCCAGCACAGAATAAATGTTCACAGTGCAAGGAGCATCCTATGCCTTTCCTTCCTGGACCTGTGGGCACACCAAGATTTTCAAGGGCCAATCTGAAAAAATCTGCAGTGAAATGAGACAATATGAAAGGGCCTTTTATAAAATATAATTAATTCAATTTATAAGATCGTTCTTGATTCTGAGATTATAACCTACTTCCAGCACCCCCTGTATTAAAATCCCTTTTCTTTTACGAAGATGATAGATCCCACTATTGTTCTGGGAAGAAAGTTGCTGTTATTTTTTTATTTTAATGTTAACGTATAAAAATTTATAACAGATAGAAAAGCAAATCCATGTTATTTTCTCCTCTCCCCACCTCCCACCTTTTTAAAAATTAGACTACTCTGGTAAAGAGTTCTCCCAGTATACGTAAGACAAGTCCAAAAAAAAAAAAAACTTTACATCTCTAAGTCAATTTAACAAATCTTTAGTGAGTACTAACTACTGACTAACATTGTAGGAGGCTTTATTTGGGAATGTTAAACACATACACAAATCCACAAGGACAGGAGATCCTCAGGGAGCTGATAGTGCAGGCAGGAGCAAGGCATCTGGATGAGACAGAGGACAAAGCAGAGCAGCAGAGCAGGTACGGGTTTTATTTTGCAATGTTCGGGTGCAAGAAACACCACTTGCTTTTTTTATGTAATATAATTTGATTAAAGTCCCCATATGTGTGGTTGCATGAAATTCCATCTCAGTCATTCCAAGAGCTCCTGCCTCACTCCTTAAGACTAAGGAGAATCCTAAGTTTATGTAGCATCACAGAGATGGGCAGCAGCTGAGACCTCGGTGTGAGGCAGCATCTCTCATTGCCACTGCCCCCTCTGGCCACAGAGTCCTCTGCTCTGGGTGGAGCACTCCACACCCCCAGCCCTCACCCTCAGAGACCCTTCCAGCTGCTCTGGAGGCAAGAGTGCATGGAACCCCCCCACCCCCTGTGCAGATTCACCTCAGCAATCCCTCACCTGGGGCTCTGAGTGTGTAAGGCAGGTTCAGCTTAATTTCTACTTCTTCTTGGGTAACTACATTTTGCTTCCTTAACCTCAAGTACTCACCTCCATCCTTGTCCCCTCAGTGACTGCATTTCTACTTTCTTTGCTTTAGGGGTGTTTATGTGAGCACAGTTCAAGCCTATGGAGATACCTTGCCATCCTCTTTCCTGGGGAGGAGATGAAAGGAGATGTTGTTAGCACCAGTCAGGTTTTTCTTATCAATAACTTCATTATGAAGTATGCTACAACTGGTTAACATGCTGGGCTACTAACGGAAAGGTTATTGGTTCAAATCTACCTGGAGGCACCTTGGAAGAAAGGCCTGGTGATCTACTTCTGGACAACCAGTCATTGAAAATCCTACAGAGAACATTTCTACTCTGACACCCACGGGGTCGCCATGAGTAGGAATCAACTCAACAGCAGCTGGTTTATGGGCAGCTCATCTGTATTGCTGAATCATCCTTTGCTTATCTCTATAGCAGTGACAGTAAGGATTGATTTACTGGGCTGTCTTCCTCTATTTCACCCAAGGACAAAGCTACCCTACTTGATATTCTTGGCACCTAACAAAATGCCTGGAACATAACAGAGGCTCTTAACTTCATTATAACTGAGGCAACTAACCACCCTGGTTTGCCCAGGATTGAAGGTTTTCCTGGGGCACAGGACTTTCAGTGCTAAGACCAGGGAAGTCTCTGGCAAACTGGATGAGTGGGTCACCTTAATTTATAGCAGTACCTGATTAGGAGCCAAGGGAGTACGAGAAGCTTTAAGTACTGTTGAAGGTTGAAATAAGTGACATCATAGGAGTCTGGATTTTCCTGTATTTTACAATGCCCTTTCACAGGCTTATCTCGTTTTAACCTTATAACAAATTAAGGAAGGCAGGGGTGTTATTATTATCCCTTCATGCTGATAAAAATTGAGCCACAAAGATTAGTGATTTGCTCAATGACAAACAGCTATTTAGTGACAAAGGACACAGGTTTTGCCTCCAAATTTGTGTGGAGGGAATGGGGTGCAATTAAATGGCTACAAGCCCAGTGTTCTTTTCTATGGTATTGTACTCCCAGCCTAGTCACAGGCCAAGTGAAATTATTTTTTCTCTCATTACATAGTTCCTTTGGCATGATTCTCTGTTGTAGAGTGACAGCCTTGCAGTGAAGAAGAATTAAATGAGAATTCATGACCATTAATTCCCCTCCCTTCCCAGTCACCACCCAACAGGAAGCACAGACCCAAGGACACTCGCTGTGACTTCCACCCAGAGGAAAGGTAAAATGCCCTCGCCAAAGATTACGTTCAACTGACCTGGGATGGCTTCCTGGTGGAGGGAAGAACTGAAGGCAGTGCTGCTCCAGCAGAGAATGCTGAGTGGAGAATGTCAGAAGGTGAAAAGACTGAGAGCCCTCCCTGCATCTTAAGGCAAGGGGAAAGACCCAGAAGCAAACTGGCCAGAGGCCTAAAAATTTGGCGAAGCACCCAGGGTTCTGCGATGAGAATCATGACTCAGCATTTATCAGTTCCCATAAAACACAGCAGTGTATTAAGGCTGCATTTGAAAATGTTTGCTCTAAGATCAGGGACAGTATTTAAACCATGGCTGTGACATTCAAACCTTGATACCAGGTGCAAGGGAAACACTTCTTAAAATTTGGCAAGATGGAACCAAACATAAGTCTATCATTTTTGTATATATTTTTCAGTGATAGTCACAAAAGTGTAAATATCTGTGAGGGGAAAAGTCATGAATCTACAGTCTCTCCATCCAGTTGTATATACATTTTCAGAACTTAAAGCAATATTCTTCATGATGGCTCAGTTTTTCAAACATAAATTCAAGTTGTGTACTGTCTTTTAAAGCAGGAGAAAGTTTTCTGGAGAATGATATAATCACAATCTGCAATATAAATTAAATGTTTTATACTAGTGAAATAAAGACTGAGACGGAGTAGAAGCAATATAGTATACTGGTATATATGGAATAGAGAAAAGAGTATAGGCATCATAATCATAATCAGACTGATTTTGAGTTCGAACCCCAGTTGTGCTGGGTATATGACCTTGGGTGTCAAGTCTCAATTTTTTTTTGTCTGTAAAATGAGAAAAATAATGCCTATATCTCAGAGATTTGCTGTGCTCCTTAAATGGGATAATGTATACACAGTGCTGAGCATAGAGCCTGGCATGTAGAAGTGTTTAGTCTATGTCGTTCCCTGTCTCCCTTCTCTCTTGCAGTAACTGCTGCCCCATATTCTACCCTTGATATTCCTCTTCGCCCAAGTCTGGATGTAGAAACTGAGTCCCCTCAACCTCCTGCTGCCTTGCAGTCCAAAAGGACAAGCATTCAGAACATAGAACAAGGAAGTTTTAAATAAGTTAAAAATCTCAATTTTCTCAAAGGAGAATGAAGAACACCAAGGACAAAAGGTAATTATAAGCCCAAGAGACAGAAAGGGCCACATAAACCAGAGACTACGTCAGCCTGAGACCAGAAGAACTAGATGATGCCCAGCTACATCCGATGACTGCCCTGACAGGGAACACATCAGAGAACCCCTGAGGGAGCAGGAGAGCAGTGGGATGCAGACCCCAAATTCTCATAAGACCAGACTTAATGGTCTGACTGAGACTAGAAGGACCCCGGTGGTCATGGCCCCAGACCTTCTGTTAGCCCAGGACAGGAACCATTCCTAAAGCCAACTCTTCAGACAGGTATTGGACTGGACAATGGGATGGAGAGGGATGCTGGTGAGGAGTGAGCTTCTTGGATCAGGTGGACACTTGAGACTATGTTGGCATCTCCTGTTTGGAGGGGAAATGAGAGGGTAGAGGGGGTTAGAAGCTGGCGAAATGGACAAGAAAAGAGAGAGTGGAGGGAGGGAGCGGGCTGTATCATTGGAGGAGAGCAATTGGATGTAGCAAGGTGTATATAAGTTTTTGTTTGAGAGTCTGACTTGGTTTGTAAACTTTCACTTAAAGGACAATAAAAATTAAAAAAAAAAAAATCTTAGTTTTCCCCAGTCATGATTCCGACTAGAGTTCCTGACATATCTGAGATGATACATGTTAAACCCTTTCCACTGTTCAGCACCACTTCTTCTACACCTGGATGGATTAAGCCATAATATATGCTTTACAAATTGTAATGCTTAAACTCTTTTGAAGCAATTGGAATGCTTAGAGTATAGAAAAACCTCTCCACCCCACCTTAGAAAAAGCTACATGGACCTTTTCTTTCTTCATATAAAACTAATGACTCACCTAGGTACATCAAGAGGTACATGAAATAGGCAATTCAGCTCTCCTGGCCTTTCACACGGAACTCCTGGTTGTGTGGTGCTTAAGCACTACAGCTGCTAACCAAGAGATTGGTGGTTCGAATCCCACAGGCACTCCTTGGAAACTCTATGGGGCAGTTCTACTCTGTCCTGTAGGGTGACTATGAGTCGGAATCGACTCGATGGCAGTGGTTTTTTTTTTTTTTATTTTGACCCTTCACACTGGGAATGCCACTACCCACTTTAACGCCCCAGTTGAGACATTTTCTCATTCACAAGGATGCTGCAAGAGTTTAAATGGCTTTATGTACGTTAAAGTTCCTAGAAGGATACTTGGCTCCAAAAAAAAAAAAAAAAACCCAAAACCAAAACAAACAAAACCCCTGCAGTTGTCTTCCTTCAAGCTATTTTTTTCTCAGTTCTAAAATTGTTGAGACGTTTTATCTTTGATATAACGCTACCCATTTTCCAATGTAAAAAGTGGGGTGAATTTTGATGGGTCTTAAGGAGACAGTTTTTGTTTGTTCTAAGTTACCTAAAATTCTCATCACATAAAGTAAAATAAAGTTTCACTTATTAGAAAATGGGATATAGATAAGAAGAAATTTGGATTTTGTTGCTTCCAGTCATCTCCTATCATCCTTCACATAGTGGTGATTTTATTTTAATATTAATTTAATAGTGTGTTATATCACACTGTTATGATTTTTTTACATGGTAGAAATGGTCGTGTTGCTGTCTCCTCTAAAGAGAGTAAAATAGAAATCACGTATAAACGAAGTTGCAAGCGCCTTTAATCATGAAGAAGGAAACCTCAGAATGCTTAGATATAAAAATGCTGAGATTTACGTGGTTATACCAAAAAAAAAAAAAAGCCCACTGCCATTGAGTTGATTTTGACTCAGAGGGACCCTATAGGACAGAGTAGAACTGCCCCATAGGGTTTCTGAGGCTGTAAATCTTTACAGAAGCAGACTGCCACATCTTTCTCCCGCAGAGCAGCTGGTGGGTTCAAACCATCAACCTTTTGGTTAGCAGCCAAGTGCTTAACAACTGTGCCACCAGGGCTCCTGTGTAGTTAAACAAATGACTGAAAAATCTTCAGAATTTTAAAGATTTAAAAGAGAGAGAGAGACTTGTTATTGATAGGAAGGAATGGTCACATATCATTGGATCCAAATGTAGTGGAATGTCCCCCAGGAAAATTTAACTTATATTTTATTTATTTAAAGAATTTTTTTTTTTTTTTTTTTTTTTTTTTGCTCCTAAGTCATCCTTGGGAGGGTAAATCACCATTGGCAGGAACATAACTTCGTCCCCAGAAAGAATGTACAGAATGTAGATTTTCTGGAAGTAATCAAGGTCAATATCATGAAAAGCAGGGGACGGTAAGGAGACATTTAGTGCTGTGAGGGTTAGGACCCTAAGAGGCAATAAAAGCCTATTGCAGATGAGGGTCCGCTAACATAAGCCTGTCAGCCTCACTCTTGGTATTTAAATGCCCAGGAAGAAAAAAGGGATATTGGTTGGGGATCCTGAAATGGTGGGCTTGAGCCACTTCCGACACAGCACTCCTGGGGCAGCTGGTGCCCTGTTGAACACGAAACTGTGAAGTTGGAAACTCAAGGGAGAGGGATCCTTGCCAAAGCTTGGGCCTGAAGGAGGAATTGTCCTTGTTCAAGGATGTAAAATGGTAGAACCAGCTTCCTCAAAGACATAGCTCCCCTCTCGCATTCGCCCATTTTACCACTCTCCCCTCCCAATCCCACCCTCCCCACCACCCCCTTACCAGACCTAGGCAGAAATATTCCACACTGGTCTTTAGACCCTATGGGACAACTTTTCTTCACTGACATCACATGTTGGTGAGAAGCTATGACAATAAACAGCCGATCCCTGCTTGGGTGTGGAAACCAGACCGAATCCCACTACAGGTAGTTCCTGACTTACAAGGTATTCAAGTTACAACAAACTGCACTTACGACCCTCTGTTTTTTTTTGTACATCTCATCATTACTAATACGTACTACATACAATGTTGCAGTATGTAATTTGCCGATGTTATCATTCTCAGGTATTCCCTAGCAGATGTTCAAAGATGGGATTCATAAAGATCCTGATAATAAAAGGCAATAATAATGAAAACTTAAAAAAAGAAAAGAAGTATTCGATTTACATCAGAACCGATGGAAGGGAATGCTGTTGTACGTTGGGAACTTTCTGTATTAGACTGTGTCTGCCCTTGGACTTGTTTTCTATTGAAAGGGAAGGGGTAGCCTCAAGAGTACTAGACTAGGCTTCTGCTAAGCTGGTGCGTGGGTGCTAAAGCTAATTTTTAAATTTAATTTGGGAAAAAGAAGCGTGTGTGGAAGTTTGGTTAACAACACTGAATGCCTGCAGCAATGCATACATAGTTGTAGTACAAAGGTGCTGTTTGGCTTGACTCTGAGGCCAAGTGAATGGTGATCCAGAAAAGAGTCATGGTCTGTGTGTTCCTTTTCAATGTAATTTATGAAGAATTTCTTTCTCAAATAGTTAACATGCTGTTTAATATAAAACTAAATGAGACTGAAAATGGCACTCATTTCTGTATTTGACCGTTTTGGCAACTTCCTTTCAATTCCTCTTTCAAGCTACCTTCATGGGTGAAATAAATGTAACATCTAACTTTGCAAAAGAAAGGAGTTAAAATTATATTCTCCATTTGTGAATATCTGTGAAAATGAAATAGCTAATGAAAGCAAATGCGGTCAGGTTGATATCCCGGTGAACAGGCAACAGGCAGGTGTGAAATTCGGGTACTAATGGACCACATTAATGTATCTAATTAAGTTTTACAAAATGAAAATCAATTATGTTTTCTGGTATTAAGTGATTTAAACTAGAATTAAAGGAATTTCTCATCTTCATGAGCACAGCAATATTTCTACCCTCTACAACATTTTCAAATGAAAAAGAGAAGCATCAATTTCTCTTAAGCTCTTTATTTTGGCTTCTTTTTACATTCTTTCCCACCCCTACCCCAATCATTTAGGAAAAAAAAAAGTTTTTTTTTTATCGAATTTATCAGCATTCTGGTAATGTTCTTAATGGTCCTATGAAAGTATATAAATTTGAATCACTGTAAAATGAAAAATCTTATAAGACCAAAAGATACACATTTCTTAAGCCTTCAAAACTAACCTCCTTTTGCCAGGGTTTCAACCTAGAAAATCAAAAATAGTAACAAAAAATCAACCAAGTACTCACTACTTTATTTTCCTAAAACTTAATTTTAGTACCATTAGGGTTTGGTTTTTGCTTTCTGTATTATACAAAAAACAAAACCCTAATGGTATTAAGATTTAGGAACATAAAGTAGTGAGTACTTGCTTGATTTTTTGTAACCGCTTTTGATTTTCTACACTTTAAAGAAAAGAAAATGTGCAGTATACATAAAAAAGGGAAAAAGAAAAAGATATACGTGTAAGCTGAATATTAAAGGAGTCGGAATCGACTCGACTGCAGTGGGTTTGGTTTTTGTTTTTTGTTGGTGGAGCAAGGGGTTAAGCACTGAGGTGCTAACTGAAAGGCTGGCGGTTTGAACCCACCCAGTGGATCCAAGAGAGAAAGACCTAGCAATCTGCTTCCATAAAGATTATAGCCGCGAAAACCCTATGGGGCAGTTCTACTCTGTCACGTGAGGTCTCTATGAGTTGAAAATGACTTGATGGAACCTAACAACAACAACATAGCTGAATATTCAAGCAATCGGTCCTGTTCCACATATACGAAGGATATGTATAAGTTAGCCTACCATGACAAAATACAAAAAACCGTGGATTTAACGTTGTGGATTTAACTACTGACAGACATTTAAGGCATCAGATTAGTAGGTGAATAATCTTCAATCTGCCCTTTCTATTCAACTGCAAACTCTAGCTCTTGTCTAAGATGTATTATATGGGCCATTTTGTCCTTTCTTGTGAAATGGCTCATATCCACACATTGAAATCCCAGTTTGTATCCGTGGTTGACAAGGAAAAGCACAACATTGAGCCTTGCTTTTAAAAGGTACATGACCTATGAAAATAAGAAGGAAGCAAAGGAAACTTAAAAGATGAAGCTTTCTACTCTTTCTGAAATCCATGTTTTCTTAATACGATTCAGCCTTGTTTTCACTGCTGCAAAAGGTTTTTGCAGTGGTAAATTTAGGCTCACTAATTGTGCTCAGCTCAGAAAAGCCAACTGTATGTAGTTAATTATTGAACTGTGTACATTAGTCTCATTTCTAACTCTAGAAGTGTCCTGGAAAATGTTTTCAGCATCCAACAGAGAAAAACAAAGCATTGTTTTCCAATATATCAATTGTTTTGAAATACTTTCTAAGCTGAAATTTATATATCACCATTAATAATAGGGTGTCTTAATCCTTCTCCTACATATTGGAAATTTCTAGTGGTCTTTGGTGTATCAGTATATTTGCTTGAGAATGGTTGGCAATTTACCCCAGGTTCTTCATTTTGTGTACTTCTTGCATAGAACTCATCAAGGATATTGTTACTGACTGCTTGCTTGTCTGTCTCTTCCACTGGTCTGTGAAGGCCTTGAGACCAGGAAGTGTGCCTTTTATCCTACTAGCTCAACACCAATATTACGGGCATGCATTTGTTTTGCTATAAATGTGCATTGGATACACCTAGTGGATGTGAGACAAAGTATAAAGTCTTTCATTCGAGTTATTTCATCTCCTTAGAACAACCTTATAGCGTAGGTATCTTCATTTTTTCAGGTGAGGAAATTGAGAATAGAGAATATAGAGGAAGTAATCCAGGCGGTCTGATTCGTAAGCTCTGCTCTTACCTTCTCTTATATTGCTTTACATGAGTAATCTGGTGTGAAATCAGGTGAGAGAGAACAGTGATGAAGATGGCCCTAAAATGGCAGAGTTAGGCACAGAGTTAGGTGGATAATAGACTATAATTTCCCCAAATTTTGATCTTGATCTTTGAAAGTTATTGATTATTCAGATTGCCTTTATCTACCCAAATACTCTATCAGATCACCTGCAATTTATTTGGAAATACCTCTGCATACCAGGTCTTCAAAATGGTTCTATCCAGTTTGACCCCCTGCTGAGAATTTGCCTTTCCACCCCCAGATATACTGAATCAGAATCTACATTTTAACAAGATCTTCAGGTGATCCTTGTGTATACATGTATACATAAGATACATCTGAAGATCTTGTTACTGTTTAGCAAGATTCCCAAATCCAAAAAACCAAACCCATTGGTGTCAAGTCAATTCTGATTAATAGTAACCCTACGAGAGAGCAGAACTGCCCCGTAGGGTTTCTAAGGAGCAACTGATGGATCCAAATTGCCAACTTTCTGGTTAGCAGCCAAACGCTTAACTACTGCACCGCCAACAAGATCCTCAAAGATCTTTTTAAAATGTAGATTTTCATTCAGTATATCTAGAGTGGAAATGCAAATTCTCAGCTAGGAGTCAACCAGAAAGAATAGGTTCAAAGCCCTGCTGTATACACAATGTGATATATCTGTTTCTTCTCGTTAATCTACTCCCAGAAGCAGCTAAATAAGGTCCAAGTGCCCAAATCAGAAATCCATACTTTAAGGGTGGTTAGTTAAAATTGGAAGATTCCTAATAAGGAGTCTACTCTGCAGTGGCAGACACTTCAAATATTACTGTCTAAGTATGCCCTAGAGAGTAGATTACGCCCTAGAGAGTAGATTACCTAGCATAAAGAATATTAGATATTATCTTTTTATTGGTGAAATAGGTTGTGTTTAGAGTTGGAATTGACTCAATGGCAACTGGTTTGGTTTATGGTTTTTGAGATAGGTGGTTACATGGAAAGATTGTATAGAAAACTCCCTCCCTTGCATAAATGGGGCATGGGAATCTGATGAACCTTCTAGCTGAACACTTGTGACTTCCTATGCACCCCACTTAATGGAGGATTCTGATGGCTAATCCACTTGGATGATCCTGCCAATAGAATATGTGTTGAATTTGCCTTTGGGAGCTACTTTCATGTGAGGTGTCAGAACCCCTAGAAAGGCAGAAGGCCGTGACTTCACCAAGCTTACAGGAACAAGTTGCAGGACTGTATTTTGTGTACATGTCAGAATCTGGTCTGAAATTTGCTAGAAGGAAAGTTGTGGGGTAGGAGACATATAGGTCCTACCTTCTTCTGATTGAGGCTACCAACAGTGGTAGCTTGTGAATCATCAAAGTGGCTTAGGACATTTCACAAAACCTTCTTTCTCCTTTTACCATCTGCGATTTAAAAAAAAAAAAAAAAAAAACCTTGACATTTTTTCTAGCATTTATGACTATTTTTGGTTAAAGATAACTATCCAAAAAATTAGATGATATCACTCATCTATTGCAGAAACTCTCCTACTTTGCACAAGGTCCACACTTTTTCTAAATATAGGGAAATATTTATGCATATTTCCTGCCAAGTACCAACAGATGATATCAGATTTGCCTAGAAGGGCCTACAGAAAAAGCCCATTAAATGACTCTACAACAAATCAGTGTTAGAAAACTGCAAATTCAAGCACTATATCACTATATGACAGAATTTTCAGGGATACCAGCAGCTAGTGTTCCTTGCCATAATTAAGATACCATCCCATCACACTAACATTTGCCTTGAGAATAACAAAGACAGGAATCTACCTACATATTATGTTTTTAAAAGGAAGATAAAAAATTAGACTTCAAATTATTCCTTAACCTCCAGACTTGTAATTCTGTCTGGACTTTCAATATTTGGTTGTTCCATTGAATGGGTTATTGTCTGGATACAGTCATTCTTCAATCATAGGGTGACAAGAGAACTGGACTTGAAGTCAGAAGACCTGGGCAGCAATTCTCCTCTGCCCCTTAAAATCAGCATGACCTGAAGGCAATTCACGTTTTGCTCTGAGCCATTGTTTACTCATTCCCAGGAAGAAAACAATACTTCTCTCCTGGGATTGTTGGGAGAATTAATCAATTAAATTAAATTAATCCTCACAATTAACACAGAGTCAGGCATGGAGTAAGTGCTTAATATGGTTAAGAAAAAAGAAAAAGAAAAACAGTTAAGAAGCAGATTGCTTTTCTGGGAACTGGGATCTCACCCTTTGACACTGGCATTCAGTGTCTGAGGGACATAGGACTTAGCAGCTGCACTAGTTAAATACCTAGGAGGATGGCCCATGGAATAGGAATTTTATTTATTCTATAAATCCTGAGAAGTCCCTTGGTGCCACAAATGGTTGAGCACTCGACTACTAGCTGAAAGGTTGGTGGTTTGAACCCACCCAGAGGCACCTCGGAAGTTAGGCCCAGCGATCTGCTTCCAAAAGGTGACAGCCTTGAAAACCCTATGGAGCTGTTCTACTTTGGACACACAGGGTCACCACGAATAGGAATCAACTCGATGATAACTAACAACAACCCTGAGGGGCATATAATGACATCGACTCAATAAAAAGGACTCCTTTTATCACTTACTGTTGTTGTTAGGTGCCACCGAGTCGGTTGCCACTCAAAGTGACCCTGTGTACAACAGAGTGAAACAGTGCCCAATCCTGTGCCACCCTCACAATTGTTGATACGTGTAAGTCCATTGTTGTAGCCACTGTGTCCATCCATTTCATTGAGGGCCTTCCTTTTTTTCACTGACCCTCTACTTTACCAAACATGATTGTTGTCCTTCAGGGACTGATACCTCCTGTTAGCATGTCCAAAGTACGTGAGACATAGTCTTGCCATCCTTGCTTCTAAGGAGCGTTCTGGTTGTACTTTTTCCAAGACAGATTTGTTCATTCTTTTCCCAGTCCGTGGTATAGTCAATATTCTTCTCCAGTGCCATAATTCAAAGGCATCAATTCTTCTTTGGTCTTCCTTATTCATCATTCAGCTTTCACATGCAGAGGAGGCGATTGAAAATACCATGGCTTGGAAAGGGCACACCTCAGTCTTCAAGCTGACATGTTTGTTTTCAACACTTTAAAGAGGTCTTTTGCAGCAGATTTGTCCAATGCAATGCATCTTTGGATTTCTTGACCGCTGCTTCCATGGGTGTTGATTGTGGGTCCAAGTAAGTGAAATCTTTGACAACTTCCATCTTTTCTCCATTTATCATGATGTTGCTTATTGGTCCAGTTGTGAGAATTTTTTTTCTTTATGTTGAGGTGTAATCCATACTGAAGACTGTGGTCTTTGATTTTCATGACTAAGTACTTCAAGTTCCCTTCACTTTCAGAAAGCAGGTTTGTGTCTTCTGCATAAGACAGACTGTTAATGATTCTTCCTCCAATCCTGATGCCCCGTTCTTCTTCATAAAGGCTGGCCTCTAGGATTGTCTGCTCAGCATACAGATTGAATAAGTATAGCGAAAGGATCCAACCCTGACACACACATTTCCTGACTTTAAATCATGCATTATCACCTTGTTCTTTTCAAATGACTGCCTCTTGATCTATGTCCAGGTTCCTCATGAGCACAATTGTTTTGGAATTCCCATCCTTCGTAATTTTACCTATAATTTGTTATGATCCACACAGTTGAATGCCTTAGCATAGTCAATAAAACACAGGTAAACTTCTTTCTGGTATTCTCTGCTTTCAGCCAGGATCCATCTGACATCAGCAATGATATTCCTGGTTCTGTGTCCTCTTCTGATTCTGGCTTGAACTTCTGGCAGTTCCCTGTCGATATATGGCTGCAGCTGCTTTTGAATGATCTTCCATAAAATTTTACCTACAAGTGATATAAATGATATTGTTCAATAATTTCCACATTTGGTGGGATCACATATCTGGCAAATAGGCATAAATATGGATCTCTTCCAGTCTGTTGGCCAGGAAGCTGTCTTCCATATTTCTTGGCATAGATGAGTGAGTACGTCCAGTGTTGCATCTGTTTGTTGAAACATCTCAATTGATATTCCGTCAATTTCTGGAGTCTTGTTTTCTGCCAGTGCCTTCAGTGCAGCTTGGACATCTTCCTTCAATACCATTGATTCCAGCTTATATGGTACTTCCTGAAATGGTTAAACATCGACTAATTCTTTTTGGTATAGTGACTCTGTGTGTTCCCTCCATCTTCTTTTGATGTTTCTTGAGTCATTTAATATTTTTCCCATAGAATCCTTCAACATTGCAACTTGAGGCTTGAATTTTTTCTTCAGTTCTTTCAGCTTGAGAAATGCCAAGTGTGCTCTTCCCTTTTGGTTTTCCATCTGCAGGTCTTTGCCCAAGTCATTATAAGATTTAAGATCTTCTGTTTGACTCTTTTACTTCATCATTTCTTCCTTTTCCTTTAGTTACTTGACGATCAAGAGCAATTTTCAGAGTCTCTTCTGACATATATTTTGGTCTTTTCTTTCTTTCCCGTCTTTTTAATGACCTCTTGCTTTCTTCATGTATGATGTCCTTCCACAACTCATTTGATCTTCAGTCATTAGTGTTTAATGCATCAAATCTATTCCTGAGATGGTCTCTAAATTCAGGTGGAATGTACTCAAGGTTACACTCTCAGGGACTTGTTCTAATTTTCTTTAGTTTCAACTTGAACTTGGGTTGAGCAATGGATGGTTTGTTCCACAGTTGGCCCCTGGCCTTCTGACTGATGATACTGAGCTTTTCCATTGTCTCTTTCCACAGACGTAGTTGATTTGATTTCTGTGTATTCCATCTGGCGAGGTCCAGGTGTATAGTTACCATTTACGTTGATGAAAAATGTATTTGCAATGAAGAAGTCTGTCTTGCAAAATTCTATGATGTGATCTCTGGCATTGTTTCTATCACAAAGGACATATTTTCCAACTACAGATGCTTCTTTGTTTCCAACTTTTGTATTCCAATCTCCAGTAATTATTAATGCATCCTGACTGCATGTTCCATCAATTTCAGACTGCAGAAGTTGGTAAAAATCTTCAGTTTCTTCATCTTTTGCCTCAGTGGTTGGTGCGTAAATTTGACTAATAGTTGTATTAACTGGTCTTCTTTATAGGCATATGGATATGATTGTATCACTGAAATGTTCTTTCTAAGGATGAATGCAACACCGTTCCTCTTCAAGTTGTCATTCCCAGCATAGTAGACCATATGAATGTCTGATTCAAAATGACCAATACCAGTCCATTTCAGCTCACTAATGCCTAGGATATCAATATTTATGTGTTCCATTTTCATTTTTGATGACTTCCAATGCTAGTTTATATTTTAAGGTAGCAAGCTTTCTGTCCCTGAATATGTTCAAGCATAGATTATATGGCCACTTAGTGGTGGTATTATGGGGGAATTTAATCATAAGATGAATAGCTGGAGTAGATTTACAACATGGATATCCAGGATTATTGGAATAACAAAGTCTATTAGTATAAAGTTGGAGCACTGGTGGTGCAGTGGTTAAGAGCTCTGCTGCTAACCAAAAGGTTGGCAGTCCAAATCCATCAACCCCTCCTTGGAAACCCTATGGAGCAGTTCTAATCTGTCCTATAGGGTTGCTAGGAGTTGGAACAAACTTGATGGCACCTAACAACAGCAACAACATTAGTATAGAGTTAGACATAGAACAAGTACATTCTTTGGGGGTACAGGGAGACAAAAATTTTCATGAAAATATGCTCTGGGGAGAAACTCTAGAAGGGGGCATGACAGAATGGATGGAGAAGCAATGGGGGATAGTAGGAAGGATGCCACCAATGCTGAAAAAGTACAGCAATGAGGAAACTCAAGAGTACACTTCCCTTATCACCCAACTTTTCATCGAACTAGCCCTACATCCTACTCAGAAAGGGCAGGGTACAGGCATACATTGTTTTATTGCATTTTGCAGGTACTACATTTTTTAGAAATTGAAGGTTTGTGGCAACCCTGTGTCAAGCAAGTCTATCGGCCCAATTTTTCCAACAGTATGTGCTTACTTCATGTCTCTGTGTCATATTTTGGTGATTCTCGCAATATTTCAAACTTTTCCATCATTATTATATCTGCTATAGTGATTTGTGATCACTGATCTTTGATGCTGCTGTTGTAATTGTTTTGAGGTACCATGAACCACGCCCATATGAGACAGTGAACTTGATCAATAAATGCTGTGTGTGTTCTGACAGCTCCACTGACTGGCCGTTCCTCCAGCTTTGTCCCTCTCCATTGCCTGAAACATACCAATATTGAAATTAGGCCAATTACTAACCTTACCATGGCCCCTAAGTGCTCAAGTGAGAGGAAGACTCACATAATTCTCATTTCAAATCAAAAGCTAGAAATGATTAAGCTTAGTGAGTGAGGCATATTGAAAGCTGAGATGGGCCAAAAACTAGGCCTCTTGCGCCAGTTAGCCAAGTTGTGAATGCAAAGGAAAAGTTCTTGAAGGAAATTAAAAGTGCTACTCCAGTGAACACATGCATGATAAGAAAGCAAAACAGCCTTATGGCTGATATGGAGAAAGTTCTAGTGGTCTGGACAGAAGATCAAACCAGCCCCAATATTCCCTTACACAAAAGTCTAATCCAAAGGTTCTAATCCCCTATGAAGGCTGAGAGAGGTGAGGAAGCTGCAGAAGAAAAGTTTAAAGCCAGCAAATGTTGATTCATGAGGTTTAAGGAAAGAAGCTGTCTCCATAACATAAAGGTGCTGATGTAGAAGCCTCAGCAAGTTACCCAGAAGATCTAGCTAATTGATGAAGGTGGCTACACTAGACAATAGATTTTCCATGTAGATGGAACAGCCTTCTATTGGAAGAAGAGGCCATCCAGGACTGTCATAGCTAGAGAGGAGAAGTCAATGCCTGGCTTCACAGCTTCAAAGGACAGGCTGACTCTTTTGTTAGGGGCTAATGCAGCTGGTGAGTTTAAGCCGAAGCCAATGTTCATTTACCATTCTGAAAATCCTGGGGCCCTTAAGAATTATGCTAAATCTACTCTGCCTGTGCCCTATAAATGGAACAACAAAGCCTGGATGACAGCGTATCTGGTCACAACATGGTTTACTGAATATTTTAAGCTCAATGTTGAGACCTACTGCTCAGAAAAAAAGATTCCTTTCAAAACATTACTGGTCATTAACAACGCACCTGGTCACCCAAGAGCTCTGATGGAGATGTACAAGGAGATTAATGTTGTTTTCTTGCCTGCTAGCACAACATCCATTTTGCAGCCCATGGATCAAAGGATAATTTTGACTTTCAAGTCTTATTATTTAAGAAATACACTTCATAAGGCTACAGCAGCAGTAGATAGTGATTATGCTGATGAATCTGGGCAAAGTAAACTGAAACCTTCTGGAAAGGATTCACCACTGTAGATGCCATTAAGAACATCCATGACTCATGGAAGAAAATCAAAATATCAACATGAACATTGGTTTGAAAGAAGTTGATTCCAAGCCTCACGGATGACTTTGAGGGGTTCAAGGCTTCAATGGAGAAAGTAACTGCAGGTGTGGTAGAAATAGCAAGAGAACTAGAATTCCAAGTGGAGACAGAAGATGTGTCTGAATTGCTGCAATCTCATGACAAAACTTCAGCGGATGAAGAGTTGCTTCTTACGGAGGAGCAAAGAAAGTGGTTTCCTGAGATGGAATCTATTCCTGGTGAAGATGCCGTGAACGTTGTTGAAACAACAACAAAGGATTTAGGATATTGCATGAACTTAGTTGATAAAGCTGTGGCAGGGTTTGAGAGAATTGACTTCAATTTTGAAAGAAGTTCCACTGTGGGTAAAGTGTTATCAAACAGCATTACATATTACAGAGAAATCCTTCATGAAAGGAAGAGTCAAACGATGCAGCAAACTTCATTGTTGTCTTATGTTAAGAAATTGCCACAGCCTCTCCAATCTTCAGCAACCACCACCCTAATCAGTCAGCAGCCATCAATATCAAGGCAAGACCCTCCACCAGGAAAAAGACTACGACTCTCTGAAGGCTCAGATGATGGTTAGCATTTTTTAGCAAAAAAAAAAGTGTTTTATAATTAAGGTATGTACATTGTTTTTAGACATAATACTATATTGCACACATAATAGGCCACAGTATAATGTTAACATAACTTTTATATGCTCTGGGAAACCAAAAATTCATGACTTGCTTTATTGCGATATTTGCTTTATTGCAGTGGTCTGGAACCTAACCTGCAGTATCTCTAAGGTATACCTGTACTCTTTAAAAGCTATTTTCACTATCATTGCCCTGTTCATGAGCCTTACACCTCCAGTAATCACCCCATCAAAATCAAGCATACAAGCCAATATTTTAGGGGATATCCTACTAGGGGTCCAACTCATGCCATGCTCAGCACCCAGAAACCAGGCTAACACCCACTAGGACCTGGCAGGACTGCCCTGCATGCCATGGTCCAGGCTGCTGGCGTCAGACTCCCTCTCTGGCCGCATTGTTCTGTGCAACTACAAAGCAGGTCATTGACTCCAGACTCTGAGGACACAGAGTCGGATTTGCCAACTCCAACACCTACCAAAGACTTGGATGGGAGAATCCTTTTGAAATCCTTGTGGTCAGTTACAACCATCATGCTTTGCATTCCTTTTAGCCTGAATTACTAGCTAAGATACAAGCTTCTCTGGCTTCTGTGCTCATTCCCACTTCGTTTGTGCTCCCTCTTCCACACATAACCTCTACTGCTCCTTGTCCCCCATCGATTTTTCCTCTGTACCATATGGAACCTCTGTAGCATGGCAAATATACTATCTTCAGCTCCATAGCCTGATTGAAAACTAGCTATCCCTGAACCCAACGCATCCGTTGTGGTTATTCATTCTCACACACGACACATACTCCAGGGGAAGTATGGTCAGGGCACTAAGCACTCCCTATTGTCGCTTCCAGGTCATTGTTCCTCTTCCATAGTATAAGAAGCCTTATTCCTGGGAAGGCTTACGCTATCTGGCTTGACTTTCAGCTACATGCTTAATCATACCACAAATGGCAGAAAGTTCTAATTTTAGCATTTCTGCTATTTAATGAGTCACAAAATTGCAGCATAAATTAATCCCATGTAATTTAGGTAGAAATCTTTAATCTGCCCCTTATTAGCTATTCGACCTTGGTCAAGTTATTTAGTCCTTTTGAGCTTTAATACCTTTATCTAGAAAATGGGGATAGCAATGCCTATCAAAGGAGATTACTGTGTGAATTAAATGACACGTTTGGAATTATCACAGTGGGCTTAAAATGCAAATCAAATTCAAAGAGAAGCACCTTCAATGGTTTGAATATAATTCATCCTGAAGTGATTAGAAGTTAGTTATAGCTATTTGCTTAATATTAAAAACCATTTGTATGAAGCAAGTTTGGTCATGAGTTGGCAATTTTTGAAGCTGGTGATCTGTATGGGGGGGTTCATTATACTCTTCTCTCTATATGAGTGTGTGTGTGAGTGTGTATAATCATTTGCTGTTGAGTCAATTCCAAATCATGGCAACCGCATGTGTGTCAAAGTAGAACTGAGCTCCACAGAGCACTCAATGGCTGATTTTTCAGAAGTAGACTGCCAGGTCTTTCTTCTAAAGTAGGTGCCTCTGAGTGGACTCAAATCTCTAAACTTTCAGTTAGCAGCTGAGCACATTAACCAATATATATACATTAGGGAGATATTTTATAATATCTCCAAATATCAGCTATTCACTATGATTCATCTAGCATTTATTGATGGTCTGTTCATCATCCAATACAGTGTTAGATATAGCAAGAGGTTCAAGAACACTTTAGGACTTGATGGATTCCTCCTTCAAGAAGATTAAATGTTGTTGCAGAGGCAAGAGGGCTATCTGTGAAATGAGTAGTGGCAAAACACGATATAATAGGAAATGTAAAACCGTGGCATATAAAGTAAGTCCTATGAGAAGTCTCGACAGCAGTGGGTTTTTTTTTTATGGGTATGAGAAGTCAGGAGAAAACTAAAGAAAAGTTCTGTCAATAAATCTAGAGAGTTTTCTGAACATCTGAATGCCAAGAGCACTATCAGTAAAAGGCAGGGATTTTTGATGAATTTTGAGGTATAAGTTATCACATTCTATTCAATCTGGATTTTTTTTTTTTTTTTGGATGATGCTGAAACCATGCAGTAAGATCGTACTCTTGAATTGAAATTAAGGAAAAGGTTTAAAAAAAAAAATACAAAAGTGTGCTTTAAGAGCCTGGTTGTGCTCAGAGTTGGACTGGATGCTGTCTCCTGAGTGGAGCTCAGCGCCAACATTCAGTTGTCAACTAAATGGTCACTGAGTGGGTGCCAGCCTTAGGGAGGGTGCGGCTCTGTGAGAATTCTGACAGGGAGAACAACTTGGTTTGGGTGCAGTTTAAAATGCAAACTGTGTCTGTGTGTATCCATGTTTTATACGTTTGTTTTGGCTTTTATGAAAATGGGTAAGAACTTAGAAAGTACTTATGGTCAGTTTCGCCTCATTGGAGAATTAAACAATAGGTCCGCGTAAGATTCTGATGTTGATTTTCTCAGAATGTATATATAAGTGATTCATCAGAAAAAAAATACAGATAGAAGATTGAATATTTATTTTGATGGGGAAGCTCTACAATTACAACTCCTTGGGAATCAGGAACATTTGGGACTCCGTGCAGGGGTATTTGTTATTTCAAAATTAGACCTCAAAATCAAATTTCCTGCAGCACAAAGTCAAGGGGGTTGTAAATTTCCAATTCTGGCAGCTTGTGCAGCACACAGGTATCTGTGATGATGTTTAATTTAGAGCTTGCAAATGGAGAGTAGGGATTTGAACCTAATTAATCTCCCCCCACCTTTTTTTTTTTTAACTTGTAGAGTCTTTTGAATAGTAAATAAGCTTTGAGGATACATACAGAGAATATCTCTACTCTGGAATAGCTTTCTTTGACTTCTCAAGGGAGCCCTTAAATCATTCCCTGTGTTCCCAACTGCTGCCAAGTCCTGGAAATTTCCCTGGTTTTAAGAAACAAATCCAACAAACCCCAGCTTCTATCTGGAGAGGAGAAAGAAAGGGCCTGAGCTAAGCACACTCTAAACACAGACAGGGTAGCAGTCACTTATAGACTATAAAGTTCTCTGGCTGCTGCTTTGCCTAGACTGTCCCATGTAATCTTACAAACCCCCTGCCAAGAAGTAGTTATCACCTCTGTTTTCAGAGGAACAAACCGAGGCTCGTGGTGCTTATATGATGTGCCCAGGGTCACAGAGCTAGTACATGGTCAAGGATTTGAACCTAGATCTATCTGGTCTTTAGACCTAGATCTGTGTGACCTCAAAGCCCCTGCTTCACATCATGATACTTTCATAGTTTCAGCTTGTCTTTCACATTCAGGGTCAAAATTCAAGCAGAGGAGAAAAGATGAGGTTCTTATCTCATTCTCTGAGACTATGCAAGTTTTATTTAAAAGATCATCTGTACCAAGGCAAAGAAGTGTTTACCTCTTGCACTAATTGAGGGATGCCCTCTCTGGGCCTAAAATATTCCTCCTTTACCCAATCTGTGAAAGCGTTATACACGTACGTTGCTGGAGATTCCACCATTAGATACTCAGTCCTTTGAGTTAAATGTTGCTTTTTCTTGGCTCTTCTTTTTAAAGGGCAAATACAGTTGAGGAAGGGATGGCATATTAATCATTAAGATCATAGCCTTAACAGTTCTAATCATGTAATTTTTCTGCTCTCAGAATGGGCTGGAGTATCCCACAGTAGTAGGAAAGAAAAGTTTGTTGTGTCGGTTCACAGCCTGGGGTTATGAATAGCTGAGGGTAAGGTGATAGAGCATCTAAGAAATTAGAAACAGAGAAGAAGAGGTTATTAAATTAGCTTTGATATTAAACCAGAAACTATATGTTCACTGGAAAAGGTCTACATGCTTTTAGAAAAAAAAGCTAGTTTTTGTCTAGCTTTACATTGAAATAACAATGTAATGAAATTTGTCCTGGAATCACATTGCGTGATCACCAGGTACGCAGTTTACACAGCTATGCCCAGAAGGGAAGGGACTACATATATGGTGAGCATGTACTGTGTTCCAGACACCAAGTCGGGTACTTCATTACCAACTAATAACCAAAAGAGAGGTTATTAGACCCTTTACACAGGTGTTGTCAGAAGAAAAGCCTGGAGACCTACTTCCAGAAGATCAGCCTTTGAAGACCCTGTGGAGCACAGTTCTTCTCTGATGCATATGGGATCACCATGAGTTAGAATCATCTCAACAGCACCTGGTACTGGTATACAGATATCATTGACAGCAGTCATTAACATCTTTGATAACTTCCAAAAGATGCAAAAATCAATGATTGCTAAAGTACAGATCATTTAATAGACAAAAATCAAATCAAAGTTAGCTTAAGCATCACTGGCATATGGAAAGAGGGCTGAATTTTAAACCAGAAAACCTGTTTCCAAATCGTATATCTGCCACTTACAAATACTTGGAGTGAGGCATCTTAATTTATTTAAGCTTCAGTTTCCTCATCTATAAAAAAAGGGCTATTACTAACTTATCTTACCTAACTCCCAGTTTTCAGATAAATTAGTTGGTGATGTTTATTTGGGATAAGGACTCAAAGGGTAAAAGGCTTAGGAAGGAGAAGGTAGATGGTGAAACACGGAAGTTAATCCACAAAGTAAACCTTTTGCCTACCTCATAGTTTTGTTCAAGGCCAGCTTCTCCACCTCAAAATCTTCTTCACCTCACACACACCCTTATGGTTCCTTATTCAGCTCTGTCAGATTTCTATAAAACTGCCATAAGTTACAATATTTAAAAAAAAAAAAAGGCCTATGTTATTGGTATTAGGATCTCTGAGGCACATGTGCCACTTAATATAAACAATATGGAAATTTCACTATCTTTAGATGAGCTGGAGGGAACATCGGGTAAACAAGGGCAAAACACCTGTGACTAGAAATCAAAAGTGTTCACATTTCAGCGGGCTGAGTAGCTCGTTACTCTATCTCGAGTCTTCTCCAAATAAAAAATGGACAGACACAGAGGAGATAACCAAAAGGGACATGTTGCAAGATCAGCCAAAGAGCAGACAATTTCCTGGACAAAGCAGACAAAACTGATGAAATATATAAGTAGTAATTGAGGTTAGCCGTCCTCCAGTCCCAACGTTTAAGGCTTAAAGCTAAATCTTTAAAATCTCTAGGTCTTCGACTGTGGCTAACTGGAGAGGTAAGTTTTTTCTGGATAGTTCCTTAATGATAGCCCATCAAGCTCTCTCTGTAGGAGGTCAAGGTGGTCATAGTGATATGAAGTTGCCCCCTTGAATCCATACTTGGCAATTCTAAAAGGCAGTTTAGAGTGTCAGCCTGTAACTAAGTATCTGCAAATCACAGTGTCAACTGGGGCTGCAGTCTTCTGACGCTTGACTCCAGCTGGAGGATCTGCTTCCAAACTCATGTGGCAACTGTCTCATATTCCAACAAGTTTATTATAGTACAGCTTTACTTACAATATGGAATAGGCTGACTCTCTTAAAAGAATCTCTCAAAAGAAGGTAGGTGATTTCCAGGCTACGTAAGGATTTAATTGAATAGAAAAAAATGATATTTCCCACCCCTCTTTTGAGTATTATCCTGGTGACAGTACTGTGTCTTCTTCTTATTACTCATCAGTTCTCTAAAATGTGAACTGTCTTGCTGGAGATGGTGTGAGGTTCATACTGTGGCCTTCACTGAGCTTAAATGTCTATGTGAGAGTTAGCAAGCAAATCTTACGTTGGGCCCAACAAAACTAAAGACTGTGGCATAGACTAGCAAAAGTGTATTGAGTGCTCCAAATCCTGCAGGAGGGTGTTTGAACAGATCCAAGCACCAAAGGGTGAAGCAGGATGAGAAACAATCTTTGGGATAATGAACTGCTCACCTGGGTGCACTAAGGGAGCCCTTGTAGGAAATTTCCAGAGAAGTAAGCCTAAATTCCGGAGCGATAACGTGGATTTGTTTTAAGAGACTCTGCAGTGTTCCCACCATTATAATCACCATGCTTTGAACCTGGAAGGAAAATAGATGGTTTGAACAGTGATTTGAATTGCTACATACCAGCTTGCTTTTGCAAGAAGCTTTGGACAAATGTGGGCCTTTAGTTTTGTTCAGAGGCCGCTAAGGTGTAGAAAACTAAGTCAGCTGTGGAGTAGAACTCCCAAAAGGAGGAAGACCTATTGGGAATGCTTTGAACTTACAGAATAGCTACTTCATAATGGAATGAAGCTCTAAAGTTGCCGATTTTTCAAAGTTCCAAGAACAAACACTTAAGGAAAAAAAAAATCCATGTGTTCTTAAAAAAACCAATACCCATGTTCAATAGTAATGAAATTAAAGAGTTCACCTTTAAAAAAGGCTTCTTCAAAAAAAAAGAGAGGCTGGCATCAAGGCAAGATATCATGGAACAAAATAGCCAGGAGGGTGGAATGTCAAATTAAAAAAATAAAAATAAAGATGTTCTACCTGCAATGCCTATGTATAGGCATACCAAGAAGTCCATCAAGAATTGCAAATTAGCTTCAGTTCTCTTCCACACTTCCTGGGAAGAACACTTGTAGGTATATAAGCTTATATTCTTACTCTTACATTCTTTTTCCTTGTTGATTCTTACATGAACTGTTTATCCTATGAATCTCTTCCTTAGCAACAGCACTTCTAAGATTAGGTTCACCTAAGGATCTCTGTAGGAGCCCAAGTGAACACAGTGGCTAAGCGCTCAGCTGCCAACAAAAGGTTGGTGGTTCGAACTCACCAGCCGCTCCATGGGAGAAAGATGTGGCAGTCTGCTGTCATAAAGATTACAACCTTGGAAATCCCGTGGAGCGTTTCTACCCTGTCCTATAGGGTCAGAATGGACTCGATGACAGTGGGCTGTACGGATCTCTATAAAGCTCGTTTCTTCAATAATTTGGTAAACGTTAGAATAGCCTACCAAAACCAAAAAAAAAAAAAAAACCAAACCTAATGCCTTCGCGTAGATTCTGACTCATAGTGACCCTATAGGACAGAGTAGAACTGCCCCATGGAGTTAAAATAGCCTACAGTTAGCACCAAATAGTCTGTGACTAACTCGTTTTATCCAGATCAACAACAAGGTAATGGCATTGACTTAGCTTTTAGAAAGTTGATAATTGCCTTCCGTTAAACTGTTCTGGTCTATGCTATATTCCTGTATCTTCATACCATTGACTAGATCAGAATATTCCACTTATTTTTTTCTGCTTAGCCATACCCTGAATATAATTTTATGTTATTTAAAAATAATTTTGAAATTTCCAAAAGAAAGCGTTAAGTAGATTAAGAGAGGTAATTTATGTAGAAAATATAAAAAAGAGAAAAACACTAGAAATATTATGTTTGCTGTTATTCTTATGGGCTGTCCAGTAGATTCTGACTCATCATGACTGTATATGGCAGAGTAGTGACTCTTTATGATATAGGCTGTAACCTGCATGGGAGCAGACTGCCAAGTCTTTTTTTCCCCGTGGAGGGTGGAGGCGCTGGTGGGTTCGAACTGCTGACCTTTTGGTTAGCAGCAGAGCACTTAACCACTGAGCCACTAGGGCTCCTAGAAATATTATACATGTTATATATATGTTTTATACAAAAAAATATGAAGAAAAATAAAACCTCACTCAAAGATAGCCACTATTACCAATTTAGCATATTTCTGCCCAGTTTTTATATCTATAGCATATTTGTACTTGAATGAGACCTTGGGCCTGACCTTCATTTCATTCTGCTTTCTAACTGAACATATATCACAAGTATATTCCTATGTCAGGAGTTTTTTTTTTTTTCATAAAATATTTTAAGTTGTATAACCTTTCTTAATATGAATTTTAAATGGTTTATTTGTTTAACCATCCTTCTACTAAAAAACATGTATTTTTTCTCTTTTTAAAATAATAATGTGATTAATTTTTTTCCATCATTTTCTAAACAATTTCCCCAGAAGTGAAAGTATAAGCCTTAGAGATGTGATGATTTTTAAGGTTTATAACCCACGCTATCACACTGGTTTGTTTCCCACTGAAAACACAAGCATCGTCCAAACTTCCCTTGTTCTCTCTTGGAAGAAGTGTGAGAGTTTACCTCACTAAATTCCTGTATTCTCACCAAAATATTCTAATATTTTCTCCTTGAATTCATTATCTATCTCCTCATTGCTTTAATTTGCATTTATTTGGTTACCGGTACAGCTAGACATTTTTATCATATTTATTAGCCACTTTTAGGTTTCTTATGTAAAATGTTTTCCCTAGTTTACTTTTGAAATGGCTTTTATGTCTTTCTTTTTAGAAGTAGTTCTAATGCATTTAGTCAAAGATGTTATACCATTTCTCTTACAAAATCAAAAACCAAACCCAGTGCCATTGAGTCAATTCCGACTCATAGCGACCCTATAGGACAGAGTAGAACTGTCCCATAGTTTCCAAGGAGTGCCTGGAGGATTTGAACTGCTGACCATTTGGTTAGCAGCTGTAGCACTTAACCACTATGCCACCAGGGTTTCCACCATCTCTCTTAACAATAACAACAAAAAAAACCGTTGCAGTCGAGTGGATTCCAACTCATAGCAACCCTATAGGACAGGGTAGAACTGCCCCATAGGGTTTCCAAGAAGCACCTGGTGGATTCAAACTGCCAACCTTTTGGTTAGCAGCCATAGCTCTTAACCACCACACCACCAGGGTTTCCATCATCTACTTCGTGTGGTGGAAACTGACAAGAATTCAGAAGTGGTGGTTTCTCTAATGCTGGTGATGTTCCAAAAGCCCACACTGAATATTTGATTCAAAGGTACAGTAACATTCTGCAGAACAATTTGGTCACTGTAATTACAGTCTTCTACAGAATCCTGAATCTCATGCCCCTTGTTATGAGAACTCTTATCATTACTCATTTTCAAATAATATTTTAAAATCAGAATTAAACTTAAAATTACATTTTTCCTTTATTTCCTCTTAGGACATTGTCCTAAAAATCAATTTGGCTGTGAATTCTGGGTAAACCCTAGCCACAGGTCATAATGTTTCTGTGTGCCAAGATAACTTGGCTGAGAAATACTGGATAAGATTCAGACACACAGGATGAGATTTTTCCTTTGGCACATTATTGGCTCCAGAAGAAACTGTCATTGAAGAAACATCATTTCCTTGTTTACTAAAATGGAGCTTGTTGTCCAAGTTGGGCCTGTGTATTCCAAATGTAAGCCAAATCACGTCACTTCTCTGCCCAGGATCCTCCCCTGCCTCTCCTTTTTACTCCTAGTAGAAGTCAGGCCCTATATGACCTTCCCCCAGCATTACCACCCCTGCCATTGCTTCTCTGCCCTTACCTGCTCCACTCCTCTCATAATGAAGTGCTCTGCTCCAAGCACTCTGGCCTCCAGGCTGTTCCTTGAATAATAGCTAAGCAAATTCTTACCTCCCACCTGCTCTGTGCATTGCCTATTCTTTCTGCCTTGGCTTTTCTTCCCCTAGAAATTTACAGGGCAAACTTGCTCACACCTTCATATACTTGCTCAAATGTCACCCTCTTAGTGGGGCCTCCTTGACTCCCTTATTTAAAATTGCAAACTTTTTACCTACTTTTTTTGCCGTAACAATTATTACCTGATAGCGTATATAGCTATTTATCTATTATGTTTATTTATGTCCCCTTACTAGAATATAAATTACAGCAGGGCAGAGAGCCTTGCTTTGTTCACCGATGTATATCCGAAGGGTCTAGAAAGTGCCTGGCACAATAGTAGACACTCAAACAATATTTGTGGAATGAATTTAAAACATTTTTAAAGAAAAATACAGATGAAGAGTGTCTTAGTCATCTAGTGCAGCTATAACAGAAATACCACAAGTGGACGGCTTTAACAAAGAGAAATTACTTCTCTCACAGTCTGGAAGGCTGGAAGTTGAATTCAGGATGCCAGCTCCAGGGGAAGGCTTCTCTCTCTGTGGGCTCTGGGGGAAGGTCCTTTTATCAATCTTCCCCTGGACTAGGAGCTTCTCAGCACAGGGACCTCGGGTCCAAAGGATGTGCTATTATCCTGGCTCTTGTTTCTTGGTGGTATCAGGTCCCTCTGAAATTGATTTAAGGCACAACCTAATCTTGTAGTTTGAGTCCTTCCTCATTAACATAACTGCTTGTAAATCTGCCTGATTAACACCACTGAGGTAGGATTTACAACACATAGGAAAATCACATCAGATGACAAAATGGTGGATAATCACACAATACTGAGAGTCACGGCCTAGCCAAGTTGACACACATTTTGGGGGGGACACAATTCAATCCACAACAGAGAGTGTCCCGCGGATGGCAATTGACTGGGTATCTAGAAGAAGTATGTGACCTAATTTAGCATTATATCACTTTTGGAATAATATAGATCATATTGTTTATTCACTGATTAAATAAGCATTACTCAGTCATATACTATGTATCAGCACTGTCCTGGGCACCAAAGATACAAGAGAGAGAAATACATCCTTGGTGAATGTATAGACTTATGGCTTGTAAGAGGGTATGCAACCCAGTCTTTCTAGGGGGTGATCAGGAAAGACTGAGCGCTCCACAGACACTTGAAGGACAAGCAGGAACAGGCTAGAAGAAGGGGGTGGGGAGAACTGCAGCAGGCATTCCAGGTAAGGGAGCTAGCTCGGTCAAAGGTCTGGTGTGACAAGTGACTCCTGCCTATCCTCAATTCTATGCTGTGGAATTTGGACTTTATCCTGAGAGCAGTAGGGAGCCAAGGAAACATTTAAATAGAGGTGTAACACAGCTAGATTTACATCTTAGAAAGAGTACACTGATACTCAAGGCATGTGTTCAATTTAACAAGCATTTAATGAGAGCTTACCAGGAGCAAAATGCTTTTCCTTTGCTCTTTAGGGAAAATTACAACAGTATGTCTAAGAAAAATTTAAAGAAACTATATTGGCAAACTATGTTGTAAGTATAAGAATAAAAGGTATTGGAAGTTTTGTTTTTCCATATTAATTGTAATATGTTTAAATTGGACCTTAAAGGAAAAAAAAAAAATTCCAAAAGCTTATCGAGAATGAAAAGGAATATATTTACAATTTCTGTCTGGGGACTTTGTTGTTGCTTCACAAATGAGTAAAGCAGAAGCAATTTAATACGCATCTGAAAGCATGTTTGATGCACGGGACTAGAATTTACGAAGAGGCAAAGCTATGCTCTTTATGAGCTGCTGGTGTTTCCTGCCTGGGAGGACAACCATCCTGACATTGGTGTCACATGCTTCTGTCAGTGTAGCTGAGGTGTGGAAGAGCTACCTCATGCCACACTCTTCCCTGTGTCCAATGTGTCCTTAGGGTCCTTGTACTGGCCTGAACAAAGAAATTTTTGGAGCAGGCTATCCTGCTATGCCCCATACCCACTTCTGAAGTTCCTCGATATGTAGCCACTTCTGGGATTTTGTATCAAAGAATTGGGGATTGTGGGGGAGATGAAAAACTTTTTCATAAGTTTATGTTGCTTGGGGCTAGATTATTGCATTTTTTATTGGATTTATCTATTCAAAGATTGTCAAATCCACAACAGTGCTTTTGACTCTGCAAGAGACGGTTTTTCTTTATCTTATAACTCCTGCAGAAATTTCTTACTGCCTTTGAATAAGATGTTATAAAAAACTGACTTATTTAGGTGAGTTCTGTATTTGTATCTCCTATTTTTATTCTTATTGCAATGATTAAGGCCATGAACTCTGGAGCCAGACCATCTAGTTCAAGCCAGCCACTGTAACTAAAACAATTTGAGACCTAGGCAAGTTATATAATCTCCCGTTTTGCCTTAGTTTCCTCACCTGTAAAATGGAGATAATAACAGTCGCTACCTCATAGCATTGTAGTGAGTTCATATATGTAAAGCCCTTAAAACAGCCCTTGTACAGGGTGAGGGCTTTGTGAATATTAGCTGTTACTATCTACCCAGTTTTACATTGTCTAACAGTGCTTTGAAGTTAAGTCAATATAAAAAGTTCCCAAGTAGGCCAACTCCAGAATTAGTAATCACGTTGTACAATTGATCACGTACTGTTTTAACAAAACTTCTTTTATGGCATATAGAGTGAAGAATGATCATAACCCTTGTCTAAATTAACTACTCAATAGCTGGTAATGTAGTGGTTAAGTGCTACAGCTGCTAGCCAAAGTCAGCAGTTCAAATCCACCAGGCCCTCCTTGGAAGTTCTATGGGGCAGTTCTACCCTGTCCTATAGGGTCGCTATGAGATGAAATCAACTCCACGGCAGTGGCTTAACCAACAGCTGATGGAAATTTAATATGGTCAATATACTACCCATTTTGTATTGTTTTCACATCGTTTCTACCAAAGTAGCAGGCCGTTCTGTTTTTGTTTGTCTCCCCCCTCCTTCTACTCTTTTATTTTTTCAAATTTAGAAGAATTATGCTGTAATTAAATAATACCGGCCAAATAGTTTTAGCATCTTAACCCATATTGAGATGTTTAAACAAACACAGGAGTCAGCAATACAGCTGAATTAATAGATGCAGAAACACGCTCAACAGCCACATGGCAAAAACATGCCTCCCCTAAGAGCCTTATTTAACATTTATTGAGATCCCAGATGCAAATGACAAGAGCAAGCAAAGTCACCATGTGATCAAAACCAAATCCCGTACCTCTTATTATGGTATAACTGGAAATGGTGAATTTTCCTTTACTCAGATACAGAGGTTCTACCTATTTGGAATTCAACAATGGGATTAGCTTGGATAATCCAGGAATTGTGGTCATGGCCAGGTAATATAAGAAACAAATGGTTTTATTTTATTTGACTTCTACCATTTTGAAGACCATACAAATATTCTCATGATTGGCAGCATGCATTCTTCTTCACGTACCTTAATTCTGAAAATAGAAAAGTTTAAATTAATGGCAGCTCTTTTTTCTACCTAATTCAGTCATCAACTATTTCACTGAGCAACTATTACATCCCAGGCACTGTTCTGGATACTGAAAAACAGCAGTAGAAAAAAGGGCAGACCAAAGTCCCTGCCCTCAGGAAGAATATATTCTTGTGGGAGAAGACAAAGAGAAAACAGTAATTTGCATCGCATGTCAGGTGATGATAAGATTGAGCTAAAAATTTGTGCCTGAGAGGGAGAGTTGCAATTTTAAATACAGTGGTCTCAACAAGAAGGCAACGTTTAGCAGAGATCTGAAAGAAGTAAAGGCTTTCTAGGGGAAGGGGTATTCCAAGCAAAGGAACCAACAGGAGCAAAACCTCTGAGGCGGGAGCATATGTGGTGTGCTTGAGGAATAGAAACAAGTTCAGTGTGCTGGAACCAAGTGAGCAAGGCAGGGCAGAACAGGACATAAGAGCAGAGAAGTAAGGGAGGGGGATTGAAATCATATTGGAGCTTTGGATCCCGTAAGGACTTTGGCTTTTGTTCTGGCAACAAGGAAACTGTTGGAGAGTTTTGAGAAGAATGACATAATCTTACTTAATGTTTTAAAGAGACCAATGTAGCTACTGTGTTGAGGATAGACAAAAGGAAGCAAAGGAGACTAGTGGGAGATTATTTTCATAATTCAAGTGGGAGATAATTGCACCATGGGCAAGGGTGATATTAGTGGTGGTAGTGAAAAGTGGGTGGATTCTGGATATTTCTGAATGTAGAACCAATAGGATTTGCCAGTGGATCAGATGTGAGACATAACAGCAAGAGAGGAGTCAAGAATGATTCCAAAGTTTTTTGGCCTGAGCAACTAAAGGACTAGAGCTGCCATATGCTGAGATAGGGAATCCATTGGGAAAAACATGTGCGGAACGGTGGAAATCAGGCGTTCAATATTGGCTGTGTTAAGTTTGAGACTACCTGTTTATTAGATGTCTAAGCAGAGAAATTAAATAAGCAGTTTTCTTTGTGAGTCTTCTGTCTCCTGAATATATTTCTTGTAGCTTAGGTTTCTTTAGCAGTGAAACATATTTGAATTCCTGTTTGACACAAAAGAACTTCTACAGGAAGTTCAGAACCTCAACATTGCTTTCACAAAAAGCAAGCTAGTAACAGAAAGAATATCACTTGTGTGCTTACGATGTGCAAAGAGAGTCCCAAAATAGAGCTAACTCTGTCTACAGCAGCTGCAATAGGTCACGTAAGGGCAAAGCAGTGTCGGTTTAACTCCATTAGGTCTTAAGTAGGCCATGGCTTTAGGATCTCCCACTCATTGGTACCACGTATATATTGGTTGACTTTCAAACACACAAAAAAACCAATGTTTCTTGTGCCAGATATGCATTTATGCAGAAAAACCAGTTTGAAAGGCCTTAGCATGAATACCCAGATTGGTAGTTGACCTGCTAGTCATAGCATTAGCACCAAGAAATGGAGCATAATGAGAAGGAAGAAATGTATGCATAAATTTGGAGCAATAGGGCAATGACAGCGAGAAAAATTTCAGGAAATATAAAACTCAAAGAGGAATTCAAAAACCCAGATACCTGCTAGAGAAAGGTGGTAATGTCAATGGGTAAAGCCAGCCTAGAACATAACAACAGGAAGTGGGAGGGACTGTGGTGATCTCCAAGGCACAGGTTTCCTCCAAAGTGGGTAAGGGAACCTTTGTTGCCATGCAGGGCTGGGGGCACAATGCAGCCAGATCATGGATTATTTCTAGAAAAGACAGAAACCTGAATATTTATGTGAAATCTTCTGATTTTTAAAGTTGGCATTTAGTTTTCATTTTCAAAAAGCATTGCATAAGCCAAACAAAACATATCTGTAGGCTGCTTTTGATCCACAGGTCCCTAGTTCCTAACTTCTAACTCTGCTATTTACATACCCATAAAAAACCAAACCCATTGCTGCAGAGTAGATTCCTATTCATAGAGACCCCGAAGGATAGGGCAGAACTGCCCCATAGGGTTTCCAAGGAGCAGCTGGTACATTCGACCCGCCAATCTTTTTGTTAGCAGCAGAGCTCTTAACCACTGCGACACCAGGGATCCTATTTATGTAGTTTTAATTATTGACTGGACTGAGCCTTTAAATCTCCAAGTAGTTATAACAACTGTTTCTTCCTATACCACAGAAAGCCATCCTTTTTTCTACATTACTGAAAGTTTCAGTTTCTATAGAAAGCCCTTATATTTGAGTCCAAGAAAAGAAAACAAAATAATAATAAATAATCCCTTTCATTTTAAGAATGTTTAAAAATGACGGTGATTAAATTTTGTTATGTTTTTGCATGAATCTCAAAGTCGATATTAAGCTAAATATCATGTGGAATAAAGAATCATTCTCTGCTACTTCCAAAATAGTTTAATAGGTTGACATTTTGGAAGATTCTCCTAGAATATTTTTTTCTGAAGGATGTTCAGTTTCAGAAGTTAACTAGGCTAATGGGAAAGGACAGGTTCTGAGTGGACTGAACAAGTGGAAGGAGAGGTTTTCGTCATGACCAAGGCTATTTTTTCTAGTCTTTTCTAGTAAATCACTTTCTCCCTCATTCTATCTAGAAATCTTTATTTGAAAAGCAAGAATACGGACTGACTGATCTACATTTGTGGGAATGTATAAACTCAATTACCCCTGACCTTGGGATAACCTTTAAGCAGGAATAGTCTAAGCACGCAGTTGCATGCTTGCCCCAGTGCTGTGGTTTGAGAGGGATCTGCGAAGAGTTCTGTCCAAAAGGTCGGCAGTTCAAATCCACCAGGTGCTCCTTCGAAACTCTATGGGGCAGTTCTACTCTGTCCTATAGCTTCGCTAGGAGTCGGAATCGACTCGATGGCACTGGGTTTTTTGGTTTCCTAAGAGTCTCTTGCCCCGTAGTGGCCTCATTTCTATTTGTACAGGGAGCTTTACTGGGAGTCATGATATTTTTCAAAAAATTTTCCAAATTAATTGAGAGTGCAGATACTCCTAGAATGGGGTAATATCTTACAACCCTTATCAGCTAACACCTTAGGTGGGAGAGTATCTTTTTTTTTTTCCCAGCAGGGGCAGGGAGCTGAGAGAACAAAACCATGAAGTAATGGTGGAAGCTCCTGAAGGCTGGAAAGGACTGGGAAGATACCATTCGATTCTGCATAGTGCTGGATCCAACTCCCAGGAGAGTGACAGTTCAGAGAGAGTCCTCAGATCTCTTTGGATGAATGCAAGAGGCAGCCAGGGCGGGGGGTGGGGAGGGTGGGGGCAATGCATTATGGGGTTCAATGTTCATTGCACAAATGGGTTTATGGGTAGTTGAGGACAGAGAGCATATTTTAATTGTCTTTTGTGCTTCCTTGTAATGCTGGGAACAGGGTTAAAGGCTAGTTTAAATGAGTGCAATATCTTCAGTTGAATTTGTGACTTCAGTATCAGATTATTGTATATATTGTACATGTTATCAATTGACATTTCAAATTCGTTTATATTCTACAACATTGGAAGGCTCACACATGAATACATTGCTAAAGTTATTCAACAGGTTTCTATATGGTTTCCTACCCCAGACACACTAAACACTGTGAGTTAAATGCCAGAAAGGGTATTATTTCTAGATGATATTTTCAATATTACTGAAACTTTTTCCTTTTAAGTAATGAACATGCCAATATTTAAATATTTTAATAAAAATGCTTATGAAATGACTGAACTTTTCTCCCATAAATCGGTGTGTACAAAGAGCAAATTTTAACTATTAATCACTGCATGAGATCATTCACTACATGTACACTGTACAGTTGTTACATTGTTATATTGTGCTAACACTTTAGGGTTATTGAAGGGTCTAGAGCAAATAATCTGAGAAGCTGAACTATATGAAGAAGAATGGGGCATCAGGATTGGAGGAAGACTCATTAACAACCTGCGTTATGCAGATGACACAACCTTGTTTGCTGGAAGTGATGAGGACTTGAAGTACTTACTGATGAAGATCAAAGACCACAGTCTTCGGTATGGATTACACCTCAGTATAAAGAAAACAAAAATCCTCACAACTGGACCAATAAACAACATCATGATAAAAGGGGAAAAACTGAAGTTGTCAAGGGTTTCATTTTGCTTGGATCCACTATCAAGCCCCATGGAAGCAGCAGTCAAGAAATCAAAAGACACATTGCACTGGGCAAATCTGCTGCAAAAGACCTCTTTAAAGTGCTAAAAAGCAAAGATTTCACTTTAGGATTAAGATGCTCCTGACCCAAGTCATGGTGTTTTCAATCTCCTCATATGCATGGGGAAGCTAGATAATGAATAAGGAAGACTGAAGAGGAATTAATACCTTTGAATTATGGTGCTGGCAAACAACAACAAATATACCATGGACTGCAAGAAGAACGAACAAATCTGCTTTGGAAGAAGTACAGCCAGAATGCTCCTTAGAAGCAAGGATGGCGAGACTTCCTCTCACCTACTTTGGACATGTTATTTATCCGAAGGGATATTGTTATGCCTTTTAGATCTTTTGTTTACTTTTTATAATTTCTCTGTCCTTTCCTAAGTAGGAATTTTCAATGGATCGTTTACTAGCATCCTCCCAGCCATTCTTAATTTGTTAATTGTAATATGCAATGGCCTGGGAAACCATATTTCTAAGTTTACTAGAATTGTGTCCAATGATAATAAAAGCTCGTATTTACTGTGCCCTTTCTATGCACTAGACTCTGTTCTGCACATTTAAAATAGATTGTTATTTAATCCTCAATATGAACCCTATGATAAAGATACTATTTTACAAATGAGAATTTTAGATACAGAGAGGTTAAGAAACTTACCCAAGGTCATAAAATTTGTAGTCAGGCCATCTGACCCCTGTATACTATGCTATGAATTGTTTCTGAGAAAAAGAATAAGTGATTCTCTTATAAATAAAATGTATGGACTATAATGCATGAATTTTGTGACACCAATTGTGTTTATCTAGAAGCCTTTAAAAAATTTCCACCTGGTCCTCAGCTGTCGTCTGGATAGCTGACAGTGCCTTCTGAATGACCTCTGAATAAGCCAGCATTATGGTGTTATAATGGGGTTCCTGGGTGGTGCAGATGGTTAAGCACTTGACTACTGGCATAAAGTTTGGTCATTCGAACCCACTCAGAGACACCTCAGAAGACAGGCCTGGCAATCTGCTTCTGAAAGGTCACAGCCTTGAAAATGCTATGAAGCAATTCTACCCTGCACACATGGGGTCGCCATGAGTCGTAATCAACTTGACAACAACTTACAATAGCAACAACAATGGTATTTGAAACTTAGGTAAGACATCTATCTTTTCCTGGTTAGTTTTTTCTCAAGATTTGTTTTAGAAACCGAGCATGGCTCTTGTGTTCATCTGTTTCCACAACTGACAAATCAAAATCAAAATTTATTTAAGTTATTTTAGGAAATTCAAAATCTTCTATTGCTTGAGATGAAAATAGCCTGGGTGGTGTAAAGGGTTAACACACTTGGGTGCTAGCCAAAATATTGGAGGTTCAAATCCACCCAGTGGTACCTCAGACGAAAGTCCTGATGACCTAGTCCCAAAAACCCAGCCATTGAAACCCCTATGAGGCAGAGTTCTACTCTGACATCCATGGTGTCACCATAAGTCAGAATCGCCATGACTCACAGCCACTGGTGGTGACAGAGAGACAGAGGGACACTTAGTTAACTTCACTCCCATGCCAATTTTATAGATGATCCCAAAATCTTCTCAGGAAGACTATTAATAACTAGAGAGAGAATACATGGACAGTTATGAGGAAAAAGTGAGGATGGAAGAGCTTGGCTCAAGTGAAAAGTTGAGGAATGTACCTTGGTTACTCACTACTCTGAAATTCAGCAGGCCTCACCTTGAGAACTTTGGGGAGAGGATAGCGTTCTTCTAGATTTGCTGACGTAGGTTTGGAAAAAATAAGCCTGAGGTAGAAAAAAGGACCTGTAATGGCCTTCTGGTGAAAATTTGGCCCTTCTCACAAATGAAGGCGTTCTCACTGGTGTGCTCCCTTCCGGTGCAGGTGCCGGCTCTGTGGGGAATGCCTGCTTGGTGATTTCTTTGGCACTTTGTAAGACACTACAGGATTTCAGGATACTAGTGTTTTCCACTGACTTACTCTTTATATATAGTCCCTTTTGACACCCTTTTCTATCAACTTCATGTAAAACTTACATTTAAAAAAAAAGAGGAAGTGTCAGTCTTTTCTCCATTGCTTTATCAGATCATTGTTGTTAGGTGCCATTGAGTCCATTAGGACTCGTAGTGACCCTATGTACAACACAACAAAACACTGAGCCATTCTCACAATTGTTGCTATGTTTGAGCCCATTGCTGCAGCCACTGTGTCCTTTTCCAGAGACTGATCCCTTCTGATAAATAACATGTCCAAAGTAGGTGAGACGAACAAAGTCCCCTTGCTTCTAAGGAGCATTCTGACTATACTTCAAAGACAGATTTGTTCGTTCTTCTGGCAGTCCATGGTATATTGAGGCTAAACCCACTGCTGTCGAGTAGATTCCGACTCACAGTGACCATATAGGACAGAGTAGAACTGCCCCATAGAGTTTCCAAGAAGCGGCTGGCAGATTCCACCTGCCGACCTTTTGGTTAGCAGCCATAGCACTTCGCCACTACACCACCAGGGTTTCCATATTCAGGCTAAAAAACCCAGAAAGAATATTATTTCCCAAGGCTCATCCTATTGTTTTATTCTTGTTAAATAATTGTAGGTTCTGGATGGTTAATCATCTATTAGAATCTGTGTCCTTAACCCACAACAGCATTAAATAAAGGGGTGCTTTCATCCAAAGATTATGCTGATTTTTTCAGTTCTTAAGGAAGAAAAGGAAACCCCGGTGGCTTAGTGGTTAAGTGCTACTGCTGCTAACCAAAGGGTCGGCAGTTCGAATCTGCCAGCGCTCCTTGGAAAAACTCTATAGGGCAGTTCTACTCTGTCCTATTGTGTCTCTATGAGTCAGAATCGACTCAACAGCACTGGGTTTGGTTTGGTTTTGGTAGGGAAGAAAAAGAGTAGCCACTTCTTTTGTTCCAATGATTTGAAATATACAATAATTCCTTGGAATTGGATCACTCATCACTTCTGAGTGATTATTAGTCAATACTTCCATTTACAAACGGGAAATGGTTGGCTGAATCACATCAGAAATGTCAAATTCAAGTCCAGCTCATGTACTAGATGAAGCATTTCTTTGCATAAATTCTCTAGGTCTTACTTCGTTTTTTTCCCAGACGCTGTCTTAATAGCTCAGTAGTTAGAGGAAGTAATTCCATTCAACAAAGATAGGCACATAAGGAGAGGCAAAATAAGGACTGAGCTGGGAGACAGCACCATGGAAACAGGCCTACAGAAAAAAAGAAGAGACTTCGGATTCCACTGTGGGGGGGAGGGGGGGCATGCTGGTGGCAGGACTTCTATTGCTGTGGGTTTCTTCTCCTTTCCACTCCCTGGCCATGGGTAGGGGGTGCAGAAGGACTACAATAGCAGCCAAAGATGCTACCCCAGAGAAACCTGTGTGGGCAAAGAGTGGAGGTAGAAGCCCCCCTCACCCCCACACCTTCCATGCTCCACAGCACATATGCCATCTATCCTGTGTGGGTAAAAGTCCACTGTGGAATTAAGTTTCCCTGAATCCACATTCATCCAAATTACTAACAAGTCACTTAACCATTCAAAACGTACATTTCTTCTTCTCTAAAATCAAGATGATAATATATACTCCTCATTGGGTTGTAGTGAGGATTCAACAAGATGGTGCAGCCAAAACACACAGAGCTTGACATGTAGCTCAAGAATAAAGTTATGGAGGAATTCTTTTTTGTAAAGTATATATTATATGAAATGTTGGCAGGTTCTTCACCCACTGTGGATTAGGCAGAGGGGAAAGGATAACAGAGCAGTGGCAAGAAAGGAAAGAGAAGAGTAAAGAGAGGACTGTAATGGAACAGTCCCAGAGAGAGAGAACATGAATAGTCCTAAATGTGAAGAGACAGACAAAGAAGAAAAAGAACACTTAGATAAAGGAAGTCTGGGGCATAACAATGGGTATAACAAGAAAATAACGTGATTCTAGCATCCTAGTTGTACTTCTTTCTGTGCTTTTTTTTTCTCACCTTTGTCTCATGCTTAGCTTCACCTCATACATTTTGTCATAACCCTTCACTTCCTTATGAAAATTTCTGTTAAGTTTTTCCCATCTCTTCCATTCTCATTCTTGCTCTCTCTACCCCTGACTTTCTTGCTCTCCATTCTCACCCGTGCCTCCACTACGATTTATCTATCTTCTACTGTTCTCTTTAAGTATTGTTTTCTCTAGACTGCCAATTACTTTATTTTTTGTCTCTTCCAGGTTTTAAAAAAACTGTATTTTCTTTTCTCAAAAAAGCAAACTCCCTCTTAATCTCTTTATTTCTGTTATTATCGGCCCAGCGGTAGTTAATTATTTCTTGTCTAATTTTTATTATTTGTGCCGGTTGAAGATGCTGATCAGGGGTTATTTACCTGCACACATGCGAAATGCAAGTGTTTGCTTAGAGGCCTTTAGATTTTCTGTGTTTCAAAACCTTTCTTAGAGGATATTGCTGTGTGAACATATTCAATATCATTTTATGTGAGATAACTAACAAGCACAATGTCTTATCTATAATAATATTTAAAGTGCTTTTTCATCAATCAAAGATACTTTGGAATATAAAAGGGTTAAAAACACCTACTCCTTCATCTCTAAAATGGAAGAATTTGGTTTGGAAAAAAAGAAAAAGTGGCGAGTAGTCTACGATTCTGGACTCTGATGCTAATGCCTCCTCTACCTTTCCCTGTGGCTCTGCTATTCCGCTTTGTTCTCTTCATCTCACTGTCCTCATCTATGAAGTAAGCTTGCCTTGTATGACAGGTTCCTAAGGATAACCAGAGAGCCGAGTGACCATGTAAACACAGGGTCTTCTCTGAGCAGTTCACCTGGGGAGATGAAACGTTACTGATGTTAATAACAAGACTGGGTCAATCATGGTGGTGATCTGGTTACATCTGTCAGTTTGTCATACTGTGGGGGCTTGCATATTGCCGTATTGCTGGAAGTTTTTTATGCCACTGGTATTCAAATACCAAGAGGGTCACCCATGGTGGAGAGGTTTCAGCTGAGCATACAGACTAAGACAGGCTAGGAAGAAGGACCTGGCTATCTACTTCTGAAAAAAATTAGCCAGTGAAAACCTTACAAATAGCAATGGAACATGTTTTGCCATAGTGCCAGAAGGTGAGCCCCTGAGGTTGGAAGACTCTCAAAAGACATTTGGGGAAGAGCTGCCTCCTCAAAGTAGAGTCAACCTTAATGACATGTATGGATTCAAGTTTTTGGAACCTTCATTTTCTGATGCGTCACAACTCAAAATGAGAAAAAAACAGCTGCAAAAATCCATTAATAAGCAAAATGTGGAATGTATGAAGTATGAATCTAGGAAAATTGGAAGCTGTCAAAAATGAAATGGGATGCAAGAACATCAATATCCTAGGTATTAGTGAGCTGAGATGGACTGGTACTGGCCATACTGAATCAGAAAATTATATGGTCTACTATGCCAGGAATGACAAATTGAAGAGGAATGGCGTTGCGTTCATCATGAAAAAAGAACATTTCAAGATCTGTCCTGAAGTACAACGCTGTCAGTGATAGGATAATATCCATATGCCTCCAAGGAAGACCAGTTAATTTGACTATTATTCGAATTTACTCACCAACCACTAATGCCAAAAATGAAGAAATTGAAAATTTTTACCAATTTCTGCAGTTTGAAATTGATCAAACATGCAATCAAGATGCATTGATAATTACTGGTGATTGGAATGCAAAAGTTGGAAACAAAGAAGGACTGGCAGTTGGAAACAAAGAAGGATTGGTAGTTGGAAAATATGGCTGCGGTAATAGAAATGATGCTGTAGAACACGTGATAGAATTTTGCAAGACCAATGACTTCTCATTGCAAACACTTTTTTCAACAACATAACCAGCAACTGTACATGTGAACCTCACCAGATGGAATACGCAGGAGTCAAATCGACTACATCTGTCGAACGAGATGATGAAAAAGCTCAAAATCATCAGTGACAGTAAGGCCAGGGGCCAACTGTGGAACAATAAATTGCTCATATGCAAGTTGAAGTTGAAGAAAACCAGAACAAGTCCATAAAAGCCAAAGTATGACCCTGAATATATCCCACCTGAATTTGGAGACCATCTCAAGGATAGATTTGATGCATTAAACACTAATAACCAAAGACCAAAAAAGTTGTGGAATGACATAAAGGACATCACACATGAAGAAAGCTAAAGGTCATTAAAAAGACAGAAATGAAAGAAAGACCAAAATCGACATCAGAATAGACTCTGCAAGTTGCTTTCGAACGTCAAGTAGAGGAAGTGAAAGGAAGAAATGATGAAGTAAAAGAGCTGAATAGAAGATTTCAAAGTTTGGCTCGAGAAGGCAAAGTAAAATATTTTAATGAAATATGCAAAGACTTGGAATTAGAAAACCAAAAGGAAAGAGCACTCTCGGAATCTCTCAAGCTGAAAGAACTGAAGAAAAAATTCAAGCTTCAAGCTGCAATATTGAAGGATTCTACCAGGAAAATACTAAAGAATGGAAGGAATACGCAGTCACCGTACCAAAAAGAATTGGTTGACATTCAGCCATCTCAGGAGGTAGCATATGATCAAGAACATATAGTACTAAAGGAAGAAGTCCAAGCTGCACAGAAGGCACTGGCGAAAAGCAAGGCTCCAGGAATTAACAGAAGACCAACTGAGATGTTTCAACAAACAGATGCAGTGCTAGAAATGCTCACTCATCTATGCCGAGAAATTTGGAAGACCGCTACCTGGCTAACCAACTGGATGAGATCCGTATTTGTACCTATTCCAAAGAAAGGTGATCCAACAGAATGTGGAAATTATTGGATAATATCATTAATATCACATACAAGTAAAATTTTGCTGAAGATCATTCAGACACATTGCCACCAGTACATCCACAGGGAACTGCTAGAAATTCAAGCCCAATTCAGAAGAGGGCGTGAAACGAAGGCCATCATTGCTGATGTCAGATGGTTCATGGCTATGAAAGCAGAGACTACCAGAAAGATGTTTACCTGTGTTTTACTGACTATGCAAAGGTCGAATGACTGTGTGGATCATAACAAATTGTGGATAACATTGCGAAAAAAGAATGGGAATTCCAGAACACTTAATTGTGCTTCTGAGGAACCTGTACTTAGGCCAAGTAGATACCAAGGGTTTAAAGTCAGGAAAGGACTGTGTCAGGGTTGTATCATTTCACCTTACTTATTCAATCTGTATGCTGAGCAAATAGTCTGAGAAGCTGGACTATATGAAGAAGAACACAGCATCAAGATTGGAGGAAGATTCATTAACAACCTGCGATGTGCAGATGACACGACCTTACTTGCTGAAAGTGAAGAGCACTTGAAGCACTTACTGATGAAGATCAAAGACCATACCTGCCAGTATGGATCATACCTCAGCATAAAGAAAACAAAAATCCTCACAACTGGACCAATAAGCAACATGATGATAAATGGAGAAAATATTGAAACTGTAAAGGACTTCATTTTACTTGGATCAACAATCAACACCCATAGTAACAGCAGTTGAGAAATCAGATGCGTTACCTTAGGCAAAATTGCTGCAAAAGACCTCTTTAAAGTGCTAAAAAGCAAAGACGTATGTCACTTTAAGGACTAAGGTGGGCTGGACTCAAGCCATGGTGTTTGCAATGGCCTCATATGCATGGAAAAGCTGGACAATGAATAAGGAAGACTGAAGAAGAATTGACACCTTTGAATTATGCTGTTGGTGAGGAATATTAAATACACCATGGACTGCCAGAAGAAGAACAAATCTGTCTTGGAAGTAGTACAACCAGAATGCTCTTTAGAAGCAAGGATGGCGAGACTTTGCCTCATGTATTTTGGAGATGTTACCAGGAGGGACCAGTCCCTGGAGAAGGACATCATGCTTGGTATAGTAGAAGGTCACTGAAAAAGAGGAAGACCCTCAATGAGGTGGATTGACACAGTAGCTGTAAAAATGGGTTTAAGCATAACAATGATTGTGAGGATGGTGCAGGACTGGACAGTGTTACATTCTGTTGTACACAGGATGGCTATGAGTTGGAACCAACTCGATGGTACCTAGAAACAACAGCTACCGCATGAAATTATTCTGATTAGAGTGGAACTAGAAACCACAAGACCTGGATTGCCAAAAGATCCTTCTCCCTATTCTTCTCTGGTTTGCAAAATTGTATCATTGTTCCCCTCATAGCAAACACTCTAGTAGAGAGATTCCCTCATAACTTCTGCTACCACTTTACCTGTGTAAAGTGATACAGCTCCCAGTGTGATTCCCTCTGCCTGGGAATCAGCCTGTACCTAGCTTGCTGCTCCCCGTGCAGCCTGATGCGCCTGTTTCCTGGAAGCAGATTCCACTGGCGACATATCTATGAGCTGTTCCAATAGTGGCCACTACCATGAAAGGACTAGTCTGGGGGCCAGCTGCTGGGGTCCCTACGTAGTGATGACATTCCTACCCTTCCAAGCTGATGGACACTGGGCACCTCTTTGCTGGCATTTGTCATGGTGGTTCCAAAGGTTTGTCTTGGGCAGAAGTTCTACTGAGCTTTGTCTATAGCTCTGTATCAAAGCCCTCCCCACTTGTAGGATATAGCTTTCTCTTTTCCCACTTCTTGGTTTTTAACATTAACTCTGTCCTCGAGGTGTAGATAGAAAAAGCAGACCAACTGATCCCACAAAATGCTGGACTACATCCTCAGTGTGCCCAGATACACAGCTTGCCTCGGGGAAAAATGCACCCTACGTCACCTAGGCTTAAGAAAACTGACTTTTGAATGTACCCTGGCCAAAACACAAACAGTCTGCTTTAGATCATCAACTTTCTAGTGGTATAGAAATCTCTTCTTGATTTCCACACCAGCTATGGCCACAGATCCACCTTCCAGAGGCAAATCTGGATACCTTATGGTCATTTAGTTATGATGCCCATGCCCACTGGATCTGAGGAAGTCACCTTCATGGACTTCAGACCTTAAGATCTTCATAGTCTTCTTTAGATGGTATTGGACCGTGGTGATGGACTCATGGAAGGGACCCAGGAAATGACCAATCAGTTCATGATGTTCTCCTAAAGGGAGCTAAACCCACATTACCCACTCTTCTACCTAGTTCTTTCAAAAGACCTGTACCTTGCGTTCACATTTCCACAGGAGGAGAAATTTGGAATACTTCTTAACCTGAATCAATCTATTCATAGCTCTAACCCTATGAAGATAACAGCACCACCCTTCTCCCTGTCAACCCAAGGTCCCTCTATTCTGAATTGCTCACACTTTCGGGAACAAACTATGCTTTCTCACACTTTGGCACCTCTACAGTTTTTTTCTTTTTTTTTTTTTTGCCCTAGAATGTCCTTGCCCAGCTTGTCTGACTGGCAAACTCCCAAGTATGCTTAAAACTTTCACTGAAGCACAGCCTCTTTGATGTCAAACACCACTTAAGTAGAGTTCATCACTGTGAACCACCTGTGTACCACCCTTGTGCCTATATGCCTCGTGTTTCACCCCTATCATATCATTAAATGTCTTACCTCCCCTACTGAATCATAAACTTCTTAATAGCAATGACCAGAGCTAGCGTCAGGGATTATTTATTTAACTGTGTAGTCTTGGTGCTAATAGTGTCAAAATTATGTTAGGTGCTTAATGTTTATTGTGTAATTGAATAATAGAATGAGTTCCTAAGAGATTATCCAACCAAAGCCTAGTCCATTACATCTGATTATTCATTATGTCCCCTAGGCCTAGACGTTTCTGGGATAAGGGGATTAGACGAGTGAATGTGTTTGAAATGAGCAATTTTCTTGTTCATTTCTAATTTTCTTTGTGATCAGTACTTTTCCCAGTGGAAAATTAACTTCCTTCCAAAAGGCTCAATTATGAAGAAAAAAAAAATTTTTTTTTTTTTGAGTCCCTCAAAATTGTTTTCCCTCTAGTCCTGCTACATCCTGACTACCTACTTGTTAGTTAAAGCTGGATTTTATAAACTACAGAACAGTTTTTACAATGGCCAAAAAATCAAAAAGCAGACACTCTTACTAACTGAATGGAACCTGCTGAGGAGGTTGCTATTTAAAGTCAACATGGCTCTGGTCTGATTTTAAGTTGTGAGGATTAAATATGATAAGATTTTCAAAAGGATTTTTATAAAGAGATGAATATACAGTATAATTGATAGCGATACATTATCGTAATAAAGTTTGAGAATAATAACTCCTAGTTTTGCCCTGTCCCTTCTCTCTAAAAGCCCAAAGAGTGAATCGTGAATCTATTTGACCTTCATTCGGGTTTGAGGTTATCATTATTTAACAGAATGAGAGACCTACAAGAATTGTAAACACTGTTTTAGAGGTCTATAATATATAAGAATTAATATCATTTTCCAAAGTTTGCCATTTGTCATTAAATTAGCTAAGGATTAGGTAAATTCAAATTTTCTTTAAATTAAGAAACAACAAAATATAAATTGAAACGTTGATAGTTGTATATGAAACGATATACAATAAAATTTCCCTAAATTTTTTTTTCTTTTTTGTTTGAAGTTAATGATTCTTTGTTTCTCTTTATTTAAAAAAATTGTTTTAGGCCCCTTTTTTTCTCATATTTAAGGTGTAAATTATTATTACTAATTTGGCAGTCACCATGACTTTTGGTACTTAGCATTTTTTTGATACTTAACATTTCATAATCATGAAAAAACAGCAGCATATTTAGCTTCTACTAAAATATTTTAAAAATATTTTAAGTGAAAATGTGTCAGGTGTCAGGTTATGTTAAAATTGATTTTTTTGCTTCAAACTTTTTTTGAACATCAGTTGCATGGGGTACTCATTAAAAAAGTAAAATGGTATGAAAACAATCACTTTAAAAGAGGCAGGAAGGAAAAGGGGTGTGAGCTATCCATGGTGGCGTAATGGAAACATGAAATTATACTGGGAATCGGGAAACCTGGGCTCTAGTTTCGTCTTTGCTACTAATTAGCCTTTCTCTTAGTTTATTCTTCTGAACACAGAGTATGTTTTCCCAAGTGCATTTGAATTTGATAGCCTTAGATGACAAGTTTAGCAGAGCATTTCTTGCTGGGGCCAGATCAGGCCTTGTTTCTTCTAAGGGCATGTTATTGGATTGATTATTTTACTGTGGTACTAGCTGTTTTATGGTTGTTGTGTGCCATTGAGTCGATTCTGACTCACAGGACCTTATATGACAGAGTAGAACTGCCTCACAAGGGTTTCCTAGGCTGTAATCTTTACAGGAGCGCACTACGTCTTTTCCCCCAAAGAGGGTCTAAGAGAGGGTCTAGTGGGTACTAAATCGCTGACCTTTTGGTTAGCAGCACGGTGTTTAACCCTTGCGCCAGTAGGGCTCCTTAATATTTTATTAGAAGGCACCTATGGATTTTTTTTTTTTCTTACATTATTGGATATAACTAGGCAAAATTCTACTCTGCCACCCGTGCTCTCTGGCAATGTTCCCTACGCTTCAGGCCTCATAGGAGATCGGGAGACCTTGAGGGAGTCAAGCTGAACCTTGAAACAGTGTTCGGCATTAGTACAGAGGGTGGGGATGTAGCTTGGACTCTGGCTACACTTGGGATGATCTCTGCAGGAGGTTGCTATGGCAATTTGCAAACAGCAGGGCCAATGGGACTCCAGCAGGAGGTGGCTCCCTTACGATTTGGTTTGAGCCTGCGCTTCTTCAGGCCTGTACACTTGGTTCAAGCAAGGGCCTGAAGATATAACGGGGACATAGCATAATGGACTCATGTCCCCAGAAGAACTCCAGAAACAGGGCACCTCTCAGGGAGGAAGTGCACAGCATTGCCTTCTGCAGCTTCATCCGGGATTTGCCCGGCTTCTTTTTTTTTTTTTTTCCTAACTGATGAAGTGGCAAAACCTATGACCTTTGGACAAAGTCGTGTGCCAAGCACTATGGGCGCGCGAGTGCGAGACGGGCAAGAGTTTTTTCACCTTCAAGGGAAAGAGGGGTTGTAGATGGTAAACCAAAAGGGTAGGGAAATTTTGTGTCTTGGAATGAAAGAGGAAAAGACTCGTCTCTGGAGGTGAGAGGAAGTAGAGGTGTCTCTCCCTTATGCCAGAAAGCTGAAAGGAAGGTGTGTTTCTCCCAGTGGCTGCTCTGGGGAAAGGCTCAGAGTTGTAAAGAAATGGGAGGTGTCTCTGATGTTTATTTTTGCCTAGCAACCCACAGCCGACTGCTTCCCTTGCTGCCTTCCACACGCGCCACTCTGCCTCCCCTTGCCATAGCGACTGGAGAGCGGTCACTTGGTGTCAGTAAATCCGGGAGGGTGTGTGCGGTAGAGGTGGAGGTGGGAGGGCGCCCTCTCCTTCGCCCGTGTTCAGGGTCACCCAGCTAAACTGCAGTCCTCCAGGGGGCTTGACTCTTAGAGGTGACCTGCCCAAACTGAGTTATCTACGTGAAAAATTATTGGCGGGGACCGGAAAAAGGGGGGAGGGCAGTATTGTTTGCGAGAACCCATTAGGTTCGAAAATCTGAAGATGCTTTTGTATTTCGGGGCGCGCATAGAAGGAGAGGGGTCTCTGCAGCGATTTCAGTAGCAGTTGCACTGTAGGGAAAAAGAGGGGCGTTGCAGGAGCTGGAAAGGCCGAGGTGGGGAAAAGGTTATTACTGGGGGATCCGAGGGGAGCGGCGCAGATGGCCGGAGGGGGAGGCGGAGGCTGCAGAGTTTTCCGGGGAGTGGAGGGGTGGTTATGAAGATGATTTAGTGGGGGAGGGACTCCTGAGGGTGGCTGGATGGGGGTGGGGTGTACGTGAGGGTGTGAGGCTAGGGTGTGGGGGGAGTCCGGGGGAGGGGCTTGCAGCGGGAGTGGGGAGCGGGGGCGGGGCTGCCCTCCTGGTCCGCGCCGCGGGCTGGGGCCGGAGTGTGTGTGCGCATTTGTGTGTGTGTGTGTGTGTGTGTGTGTGCGCGCGTGTGTACGTGCGTGCGCAGGGGCGCGCGCGCGGGCGCGCGAGCGAGCCCAGGAAGAAGCTCCCGAGCGAGTCGGTCTTCGCGGCCCAGGCCGCTCCCCCGCGCCCCTATGTGAGGGAATCGGGGAGAAAAGCGGCGCGCAGGGGAGGGCGAGGCATGTGCACGGGCCGGAGGGTGCTGCAGCCGCCCGAGGAAGAGGAGGACGGCGGCGGCGGCGGCGAGGAGGAGAGCGGGGTGCTCGCTGCTGCGGGCCCGGGCCGAGGGGATGCAGCGGACTGTGTGTGTCTGCCTGTAGCTGACGCGAGGCGGGGAGGAGGCGCCGGAGACCCGCGTGAGGAGCGACCAGGAGGCGGCGGCGGCCTCGAGAAGTAGCGGCAGGAACAGCAGCGGCGGCGGAGACGGCAGCTCTGAAATGCATTTTCCTTTCCAGCGGCCATGTTAACCAGGAAACCTTCGGCCGCCGCTCCTGCCGCCTACCCGACTGGTAAGGAGGGCCGGGCCGGCGAGCCGACCCCGGCGCCCGCCCCTGCCAGCCCCGGCACAGCCCCGGGCGAGCCCTCGTGGCGCAGGCGGCCGCCGCCGGCTGGACCTGGAACAAAGTCTCCGGCGCAGCCGGGCGGCGCGGGGGAGCCCCCCGGGCGCACGGCGCGCCCTCGCTTCGGCTCTGCTCATTGTTGCTCGCGGGGCTGAAGGTTCCTCCGAGAGGGAGTGCGCCGGCCCAGCCGTGGTCCGGCCCGTCGGGGTTCGGGCGGGGGCCGTCCTGGGCCTCCCCCAGCTGGAGCCGACGAGAGGGGACAGCTCGGGGCCTGGGGAGTCTGTTGAGCCCTCTTCGGCGGCGCTAACCTCTCTCGGCCAGCTGCTGCCTGCAGCGTGGGCCGCGAAGCCCCGGCCTAGCTCGGTTTTTCCAAGGGGTCGCGAACTCGCGTGCGAGGACCAGACTTAACTTTGCAGCTGCCTGGGCTCCGCCCGTGGGTGCGCGCTGGAGATCCGCGCCCCGGACCTCCGTTCCGCCGCTCACTACCCGTTTTTTACTTTCCCGGTTTCTCTCTCGGGGAGGGGGGGTTTGCTACCCAGAGGGGTGGGGCGGGGCGACGGGGTCCGGGTGATTTTCTACCCCCTGACCCTCTTTTGTCTCCTCCTGCGCGTGGTCCCAGGCCGAGGAGGGGACATCGCCGTTCGTCAGCTTCAGGTTTCCCCGGGGCTCGGTGCAGGGGCCCCCCGGAGCGGAGTGGGGACCGGCCCGCCCTCCCCCATCGCCCTGCCGCCTCTCCGGGCCAGCAACGCTGCCGCCGCAGCCCACACGGTGAGATCCAGCCCGCGGGCGGCCGGGGGAAGGTCGGGAGGGGGCCCGGGGCAAAAAACTCCGGACTTGTGGGGCTCTGACTTCCGGAGAAGAGAGGTCGAAGTGAGCGGCTCCACGCCCCTGGCCAGTGGCCTCTTGACGCCACCCTCTGTAAGTTGGGCGAGCGCAAAGCTGCAGCCACAAAGGAAGATTCCTGGCGTGGGCCCTCACTTCCCCTCCCGAGCCCGCCCACCGCTGCCCTCCTCTTCCTCGGAACTTCCTCCTTGCCGCTTTCCTTCGCTCTTCCCTCTTTTTTCCTTCTTGCTTCCCAGAGCTCCCATCCCTGACCGGGTAAACATCCCTACCCCCTTGTGGGTAGTGGGTATTTATAGAAACAGATATGTGTTAGGGGACAGCCGGCCGTCCAGCCCGGAAAATCAATCCCCCAAAGAGCCTCTCAGGCCTCTCCAGCCAGCAGGGAGCGCTGCCAATTGTACCCCGCGTGTGTAAGCATGTTTTATGAGTGCTACAGGTTTGAGCGCAGCAGAAATTGTAATTAACAGTAACGAAAATAAGAGCAGCAGCAGCAGTCAAAACAAAACAAACCACCCCTTTAGGATTCTGCAGTTGGGCACTATTCTAAAGGAAAGAGTCAGCTTTGCTTTGGAGATGGGAAGGGAAGGGCACCTGATAGGTGCTGTGGGTCCCTAAGGGGGCCAGAGGGAAGGGAGAGCTCAGCATGGAACTGGTGGCTGCAGAGATTGGCAAACTGGATTTGACTTCAGCATGTACCTTTTCTCAGCTCCCAGGGACTGCCCATGGATGGTGACTGCCAGCGGAGAGGAGGCCTGCGCTTGGAGGAGGTGATGGTTTCAGAGGTCTTTTTCCAGCTGGATTTTCCAGAGAAACTGCCTAGGATGGTTCTGTATGAGGGATGCTTGCTAGGGCTGGTTTGCCCAGTGAAAGTTGAAAAGACCATTTCTAACCCACAAGGGAATAGCTCTGAGGGCCACGTATGTGTTATGGGCAAGCTGTTTATCAGAGGAGAATTTGTGAGAGGATGACTGGAGTGGAGTTAGGCCTGTTAGACCTGGAGAAGCGTGTACAAGTTTCATAGGAAAACGTTTTGTTCTCAGTTTTTGTTGTTGTTGTTCCTTTGACACAATTAGTCCCAGGGGCTAGGGGCTAGGAATTCACTACAGAGAAGTCGACTAACCTGTATTGGATGTTGACAGTAGAGTCATGTCAGTACCATAGGTGATGCTGTGTATTATGGTTGAATGTTCTTGTCACAGTGTCGTTTCAGTGGAGGAACTGCATTGGTTTTAGGGGTTTGTATTTTTTTGGTTTGGTTTCAAAACATCTGAGAATTTGGAAAATACAGCACCCAACTTTCTTCACGTGGTGTTGTCATCATATAACTTGGTGTGAACTGGGAAAGAAATACTTGGTTTGCGTGTGGCTTCCAGTTTTATAAAGTTGGGCTTTGCTTGATCAGAGACTCTTTGTCATTAAAACACACAGTGAATTTAGAGAAAACGAAAGGTTTACACTGGGAGAAGAGCCTGTGGTTCACCCCAAATGAAAAGATGTGGGCGTGCTTCTCAGAGCTCCTAATGATGGGTGTGTGTATTTTGTTGTGGCAGCTGCCTGATTTACCTGATTTTAGCTTAAGTGAACTTCAATATGTTGTTAATAATTAGATGCCTGATTTTGAAAGTGAGAATTTGGGTTTTGATTTTTGTTTAGTTTTGATTTTGTTTAACATCGTAGGTTGCATGCAATAGGAAAGTTTAAAAGGACCACAGAGTTTATCTGGCTCCACTCTTTCGTTTTACAGATGAGGAAACAAACTCAGACAGATAGCTGGTTTGGTCCAGATTCCCTGGTCAGTTCATATTCAAGGCCGGAGCTAAAGCCCAGGCCCTCCTTAATATATTTCTTGACCCTGCTATCTCTAGAAAATTTCATACAAAAACCTTTGTAGATCTGTATGTCTGTCAGTTTCTATAAGTTGTTAGGTTTTAATTCCAGAGCAGTTACACCTGGGAAGAGCTATTTTAAAATGAATGGGAAAAAAAGGCATTAAAGAGAGGGAAATGACCTTGTCATAACACCCTCCCCATATTTTCTTTTGTAAATGCTACTATAATAAACTGTTGCCGTCAAGTCGATTCTGACAGAGTAGAACTGCCCTATAAAGTTTCCAAGGAGCAGGTGATGGATTTGAACGGCCTACCTCTTGGTTAGCAGCCAAGCTCTTAACCACTGTGCCACCAGGGCTCCAGTGCTACTATAACCTGTTACCGTGAAGTTGATTTGGACTCATAGCAACCCAACAAGACAAAGTAGACTGCCCCTGCCCCATAGGGTTTCCAAGGAGCAGCTGGTAGATTTGAACTGCCAACCTTTTGGTTAGCAGCCGTAGCTCTTAACCACTGTGCCAGCAGGGAGGATAAATATATGATTACCAAGATTATGAGTTTTAGAATTTATTCAGTCCATTGTTCTCTAACTCCATGGATATTTAACACTTTAGTCGTTTTGTTTTACCTAAGAGTGTATCTGATACTTTTTTTATTTCTTTTTTATTTTCTGATGTATCCAAGATACTAACATATTTCTTTTTAAATGTCCAAATATGAATATTTATCACATTCATAACTTTAAAGTGCTCTCCAGTTACCAGTTTTATCTTTATAAAATAATTGAAGTTAAAGAAGGTTCATATTCCCACTTCACAAATAGTAATGTTTTGAAGAAGGAAAAGTAGGCCACACAGACTGTCAGTTTGTTTGGGGAGGAGCTAAAATTCCAATCTTCTTGGCCTCAGTTCTAGTCCCATAACACTAGATAGCATTTCTGAATTTCAGAGAAGCTATAAAACACCCAGAAACGTTAGCACAGTGAAATATCTGCTTGCTGGCCATTTTATTACTCGAAGTGCTGAAAACTACAAAACTGGTTAGACTGTTGTTCTCACATAATTTTTAATGCTAAAATATTTTATGATGAGACAGGCATCTCGTAGGTCTCTCCATTTTACTCGTAAGTTGTAGGTACCTAACAATTGTATTTATTCAGCATCTACTTTTCAGTGTGACAGGCACTGGCAAATAGAAATTAATCACAGTCTCAGAATTCCAGAGGTTCCACCACCACCCACTACTGTCGAGTCAGTTCCGACTCATGGCGACCCTGTAGGGTTTCCAAGGCTGTAAATCTCTATGGAAGCAGACTGCCACATCTTTCTCCTATGGAGCTGCTGGTGGTTTCAAACCACCAGCCTTTCAGTTAGCAGTCGACTGCTTTAGCCACTGTACCACCAGGGCTCCTTTTTCAAGAGGTTAGAGGTTTTTAATATCCTTAAGTGGATGATGTAGTCCTGGTATATAGTCTGGAAATATTCCAGCTTCTCTAGTTTTGTTCCCCGCCGCCCCTTTTTGTAGATTGATTAATTGGCCTTCAAAGTTTGGTTGTGGTTTTAGAGTCCTACCGTGTTTGAGACGCAAAGCCCCTCAAATGAATCTACAATGTCTGGAAGTTTAAGATTCCACACGGTGCTTTTAGATGTTGAGCTGATATATCTATTCCAGGTACTTTTTAATCAGCTATGATTTGCCTCACAGTCCCTGCTGATGCGCGGTAAGTCTAAGGTCTTGTGACTGGGGTCACCAGAGGCATTTCCCAATCCCTTGGGTATTGACTGCATGTTTTCTTACTAAGGTACAAAATGCAGTTCCCAAGAGTAATTCAGAGAGATGAGAGTTAACAGGGATTTACTGACATGCATTCTTACATTCGATGGATATTTACTGAGTGCTGATTAAATACATGAGTTTATGTTAAGAGAGTTACAAAGATAAGAGGTAGCCCCGCGGTGGAATTGTTCACAGCCAAGTGGGTTGCATCAGATACCAAAACAATTATGGTAAAGTGAAGTAAGTGTTAGAATGTAGCAGTGCTCTGGAAGTACAGCAGAAGGAGCTGTTCATCAGGTCAGGATAGGTTTTACAGGGAGGTGAGAGTTGAGCCAAGCTTTGAAGGTATGAGTAGGAGTTTACCACCTGGACGTGAGAAGGGAAGACATTATAAACAGTGTCTGCAAAGGGACAATAATAATAGCTCTCATTTACCCGAGTGCTATTCTAAGCATTTTACAGGTAATTACCTTACTTAATCCTCTAAATGAGATAGTTTTGTTACCTTCTTTTTTGCAGATGAGGGCACTGAGGTTCTGAGAGATGAATTGCCCAAGGTGATGTAGTAAGTGGTGGAGCTAGAATTCATTCCATGTATGTCTAGCTGAAAATCCCTGGGCTTCTAACTGTAGTGAAACCCAGCCCCCCCAAAAGCAGAGGAATGTAAAAAAAGCACGGAGCCTTGGGCAATGTAGCTTTGAAACTCAGGGAGAAGAATAACAGGGGTAGATGAAACTGGAAGGAATCAGATCATTTAGACTCTAAATATTCGAACCTTGTATTCTTGCCTTGCTGGTTGGTGGTTCAGATTTAGAAGCAAGGACTCATGTTATGAGGCCTTCACGGCTGTCCTGATGAAAGGCGGCAACAGGAGTGTGAGAAGAAACAGTGTTGTTGATGGAGAAAGGAGTGGGGCAGACAGCATTGACAAGGCTTGATGAGGATTTGGGAAGGTGAGGAAAATGTTGAGAGGATTCCCAGGTGTACAACTTGAGTGACTCTGTGGCAGTGAAACCTTTTGTTTATCAAAAATTGGGGATCATGGGAGGGGGCAGCAGTTGGGGGAGAGAGATCGTGAGTTGCAGTTGAGTTGATCAGTAGTTGCACACATGGACCTTGAGCTTGAGGAGACGTAGGTTTGGCAGATCTGGGCTTGAGGTGAGGACGTGGCAGACTTCAGGCATGGGTGGTTGCCGAAGCCCTGGCTGTGGTCAGGATCCACCAGAGGGAGTTGTAGGGGTGAGAGGCCAAGAGAATTGAGGCTTGAACCCTGAGGAATCCTGTATTCTAAGGGTGGGTTGACTAATAGTTGGTACTGCAAAGGAGACCAAGAGAAAGCAGTTGAAGAGATAGGAGGTGGTCCAGTCATTTGGAGAACTCTTCTTTAGTTCTAGTCAATAAAACTTCTGCAATCATATTTTAAATTATACAGCACAAAAATTACTATAGCACAAATTAAAATGAGTTTCTGATGGTCAGTAAGTTTTTCTTTGCTATCATCTTAGCAATCTCTAAAGCCCCAACATTAGTTTTGTCCCTAATAAAGCCTCATGCTTTTCGTAGCATGTATGCTGGTAATACATTGGTTTTTCTTCTGAAATAGCTCCATCCTGCTCTGGAGAGAGTGGTTCTCTAGGAGAGAGATATTTCAAATATGAGGTCCTTTTGTCCCTTGGAGTTTGAAAGACCACAGTGGGCAAGAGGGTGTGCAAAGAATGAGGCTTAGAAAGAAAAGCTCAGGACAGCCTATACTGCTTTTATATATATGCCCAAGCCTTTCCTAACTCATTTTTATGGAATGCCTTGCTTTTGGCATAGAATGAAGATAAAAATAACCTGTCTGGCTACCCTTAGAAAAAATAGATCACCTAGCATGGGATAGCATATGAGTGTAATAAAAGGGTTTAGCTAGAAATCTTCCAGAATGTCTCTGAGAAATAAAATCCCTGAATCTGTGAAATCACAGTTCAGACAGGCTCAGGTACTATATCCCACTTTGCTTTAGAAGCCAGCAGAGAAAGCTCATTCCTCAGATAGTCAGCGTACATGCTGTGTCTGTTCAAGAAAACTTGTGAGTCTTGGTCTACTAGTAAGAAGGACTTGGAATTTCATTTCATGATCTAGATCATCCCAAACCATTTCCTGAATTATCGTGTTATATGTAAAGAACATTTCAGAGCTCGAATACTAGTCAAAAGATTGGCGGTTCAAAACCCACCCAGAGGTATCTCGAAAGATAGGCCTGGCAGCCTGCTTCTGAAAGGTCACAGCACACATAGTTTCACCATGAGGTGGAATCGAGTCAACAGCAGCTAACAACAATAACAACTTTTTCAGTAGTTTGTAAAGTCCATATTATAAAAGTTGGATTTGGAAGAGATAATGGAAAGCATACTGATGGCAAATGACTTCACCTAGTTGATTGTAAGCTCCCAGAGGGCAGGGATCCTGCCACTTATGTGGCTACACCTCAGCAAATATCGATTAAATGAATGGAGTTGATTATGAATGGTAAATTGATCTTTAAGATCTCATAAAATCACCAAGCAGGCAAGAGTTTTCTGAGACTGGCAGGAATTCCTAACTGGGAGAAGATCCTGGCTGCTAATCCCTTCCACCCTTACCACTTTGCAACTATAATGCTTGAAAGAAATCCCAAGTAGATTCCTGTTAGAAGGCTGGGGGCCCCTTGGGCTACACCATCAATTTTGTTTAGACAGGAATGTACAGGGATCGCATGTGCGCCTGAAATAGAAATTGCTTCTTTGTATTCCTTCTGGGAAAGCTGAGTATTCCAGCAGCTCATAGAAATACCCAGCCATTGACCAAAGGAAGGCCCAAAAGAGGGTGGTGGTTGGTTGGTTTGTTGGGCTGAATGGCCTTAAATGGTCATCACAGTCAGTGAAGCCCAGAAACTTTTAAAAATAGGTTAGGGGTTTTACAAGATAACTACCATAGATATCTATATGGGAGTCTTTCAAGCCTGAAAGTACATTTTTTCTTTGCCACTGAGTCGTGTATGTTCCTTGGTATAAGCAGTTGAATGTCCAAGTAATAGTGAAGATTGGAGATAAAAGATATTAGTGTTTGAAATAGAGCTAGACACTGAGGAAGGAGTAGTGAACCAGATAGGTGCAGTTTCTAAGTAAAGAAAAAACCCAGTGCCGTTGAGTCAAATACACTGTGAAAAGTGGTATGATTTGAGGGCGTTAGCTAGTATAGAGAGTCCTGGTGGTGCAGTGGTTAAGAGCTCAGCTGCTAACCAAAAGGTCGGCAGTTCGAATCCGCCAGTCACTCTTTGGAAAACTATGGGACAGTTCTACTCTGTCCTGTAGGGTCGCTATGAGTTGGAATCGACTTGATGGCAATGGGTTTGGTTTTTGATTAGCTAGTATAGAGTCATGTATGTTCACATTCTTTTGTGTATTCCATTCCTCCATTATGTGTCAAGTGCGGATTGAGTTGAACACCTATGATGAACCAGGCTATGTGCTAGCTGTTGATATCCAAAAATGAACAAGAACGATAGGTTTTTGCCTCCACAGGGAAATGTACTCTTCAGGACCCTGAGTATGTGCAGCAAACTGCTTGACTACTAGATGTAGCGTTTATGGGGTCCTTTCTTTAAGGCTTCCTGGTTTGGCAGCCTCAAGCAGCACACTAACCAGTGTTTTCCTTTATTTTGTTGCAGACTGTCAGCCGCCTCCTACTTTCCCTCTCCTTTCCCTCTCTGTGTGTTCACGAGCACCCTCCTGGGTGTGCTGCTCTTCCTTTTTAGTAAACCTGATTCTGAATATCAATGAAAACGAAATTGAGTTTTCTAAAGGAGGGAGTGGTGTCGACTTGTAAAATACCCCATTTGAACAGACAAGACTTCTTCCACTCTATTTATGTCTCCTTTTTGAATTCCAGATTGGCGGCAGTAAGCACACAATGAATGATCACCTGCATGTGAGCAGCCACAGCCACGGACAGATCCAGGTTCAGCAGCTGTTTGAGGATAACAGTAACAAACGGACAGTGCTCACGACACAACCAAATGGGCTTACAGTGGGTAAAACGGGATTGCCAGTGGTGCCAGAGCGGCAGCTGGAGAACATTCATAGACGGCAGGGGAGCTCTACCTCTCTGAAGTCTATGGAAGGCTTGGGGAAGGTGAAAGCCACCCCCATGACACCTGAACAAGCAATGAAGCAATATATGCAAAAACTAACCACCTTTGAACACCATGAGATTTTCAGCTACCCTGAAATTTATTTCTTGGGTCCAAATGCAAAGAAACGCCAAGGAATGACAGGTGGGCCGAACAACGGTGGCTATGACGACGACCAAGGATCATATGTGCAGGTGCCCCATGATCATGTGGCTTACAGGTACGAAGTCCTGAAGGTCATCGGGAAGGGAAGCTTTGGCCAGGTGGTCAAGGCCTATGACCATAAAGTCCACCAGCATGTGGCCCTCAAGATGGTGCGGAATGAGAAACGCTTCCACCGGCAGGCGGCGGAGGAGATCCGAATCCTGGAACACCTGCGGAAGCAGGACAAGGACAACACCATGAACGTCATCCACATGCTGGAGAATTTCACCTTCCGCAACCACATCTGCATGACGTTCGAGCTGCTGAGCATGAACCTCTACGAACTCATCAAGAAGAATAAATTCCAGGGCTTCAGCCTGCCTTTGGTTCGCAAGTTTGCCCACTCGATTCTTCAGTGCTTGGATGCTTTGCACAAAAACAGAATAATTCACTGTGACCTTAAGCCCGAGAACATTTTGTTAAAGCAGCAGGGGAGAAGCGGTATTAAAGTGATTGATTTTGGTTCCAGTTGTTACGAGCATCAGCGCGTCTACACGTACATTCAGTCCCGTTTTTACCGGGCCCCGGAAGTGATCCTCGGGGCCAGGTATGGGATGCCCATTGATATGTGGAGCCTAGGCTGCATTTTAGCCGAGCTCCTGACAGGTTACCCCCTGTTGCCAGGGGAGGATGAAGGGGACCAGCTGGCCTGTATGATTGAACTGTTGGGCATGCCCTCCCAGAAACTGCTGGATACATCCAAACGAGCCAAAAATTTTGTGAGCTCCAAGGGCTATCCCCGCTACTGCTCGGTCACGACTCTGTCTGATGGCTCTGTGGTTCTCAATGGAGGCCGTTCCAGGAGGGGGAAACTGAGGGGCCCACCTGAGAGCAGAGAGTGGGGGAATGCACTGAAGGGGTGTGATGATCCCCTTTTCCTTGACTTCTTAAAACAGTGTTTAGAATGGGATCCTGTGGTCCGAATGACCCCTGGCCAGGCTTTACGGCATCCCTGGCTGAGGAGGCGGCTGCCGAAGCCTCCAACCGGGGAGAAGACCGCGGTGAAACGGATAACCGAGAGCACTGGTGCTATCACGTCGATTTCCAAGTTACCTCCACCTTCTAGCTCAGCTTCCAAACTGAGGACTAATTTGGCACAAATGACAGATGCCAATGGGAATATTCAGCAGAGGACAGTGTTGCCAAAACTTGTTAGCTGAGCTTCAAATCCCCTGATGCTGGTAATCTGAAAGATACGACATTGCTGAGCCTTACTGGGTTGGAAAGGAGAAGCTCAGACCTGTTTTTATTTGCTCAATAATTTTACTCATTTGTATCTTTTCAGCACTTCTTTTAATGTAAGAAAGTTGTTCATTTTGTTTTTATAAACTACATGGGGACAGTGCTTTAAGTTTTTATACTTTCTGAAACTTTTGTGTTCTAAAAGTACGATGAGCCTTACTGTATTTAGTGTGGCAGAGTAATAAACATCAGTGGCAGGCCATTGATTACTTCATGACTGCCGCATATTTACAGATTGGTGTCAGAGACATTCACTATGTTTTTATGGTTCATATTATATTCTCCCCAAGGTGATTGCCCCTGAAGGCCCCCTCCTGCCCTCCATCCCCCAGGTGTGTGCACAGGTGTGGCGTGTCCTGCTGTCCCGTTCACTGAGTTATCTGGGTGGTAGTGGTGGTGGAAGGGGAACGGTCACTATAAAAACGATATCCTAGGAAAATCTGCACCTTAGAGATTTTTTTTTCTAAATTCATGTTCAAATGCAAAACAGAAGTCCCCAAGGTTTAAATGGCCCTATTAGCATTCTGGGTGATGAATGGAAGTGTGTGCATTCCTCCAAATTTTCTAACACAGTCAGTGAGGTCAGTGGACGGCTTTGTAAAGAAGCCTCAGATGACAGAATTTCTTTTTGCACCTAAATTTAGGACTGTATTCCACAAACTGTTCTCCCTTCTTTTTGCTTTTCTTCTCTCTGCCCCCCTTTTACCTCGCATCTCTTGCTTGCATTTGGTTTGTCTTCTTCCTTCAAGTATATATCCCAGACTGTTAATACAGAAAAGAGACATTTCAGCTGTGATTACGACCATTGTTTCATATTCTGGTTTTAAAAAGTATAGCAGCCTAGCTACTTAAGGTGGGAATTGCCATCATTACAAAGAAGGTTTAGCAGATCAGAGTGAGTTCACACTATTAAGGTGCCACTGTAAGGTTCTCATAGCCTGGGAACATATCACCTCTTTCTTCAGTAAAAGGACTGTAAATCCTCTTGGTTAGCAGAAGTCACTATGGCTGTTCACTAAGGCCTATTTTAACAACAGTTTTAGAAGAGGGAGAGTTCAACCTCAAGTTAAATGGTTTGACTTATTCTTCACATCTTGAGAAGAACCACAGAAATTGTGTTCCTCTATTTTTTTTTTTAAGTTCTTTTGGATTGCACTGATTGTTTTGTGAAGATGACACTTTACCTGGAAAAGTGACTTTGAGAGTTAGGTAAAAGAATATTTTCTTCTTTGAAAAATAATTATTTTCACAGTGGAAATTTCAGTATTTTATCACTAATGTATGAACAGTGATACATATCAATTTCAAGGCACGTGGAAATTTTTTTTGAGTATGTGCAATTTAATATAGAAAGGTTTCTGCCTGTCTGGATACAGTAGGTTTGGGGTAGTGTAAGTTAGGATAAATAATCTTTTATATGCACAGATATTGCCTGTAGATTGATTTCCAAGTACTTAAAGCATGGTCCCCAGTGAGGCCAAGGAAGTTTCCGGTTAAGTTCTTTTAATTTAATCCCACAGTTTTCCTTTAAAAAAAAAAAAAAAAGTGGTTTTGAACAAGACACTTTATGTATTGTGAGACTTTATCGGTAGACGGTGGAGAAAAATGCTCAGGAAATATTACAGATATTTGCCAAAAACAGTAATAACATTAGCTTATTAATAAGATAGTGATGTTATTTGCTTTACTATTTAAGGATATCACTAATAATTTGTACTTGTGTATTTAAAAATTATAGCTTCTTTACCCGAGGCAAAGTGAATTCTTTAGCATCTTATAGACATAGGTATGTAATCTGTGGAAGTGCAATAATGTGTTGGGTAAGTTGCATTTTAAATGATGCTCGGGTGAGGATACCCCCAATCAGTGGCTTATAGAATTTAAATATCTGTATTTATTATTACATTTTTGGCTTAATGGCATAAGACATGTAAGACGGTGTGGTGGCTTTGTGAAAACCACCAGCCTCTTAAGGATGGTTAACTTCTTTAGATCACTGAAAAAATCAGAAACATGTAAAGGCGAATTTCCCCTTCCACGGCTCCCCTTTCATTTTCCCATTTAGGTTTAAATACATGAACCTTAGCCTGCCGTTTTTATTAATTTCTCTATAAAAGAATTATACGTGAGAAAGCTTATATGTGGGCTAATACTGCTTGTCTTTCCCCCCACTGCACAAAACTGCTCCTTAAGATGCCAACCATGCATTTGTGGTTGTCTTCATTCACAAATGCAACTGGGAACTTGGAGGCCAAACTCTAATGCGCAGCACTTTGGTCCTTTTCTTCTCCCCAAATACAGTGAAATTTCCTTTATTCTTCACAAGAGCCATCCCATTTCAGCGTTTAGTGATAGAACTGTTTTATTAAAGAAAAAAAATTATAGCTTAATTTTAAGGCTAAAAAAAGTCGCATATCTGTGATTTTAAAACATAAATAAATGAAGGGCTCTGATAGGCTACTAGGAGTTGGCTTGGAAACAGTCCTTGGTCTCACAGGTTACCATTGTCTGGGGATGTCTGCGCTGTTTTCAGATTTAGGAATAGCACAGCGTCGTCTTGTCTTTGGTTGCAGTCTCATTTGGCTCCGTTTCTTGTACCACCAGAGTGTTCATTACCACTTAAGTGTACTGCTACGACAGTGGAACAACAGAGTCATGCAAAACCGTGTAGATTAACAGTAGAGGAGAAATTGTGCCCTTAGTGTTAACAATGTGCCTTTTGTTCCGAATGCCATGTTGTAGAGCATGCATTTTTTGGCCTCTTTAATCCTTTGAATAATAGGCAGTAAGGATGGAACCCACCTCTGCAAAGATGATACATCTGTCTTAAATACCCAGTTACTTACAGGCCTTAATAGAAACCATAAGGCGTGCGTCCTCATCAGGCACTGAGAAACGTAACCATTGGTTAGTTACACAGGGAGCTCCTAGGTTTAAGGGGTTAAAGATGGTCCTTGTTGTATCTTAACATCAGACTGATTTTTTAAAGGTTGTTTTTTTTGTTAGGCTAACACTAGACAGCAATCAACTGTATTTGTAAAAATTTACCTCAAACCATTTAATTTTATAGTGTGATTAATCCCAGGGCATTTGGTATGAACCAAAGTGCATTTCTTTTATATGTGCCTGGCTCTAGTGAGGATGGCCAGGGATTTTTACAATTTGGGTGCAAGGCACTTAAGCCACTTTTAAACTTACTGCGTGGTTTGGAGTCAGGCTACATGACTCCATCAGAATGTGAGAAAACACTTTAGGCATCAGTAGCATTGGGCCATATTGGAATCTTAAAAGTGTGAATAATTTTGAAGAGAGCATTTTTGTAATTTTTTTCCATCAAGAATATTTCTGGTAAGCAGAAGACTTTTTAAAAACAAAAATTGATTTGGTTGGTAAAGGTTTTAATATCGCCCAACATGAAATGCTGTGGTAGCATTTGAAAAAAAAAAAGTATTTGTGAACTCTGTTTCTTAGGGGCTTGTACATCTCTCTGCTATGGACATATATAAAGTTAATTGTAATTATACTCAGCTCAACTGCTACAGTTGCGTCCAGGTAGTGGCTTGAGTATTGAGCAACAACTTAGACACGTGACTGTAATATGCTGCAACTGTGTACTGAAAATATGTGAAAACGGTTGAATGTGGACTGTGTATATATGTATGTAAAAATTTCTGTGAGATGCTGCTGTCACCACTTAACATTAAATATGTTCTAGTGGATTTTAATCCTAGTGACCAGTTCTATGATACTGTATGTATTGTACAGCTGATGACAGGAGTAAGACTGTTTAGTGAATATTTGTTAAATTTTATTGTTGTGGCCAGAGATAATTTCAGAATAAAATTTTAATGTCCTACCTTACTTTTCTCCCCTTTTCTAACTATAATTTAACTCCTGATCTCTTTCTGGTATTGTTGTTGGTCTGTTAGCCTGAAGAGTGATGAGAATGCCAAATAGATAGTTCTCTATCAGTATCCTGAGATGTTAAAATAATTCATTCTGTGTTTGTTCATCAGCAATAATTGATTTTTATTAGCTTGATATAAATATGCAACTGCCAAGAAAGACTAAAGTTTTGGTAGGCAGTTCTTATCTCAGGATATTGTATACCTTTAATATTTTATTACACCTTTATGTGGCCTGTAACATGTTCTCTATCATGCAAGGACTTCAAGTCGTTTTTATTTTAAGTTTCAAGGAGACAGTTAAGCTGTGGAAGCAGAGCCTGTAAATTATTCCTCACCAATCTTTCTCATTCTTTCCTCTGTATCCCCAGTGCCATATAAGTACTGGCAAATTATCCTTTTGTGCTCTCACCAGTTCCACCACATGCTTTGAGTGCTTGATGCTTTTGCAGTTTTTACACTTGATGGACTCTCTGGTTCACGGTTTTTGGATTTTCGTGTCTCCTCTTGTCATGCTGGGTCGGAAAATAAGGCCTCTGAACTGCAGCTAGCTCGTGATTTGCCAAGCTCAGAGTTTATTTACAGATGACAGCAAGCAGATGCTCTAGGAATTTGTTAGACATTGCAGGGATATTATGTAGACAAATATTTCCCTCTGTGGAAATAACTACCTCACATTTTTATTTACGCCCCTCCTGCTACCCACAGCCAAGGAATTACTTATTAGTGTGGCTTTCTCAAGCCGAGGTGGGATTTGCTAGGGGATGATATAAGGGTTCCCAAGCCCAGTCTTCGTCATCTCACTATTGCTTGGTCACGTTGCTTCTCAAAGTTCTTAACTAGTTGCAAACCAACCAAAAAACTCAGTATATCTAGAAATAAATTTTTCAGATGTACATTATGTACAAAACTGAAAGCTGGTGCTAAAGCAGCAGTTTAAATCAGAAATTTATTGTCCCGATCTGATTTATTCTGAGCAGATTATATGTCCCACTCATCTGCTTTCCTTTTAACAAACCTTTAAAAGCCTTTATTAAATTGGTTAATACCTATATTGTCTTAGAATCTCTAGTAATCTTTTCCCTTTTGGTATCAACAACTATACAAATAAACGTTCTTCGAACTTCAGAGTTGCTTTCAAACTAGCCTGAAGATTTTCCTAGCTGACACTGGTATTAGTTTTTTGAAGAGGGGGTTTGAGTACTTCCTGTTTGGGGAAGAAAGCACTAAGATTTGAAAAGTACATGTGACTTTGATGGTTGTTTTAAAAAAGTTTGATTGCAGTGCATTTCCTTTGGGCCTTAGGCAATAACTGCTTGTCTTTGGTGATAAATTAACAGTGTCCAAATCGAAAAGCGACTGACTACTAGTGTGTTGCACACGTCAGAAAGTTGCTTCTTACTACGGTCTTTTTTTTTTTTGGTTCAGATTTGCTGTGTTCTCATTTTATTGCCTATGCTACAATTCAGACAGACAGATAGGTAAAGATACATAGGAGGGGACATAATTGCCATTCTCTCTTGCATTTCAAAAAAGTTCATTGTACAGCTTAATGAGTTAATATGTACTCCTCTGAAGAAAGATGTTTTAGAGTATTAACTGGTCATCTATACTGAGGAAACCCCTGTTCCCATCCAGTCGATTCTGACTCATAGTGACCCTATAGGACAGAGTAGAACTGCCCCATAGGGTTTCCAAGGAGTCGCTGGTGGATTCCAACTGCGGACGTTTTGGTTAGTCGCCAAACGCTTAACCGCTGCACCACCAGGGCCCCTTACTCAGAAACAACAAGGTAATTTTATAAATGTAGCATCTGTTCCACAGATGCTGCTTACAAAGAGAGCTCCTCCACAGCTCTCATGGTGTTTTGTGAACATCGGCTCCGTCTTATACATCCCTATAAGCTATAATTATCCTCATCTGATATTTGAGGAAATTGAAGTGACTTGCTCCAAGTGACTTTGTAACAACAGTGGGGCTCAGGTAACAGATTCAGAATTTTGGTTTCCGACAGTGAAAGGAAGTCATTAACTATCACATGCAAAAAAAAAAAGGGGGGGTGGGGTTTGAGCTAGCAGTGGCCATTTCTATTTGAATGAATTATGTATCAGCTTCCATTTTTAATATTTCTTAGAGTGGGAGAAACTAGACAAAAACCGATAACTAGAGCATCTTATTCTATTTGGGTGTACCCGGTAACTTTAAATGCACACACACACATGCCCCTCAATTTGTGAAAGAGAACTCATATTGCCATATGTGGGGAGGTTAATTATAGTAGCTTCATTCTTTCTTTTTTTTTTTTTTTGTTCTTAAAGTAATGCTTTTTACATTTGAATGCATGAAAATATGATTTGTAACACTTCGTACTAATTCTCAGGGATTAAAGGTTAAATTTTATTGATGGCCGTAGCACGTAAATCTCATTAAATTCAAACTTATTCAGGTTTCCTATCCTTTTCCTCCATATTTTAAGAAAATATGGAATGCTTGCCAGGGAAATAAAAACTTTAAATACAACTTTAAAATACCAAAAAATTGTAAATAAACCGATTTTACAAACTAAAATATTGTGTCTTGCTTTTTATCTCTGATTATCATCCTTCCCAAAGTTTAAAGAGTTTTAAATATCTAGACCATTTCTCCACGTGCAAAAATGAAGTGTGTTATTTGCAAAACAGAAGTCCATGCGCAGGCCTAAATCATTTAAGAAAGCTTGTTGAATTCCTTTCAGTTGTTTTGGAGAAAATGTGAGTAATTGCAAGCAGTTTATGTGGACTTACAGTAATAAGGGCATGGATAAGTATGGGCTAATTTCTCATCCTTTTATCTGAAGAGGAATATCCAATCTAATATCCCCTTTCCCTAGACTTCAATTCATCAGAATCTTGGTTTGGCGAAAATAAGTAAAGACATCCAAATAATGGAGAATCTTATTAGCATCTGTTGCAGATGGCATTCATTTGTCCAATATTTATTAAATGTCCGTTACGTGTCAGGCACTGCTGTAAGCACTAGGGATCTATAACGGTGAATAAAACGGGTTATGTTTAGGGAGTTTTTAGACTGGTTGGGAAGGCAAGCATTATACAAATAATTATAAAAACAAATACATAATTGCAAACATAATAAGGGCTGTGAGGGAAAGGTATATGGTGCTGTGAGTGCGAGCAAACTGGAGGAGGAGATGTGTTGTCTTGTGGGTGTCAGGGACGGCTTCCGTGAGGAAATTGCTTTTGAACTGAGAAAGTAAAAGCATGTGCAAAGACCCTGAAGCTAGAGGAGGCAAGGCAGATGTGAGCAACTGAAGGAAGGTCCATGTGGCCGGAGCCCAGGAAATGACAGAACCTGGTATGAGACTTCACAAGCTGGTGAGGTGGTCAGCCCTGCAGGTGTTATTAAAGATTTTGATCTTTGTCCTGTGCGCAAGGGCAGCCACTGGAGAGTTTTAAGGAGGAAAGTGTCATGAGCAGATTGGCTCTTCCTGACCGTTTTTGATAGATAACCAAAAGGTTGGAAGTTTGAATCCACCCAGAGGTGCCTTGGAAGAAAGGCCTGGTGATTTGATGGCAACTGGTTTGGTTTTTTTGGTTTACTGAGAAGGGCTAAGAGTAGATGAAGGAAGACTAATTAGAGGTATTTGCAAGAGATGGCAGATTGTACCCCAGAGCTGGGGATGGAGATTTAAAGAAGAGGATGGACTCGGGAGCTCTTTTGGATGCAGAAATCTTAAGGTAGAGATTACAGTGTTGTACCTTTGTGTATGAAAAGTAGCTGTTGTTATGTCTGATTTGCTACATTGCATCAAAGGGAAATACAGTATCTGATTTAAGAAAAGAGAGGTGAAAATGCCTTGGTTAAAGTAATAGTAAGCTTTAGCTGAAAATGTGAAGCATTTGTGATAAACAAATTTCTAATTTACTTGTTCATATTTTCTTCTGGGAAATTTTATATCTAAAAGGGATTGTAATAAAAGGAGGGGAAGGGATTGTCAGGGTCACCTAATCCAAATTCTCCCCAAAGATAGCAATCCTCTTTGCTGGAATACCTTTTTTGCTCCCTTCCCTCCTCCCCCTTACCCTTCTTCCTTCCTTCCATAGGTGTTAAGCATTTACAGGGAATTTGAGTGCAGAAAGAAGAGGAGGAAGAGGAGGAGGAGAGGTCAAGGTAGAGGGAATGGGGGTGGTGGGTGGGTGGGAGGGTGGGGTGATGAAGATGGGGAGGAAGAGAAAGAAAAGGAGGGAGCCCCTGCCCTTGGCAACTTATGTTTAGTTGGGAAGACAAGATCTGTACAGAAAACATTAAACAATTTGAGAACAGTAAGACAAAATTCAGAGGAAGTAAAGATCATTCGTGCTGCAGTTGGATAAAGAAAGCTTCAGGAAGGTGTCACCTGTGAGGTCTCTGTGGAATTCAGACTGTAGAGAGGAAAAAGGAGATTCTAGAAGACAATTCCTTAATTGAGGCAAATTGTGTGTCATTCATCCACTATGTATTGAGCACCTGTGTATGTCATTTTTGGCGTAATGCAAGGAGTGGGCAAAGAGACGGGTTAATGCAGAGTAAGGAAGTAAGGATTGTGAGGATGGTGTAGGACTGGGCAGAGTTTCGTTTTGTTGTACATACACTGCTATGAGTCGGTGCCTCCTTGAAGGCACCTAACAACAGAACAACAAGAAGGAAGTGGAGAATAATTCCTGGTGGTCTCCTCAAATGAACCGTATTCTCAACTCTCAGCCTCTGCACTACTGTCTGTCAAAAATGCTTTCCCTTTCCAGTCTTTCCCAATCTCTGCCTGGTCCTGTGGGACTCAGCTTAGACCAGACGTCACTTCCTCTACAAAACCTCCCTTTACTTGAATTTGGGTAAAGTGGACCTTAGCCAAAACTAACACTGGCAACCTTTTCTTTGAATTTGAGAGGAATTTCTGCTAACTAGGACGTAAATGGAACTGAGTTGAGAAAGACTGTGGCATTCCTTCCCCTGCTTCTTTCTATCCTTCCCTGGTAAACAAAACAAGTGTCTGGAAGTGACATTTTAGTGCTGTCCTAGGTCTCAGGCAGCCCATGCTTCCTCTGCCATCCCTGTCCCCCACCGCGCCCAGCCTTCCTCACACAGGTTGAAGTGCTCCTGCTGTGGTCTCCCAGAATAACCCAATGCCTGCTTTCAGAGACCTTAAACTTCAATTTTAGAGCTGTTTGACTTGCCAGACTTTAGGTTTCATGAGGGCAATGGACTTCTGTCTTGCCTACTATGTTATCTCCAGTGACAAGTGTAGAGTTTGAGACAAAAACCCATTGCTGTCAATTCTAACCCTAAAGGACAGAGTGGAACTTCCCTATCAGGTTTCCAAGGCTGTAATCTTTACAGAAGCAGACTGTCATCTTTCTCCCGCAGTGCAGCTGGTGAGTTCGAATCGCTGACCTTTTGGTTAGCAGCCGAGTGCCTAAGCGAAGTGCCACGAGGGCTTCTTTGAGACAAAACAGGGTCTCAATAAAGACTCTGGAGTGAGTGTGAGTAAAGTGCTTGGGGAGAGTCAAAGAGAGATGTGCACAGAGCAGGCCATCAGTGCCCTGTCAGGGAGAGGTTTTCAGGAGAGCAGAGGAAATGGAATGTGTTATCAAGTGGCTAATGAGATGGGTGGTGAGGAGACGGCGTGGTGAGGGCAGACCTGCACACAAATGTCGGTGGTGAATGTGGCTAGATGGGGAGAAAGATGATTAGCTAAGGTGGATCAAGAGAGTATTTTTCCAGAGAGGCAAAAGTAAATCAGATGGTGGTACCTGTCTACTTAAACTCTCCAGTGACTTCTCGTCACAATGAAGGATGAAGTGAGCAATTTCCTTGGCATGTCCTCCAATGTCCTGTGTAATCTGGCTTCTGCTTGTCTTTCCAACCTCGTTTGGTTCCGTTCTCCCCCTGGCTCAGTATGCTCCTGCCCCATCTGTTTTTGCTTTGTTCACTGAATGTACCAATCTCCTTCCTGCCTCAGGATCTTTGCACTTCCTGCTCCCTCCCCTGAAACACTTCTTCCTTTGCTTGTTGCAAGGTTGACATCTTATCATTTATCACTTAGACCTGATCCTATCTGCTCAGACAGCACTTCCTTGACCACTCTACCAGTGCCTGTTCCTCCACCCCAAGTCACTCTTCATCACATTATGCTGTTTTATTTTCTTTAAAGCACTTATCAATATCTGGAATTATCTTGTTTATTTGTTTAATAGTTGGTTATTGTCTCTGCCTCCTTAAATATAACTTACATTAGAGTAGTAATTGTGCTAGGCTTGTTACCTCTGTTTCTCCTATTACCTTCAGGTAGTGCTTGGCACATGGTAGGTAATCCACAAGTATTTGTTGTTGAGTGTAAGGCCTAGGTATGTTTACAGGAAGTGAGGAAGAAACTAAGGAGGAGGGAGAAATTTAGAAATGTTATATGCCAGGTAGGCAAGTAGGTGTCATTCCTAATACCAACCTTGAATGGTTGGTAATGGCTACCTAGCACCCTGTCTTGGAATTATGAAGTTTCTCGGGGTTCAGTAGGAAAGAATGTTACTATGGGCAATGTAGCAATGTAGGAAAATAGAAGTTAGCAGTGTCTACTATGGGCAGGAGCCCTGGTGGAGCAGTGATTCAGAGCTCAGCTACTAACCAAAAGGCTGGCAGTTGGGATCCACCAGCAGCTCCTTGGAAACTATGGGGCAGTTCTACTCTGTTCTAGAGGGTGTCTATGAGTCGGAATCGACTCGAAGGCAGTGGGTTTTGAACTATGGGCAGGAAGGGGAGGTTTACTGGTTGAATTGCCCATTGCCGTGGAGTCAATTCTGATTCATAGCAATCCTATAGGACAGAGTAGAACTACACCATAGGGTTTCCAAGGCTGTAATCTTTACAGAAGCAGACAGCCAGATCTTTCTCCCATGTAGCGGCTGGTGAATTTGAACCACTGACCGTTTAGGTTAGCAGCTAGGCACTTTAACCACTGTGCCACCCGGGCTCCTTAGACTTCTTTATTTCACCACGCATTGCTTCAATTCTTGTCTTGAGTCTTGACACTTGAACGTTGTTTTTGGGATATGGCTGAGAGTAGATCAGTGTATAGGTGTTTTTGTTTGGTAGTGAAAATATATCCTTCCCACCCTTGGTAACCACTAATAATCTTTGGTTTCTATATATTTGCTCATTTCATATAAGTGAGATCATACAGTATTTGACCTTTTGCGGCTGACTTATTTTGCTCAGCATAATGTTTTCAAGGTTCATCTATGTCGTGGCATGCATCAGGACTTCATTTCCTTTTGGGGCTGAGTAATATTCCATTGTGTGTATATACCCCATTTTATTTATCCATTCATGTGTTGATGGAGATTTTGGTTGCTTCCCCTTTTTGGCACTTGTGAAAAGTGCCGCAGTGAATATTGCTGTACAGTTTGTTTGTTTTTTACCTTAGGAACGAGCATAAGTGCTTTTACATCAGTGCAGTTTACTAATTTCTTTTCTAATGTGACATTGTGTATGTGTGTGTATGGTTTTCGATGGGATGGGAGAAAGATGGAAAAGTATTTCTTTGTATTGGAAAAGTATTTCTTAACTCCTTTCTTTAACACTTTCATTGCTTCCTCTATCTTGGATGGTAACAAGATAATAGCTAATTCTGGGTAAAAACCCACTAACAAGCCTCTTGCCAGCAGTAAGAGGTGGTCCAGTAGAGACGACAAGAGATGAAGGAGTTGCAGTTGAATTGTTTTTATTCTCCAGTTACTTGCTGTCTCCTTTCAGGCTTGGAATCTGCAAGTCTTTTACTCCCTGGACTAATTATTTCCTCTTGAGGACAGTAAGGCCTTTTATCAAGATGGCTACATTCCTGCATGTCTTGACACAAAAATGATGAATAATGGGGCCGATTAACCCACTGACCTTCGCGAATGGATAAAAAGGAAATATAAAGATGTGAAGTTTGTCCTGCTGTGGGAATCAGCTTTCTGGAGTATTCAGAGACATATTCCTTTATAATAAGTAGTGTAGTGTACTTGCTTCTCAACTCCTTCATGCATCATATTATCTTGAAATGCAAATTTTAAACCCAGTACAGAGAGCATGACCCAGGGGCCCCTGACCAGGATCTGCTGAGCACACAACAGTTAATAATGCTCAGGTTAACCTCTGGGCATCTGCAAGTTGCCACAGTATTGCAGCTGTCATAGCCCCAAGGTTCAGAGGGATCTAACACCACTGCCATTTCTACCTTCTACTCTGTGTAAGTGCTCATATTGATCATCCCTGAACCAATGCCAGAGGGGAGGGTTGGTTCTCATTTGGAAATGGCCCAAGCATCTATTATAACCACTTTGGGAAAAAAGGCCAAAGAGCAAACTGGCCTACACAATGTTTTTTCTCCTCCTACTGGCTCCATCTGTGACCAGACACACTGCTGTGTCCTCACTTGACCTCAGGAGCACATCACTATTGTGGGTCTACAGTTCAAAGTGGAGCATTGTGGCAGGCAGAATAATGTGCTTCTCACCCCCAAAGATGTCCATATCCTAGTCCGTGGAACCTGTAGCTACGTTAGGGTACATGGCAAAGGGGAATTCAGGCTATAGATGGAAATAAGGTTGCTAATCAGAAAACCAAAAACCCAAACCCAGTGCTGTCGAGTCGATTCTGACTCATAGCGACCCTATAGGACAGAGTAGAACTGCCCCACAGAGTTTCCAAGGAGCGCCTGGCAGATTCAAACTGCCGACCCTTTGGTTAGCAGCCATAGCACTTAACCACTACACCACCACGCTAATCAGATAATCTTAAAATCGAGACATTATCCTGGGTTACATAGGTGAACCCGATAAAATCACAAAGGTCCTTAAAAGCGAAAGAAGGAGGCAGAAGAGAGTCAGAGAGAGATGTGACAACAGAAGAATGGGCAAAGAGATGTGATGTTGCTGGCTTCCAAGATGGCGAGAGTGGGTCAAGAACCAAGGAATGTGAGCAGCCCCTAGAAGTTGGAAAAGGCAAAGGATTTTCCCTTAGAATCTCCAGAAAGAGCCCAGCCTTGTCAACACCTTGATTTTTGGTTAGTGAGACTGGTGTTGAACTTTTAACTTAAAGAACTGCAAGATAATATTTGTGTTATTTTAAGCCACTGAGTTTGCATTAGTTTGTTACAACAGTAACAGGAAACAAATAGAGGCGTGTTAAGGCATAATGTCTTTCTACACTGAAAGTACGTTGTATATGCACACACAGTTGGCACTCATTTCCTCCTAAAACAAAAATTGATGATACAGAGGACAATAAGCTAACAAAGGGGTGTTTGCCTAGGACCCACGTAAGCCACTGCTTAGAGAGCACTGGGTAAATGGAACCAAAGGTGTATGCCTTGTACTTTCTCTTTATTTTACGTTCTTTACCAAAACTATAAAACTCGCCAATAAGCACAACTATTAAAAACTCTGCATTTAAATGTAAGGCACTATTTAAGTTGAACAAAAAACTTAAGGAAACATAATACCTGTCTGCAAACGAACTTTTAAATAACTGCTAACTCTCCCTTTTATCAATAACTACTTTTGAGAGGGAGAGTGTGTTTTGTGTGTGTGTGTGTGTGTGTGGCTTGTTCAGGGATTTTCAGGGATCATTTGTGGTTTTAGGACTTCCTACTGAAATCAGCTTCCCATTACTTTATTTTGAAGAATGGCCCCACAGTAGTCTGTTTTCATTAGGTGTTGAAGAAACTAAACCTTACTTTGCTTCTCAGTGAAGAGAGTATCATCTACGCTGATCTCAGAAAAGTCTTTTCTTAACCCTGCCTCACTTTCTAAGTGCTCGTGGCTCCTAATATGTCGTCAACTCCAGGAAAGTCAAAGGAGATAGCGCTCATAGTCATGTGGACACAAATTCCTTTTCTCAACAGCACGGAGAGGGTTTTCCACAGACCACGCTGTTCGGTTCTTAAGTCTTCTGTGCTCTTTTTGATTTGTATCGATTGCTTCCATTTACTCTTTAAATACCCTCCTTAACTGCTCTGGCTCCGCCTCAGCTTTAGATATTAATGTTCTTTAAATTCCTCTTTCCACAGAATATACGTCTTGAGGAACTTTAAGAGAAAAATGCCAGTACTTAAAATTGGGATTTAAGATGATGATGTTCTTGTAGGAAGGCGTAAATATCATACTTAGGTTCTCTTGAATATTTTCAGTAGCATGAGAGCTTTCAGCAGTGGTTGGAACTGTTTGGTGCTTCAAAGAGTTGCAGCAATGGTATCCTGAAATTCCTTTACTCTGTACACATTATATATAAAGGGTAGCAGAAAACAATGATCTGATTCAGCGTAAGCCTTCTGTAGCTTTTACATCACACTTATTTCAGTTTTGTGGCAGCATCTGGCTGAAATATTTGAGATTTTGAGTTGTTTAAATGTTGATACTTATATTTCCAAACATGACCTCATTGAACAGCCAGCATATTTGGCTAAAAATTAAACAAGGTTTATAATTTTATTTTAAAAAAAAATTAAACTATAGCCAAGTTGAAAAAAGAACGTTTGTGTACAGAGCTACTTGACTTACTCTTGTTGGTTTGTCCTTTGTAACATCAGGCAGGTAATTTCATTATTTCTATTTCTGCTTTTGTGCAAATGAGCATGTTATTGAGGCTTAATCATATGAATGTTTAAATTTTTGTTCTCTGACATCAGCCATTCATGGAAACCACCAAGCTCTGTATTTATGGCTTCACTCTATTATGGTTTTGCGTTATTCATCCACTAAGTATTTATTGGGTGCTTTTGTTCACCATTGCATCTTAGTGCCTGGAATAGGAATAAGAGTTAACACCAATATTTCCTAGTAGTTAGGAACACTAATTATGTACCAGACACTTCTCCCTACAGTCCTGTGATGAAGGCACTATTGTTATTAAGCATTATTATTAAGTATAATAATTATTGTTTTCCTAATGTTAAGGAGCCTTGGTGGCACAGTGATTAAATCACTTGGCTGCTAACCAAAAGATCAGTGGTTCGAACCCACCAGCTGTTCTGCAGGAGGAAGATTTCTGTAAAGATTTACAGCCTTGGAAACCATATGGGGTTGCTGTGAGCTGAATCGACTCCATGGCAGTGGGTTTGGTTTTTGGTGGGTTCGTAATTTGTTGTCCTTTGGAAATCTCCATCAATGTACCGTCTTGTTCTGGGCCTAGCTCTGAGTTTATGAAGTAGGCATGAGAGCAGATGTGATTGCTAAGAATATAGCATTGACCTCTATGTAAAATTTATAGGCCTGGAACACCCGGCGCTGGGGCTTTTGATCAGGATCTTTGAAAGTCTCTCATGCATGCCCTTCAAGTAAAAGATCATCCTAATTATTTTATAGTCATACTTTCCACGAGGAATCTTTGTAAGTAATCAGAAAATCTTTAGGAAGCTTCTGATTTGAAATATTGCTTTTAATTTGTAATAACTTTATATTATTTTAATCCAAATGATTTTCATAATAGGCACCATGGTTGACCTAAGGATGGGATTTTTTTTAAGTTCATGCTGTGCAGAGCTATGAGTAAAGGACATGGGATGGAAAACACCATTCACTGAGTGCTTTCTCAGAGCCAGGCTCTGTGTTTAGGGGCTCTGCCATCATCATTGTATCGAACCCTCAAAACAGCCCTGCAAGGCATGTATTCATTTGTTACAGATGGGAAAAGTAAGGTTCAGACAGTTTACATAACTACACATCTGGTAAAAGCTAGAGCAGAGATTCATTTCCGGGTCTGCCTTTTCTCACAGTTGTGGCTGCAACTCCACTGAGCTGACTAACCATCCTGGGGGCTCAGTGAAATTCCCAGAGGAAGCAATGTTTGAGCTGAGCCTTGAAACCTGAGTCCAGGTGAATGAGGAGAGGGAGGGCATTTCAGGCAAAGAAAAGGAAGCATGAAAGGGCATGGTGTACTCTGAAACTGAAAATAGCTCTCCAGGTCAAGAGCAGAGCATGTGTTTTATGATGCCTGTAGGAAATCCAGCAGTAAAGGTAGGGGATTCCCAGGGGCCACCAATGACATGCATGCCACGTGCTACCACACATCTGTAGAAACTGGAATACCTTATCTCCCAATTACCACTGATCAGAGGAAGTAAGGGTGGGATGACTAATTAATTTTTCCTGAGCAGCTTCCTAACTTTCAGCTAAATTTTCAGCTCTGATTCCTCATAGTCAACTTCCCATAAATGCTATTGGCATAGTCCACTTGGCCCAAGGAATGGAAAAGATAAGAGGTTTCTTGCTTCCTACAGGCAGGTAGCATCAATTGGTGTACATCCCAATATCGTTTAACCGAAGGTGTAGAAAAAGGATGCTTTGATAAGTTTGAATCAATATGTCAGTTTTTTGGAAATTTTATTTATTCATTCTCTGCAAGTCCCATAAGAATATAGACTATAGGTCTTTCCAGTACATTATCGGATTTCTAGTGCCTAGCACATAGTAATTTCTTAAGTACTTTTTAAAAAATAGACAAACGAGCAACCAAATAAATAAGTAGATTTTGAAAACTTCTATTCAAGTCCTATGAAATATCTTGGTCTTTTCATACATGCGAGATAAATCTTTTGCTCTACGTTAATATACTCAGAAAAAATTTTCTTTTACAGTTTACAAATTTACCCTTTAAGGTAATGGGGTCAGGGAATATTCCAAAGAAGGTGCACATATACATAGCTAATTTCATCAGACAATGTTTGATTTAAAAATTTAAACCTTAGCCGCTATAAAAAAATGTCACTAAAGTTGTGATATTGTTATAATGCTTGTGTCTATCCTCTTTTTATTGATCTTAAATGTTAAACATATTTAAATTAGTAATGATTATACAATAATCTAAGAATCTTAGAAAAATGTTCATTTTTGTTAGTGAGAATTGGAAAGTATTGTTGGAGTTTTGAAGTTACATTTCCAGTATCTGAGAAAATATACAGTGAGTTCAATTGTACCCTTCCACCAACTTAGGACTAATTTATCCCAAATTTATTCCTCAGTACAAAACACCATTCTTTACAAAATGACTAAAAGAGTTTTTCTATAGAGCTTTATTTAAGTTATAAAATAATATTGTGTAAGTTAGAAGCTGTGCTAGCTAGCCTGGAAATTCTTGAGTAAAAATTCCTCTTTCTATTTTTTCACAATTTCATGGCTTTTAAATATGTTGCCATTGTATAGAGTCATCACGTTGGTGGTGGTTTACTTGATCTGTCTACTGCAGGAAAGTAGAAGTGGGCTGGACGTGGTAGATATGTGATGTGGTATGAAGGATTTTTAGATTACTATGAATTAGCTTCAGACATTAGTATTGTAGACATTGCTTTGAATTCTTTTAGGGGGATGGAAAAAGGCCTGAATAAAGTGATCAGAATGATAGGAGGACTAAAAATTCAATAAGCTATGGTTAGAGGAACTAGAAATATTTAACCTAGAGAAGAAATGTGGATATAGTTTCAAATGTTTGGAGAGCTGATAAATAGAAGAGAAATTAAGACTTGCTTGTATGGTCCTGTGGCCCTATAAGGAGCTTTTGCCTCAAAATAAGGAAGAAATCATGAAGATGTCCAACAATGCAATGGGAATTCTCATTCAAGAAGGCAGACAGAGCACATACTTACATCTCCTTTTGGGTCCCAAATCCCATAGAAATATCAGTAAAGAAGATCAAGCAATAATAAATTAATGATAGCACTGGGTACAGGAAGGGTGCATCAACGAACTAGAAATACAGATGAATTTCTTGAAAGTGGAAATTATTTGAAATTCTGTTAACAGGTTAAATCATAGTCACAGGAGAAGGCTGCAGTGAGGGCAGCAGCTATTTTTCCTGGCAGCAGACCCACAGAGAGGCTCGAAACTTGGAGTAGGAGAGGGAAGTTGGAAAGAAATCAACAGTGGAATAATTGTGTGAGTCATAGCCCACGTTCTCCTTCTCTGTGTCACATGCTTAGGCTAAAACCAGAGGTCTAATCTTTAAACTAATTCAATAGTTTGCATGAGAAGAAGCCCGAGAAGGAGCCCTGGTAGAGCTAATGCCCCTTCAGAGTGAAACTCCTAATTTTGGCTGGGAAGTAAGAGAGTGCAGAGCGGGGCATCCGACCTCCTCCTCTGTCACCATAGGGTCTAAAGCAAAGCCTGCCAATCCAAAGGCCCACCTGTGTATATAGAAGGAGAGACCTAGACAAGGTGGTGCTATCTGTACTAAACAAGCTGGTCTACTTCATTTATGCATATGATTCAATAGCCAAGGATCATAAGAATCTGAGGAAAAATAAGGGCAGAAATAATGTGTTGGGATGAATAAACTGAACTTGGAGAAAGGAGATAATTCAGGGAATAGAAAATGTTTTTAAAGTGATTTTGTTTAGTATTCTGACAGACATGCAAGAAAAAAATGTAAAACAAAAATAGTTGCTAAGAAAAAGAACAATAAAAAACAAAAATAGTTCTTCAAATTAAAAAAGTAATTGCCAAAGTTAAAAATTCAATGAAAGGTCTGAAAGAAATCTCTCTGAATATAAAGTAAAAGCCTAAAGAGATGGAATACGTGGGAGAATACATAAGAGATTAGAGAAGAACAGTGGAAAAGCTTTAATGTCCAATGTTGTAGTTATTAGGTGACATCGAGTCTTTCTGACTCGTAGCGACCCTATGTGACAGCATAGAACTGTCCCATGGGGTTTTCTTGAAGGTAATCTTTATGAAAGCAGATTTCCAGGTCTTTCTTCCTTGGAGCCACTGGGTGGGTTTGAACTGCCAAGTTTTCAGTTAGCAGCTGAGAGCTTAATCACTTGTGCCACCAGGGCTCCAGAAAATGGACAAAACAGACAAGAAAGGACAAGAGATAATTTCCCAGATATAAAGGTATATGGAGCCCTGGTGGCACAGTGGTTAAGCATTCAGCTGTTAACCAAAAGGTCAGCAGTTAGAATCCATCAGCTGCTACTTGGAAACCCTGTGGGGCAGTTCTGCTCTGTCCTACAGCGTTGCTATGAGTTGGAATCTTAAGACCTGTAGGTCTTAAGAGCCTAGAGAATGTAGAGTAGGAAGAATAAATAAGCCTACAACAAAACACGGTCTTGTGACATCTTAGGCACTATGAATAAAGGAAAGATTCTAAAAGCTAAAAGATTAGGTCACTTGAAAAAAAAAAAAAAGAGAATGGATTGGTATTAGATAGATCATCAGCAACTTTATGTTCTAGGAAAAAACAAGAAGCATGCCCTTAAAACGTCAAGGGAAAGTGATTTTGAACCCAAAAGTCTCTACCTCATCAAAATATCAGTCAAAAAAGAGGCATTTTTGCCTGTGAGTGGCCATCTACGATGCTCCACTGATCTCATCCCTTTGGGAGCAAGGAAGAATGAAGAAAACTAAAGATAGAAGGGAAAGATTAGTCCAAAGGACTAATGAACCACATCTACCACGGCCTCCACCAGACTGAATCCAGTAAAACTAGTTGGTGCCTGGTTATCACCACTGACTGCTCTGACGGGGATCACAATAGAGGGTCCCAGACAGAGCTGGAGAAAAATGTAGAACAAAATTCTAACTCAAAAAGAAAGACCAGACTTGCTGGCCTGACAGAGACTGGAGGAACCCTAAGAGTAAGGCCCCCAGACACCCTTTTGGCTCAGTAATGAGGTCACTCCTGAAGTTCACCCTTCTGCCAAAGATTGAACAGGCCCATGGAACAAAACAAGACTAAAGGGGCACACCAGCCCTGGATCAGGGACTGGAAGGCAGGAGGGAACAGGAAAGCTGCTAGTAGGGAACCCAGGATTGAGAAGGGAGAGTGTTGACATGTCGTGGGGTTGTTAACCAATGTCATAGAACAAAGTGTGTACTAACTGTTTGATGAGAAACTAGTTTGTTCTGTAAACCTTCGTCTAAAGTACAATTTAAAAAAAAAATGAAAAAAATAAAAATAAAAAAGAATGAGGCATTTTTTAAACACCCAACAACTCAGACCATTTACCACCCACAGACTATTTCTGAAAGAATTACTCAAGCAAAACAAAAGAGAATCCAAATAACAGGAAATCATAGGCTTCAATAAACAGTTGATCTAACCCAGGATTATAGTGAAAAGAAATTCAAGGATGATAACTTTGAGGCAGGCCTAGAAAGCCATCAATCCAAATTAGAACCAGAAGTCAAAGGCTCTGGGAAGAACCTCTATCAGGGGAATGTGAATTTTTTCTAACAAGTAGAATGATTGAAAAGCTGAGTAATCTTTGTGACAGGGTAAAGGCATATTACGTCATTATGATATTGTGCCATCCTAACTTTCTCCAAACTTTAAAGTTTTTACTACTTCCAGTAGCATAGACCTATCGACAGGAGTTACATCTCCTTAATAGGCTCATGGCACAATTTTGTTCACAGTGAACAATATTTCCATACAAATATTACTGTGATACTACTTTTTAGCTTTTAATTTGTAAAATAATTTATAGACAAAGCATCAAAAAATTAATTTTAGTTACAAAACAAATGCAAGAACAATATATGCTGGGATGGAAGTTCGGAGAGAGAGGAAGAAAGGCGGAAGAAAATGCAGCAATGCTGATTTCATTATCAGACATAAAGGGAGTTAAGCAATATTGTATAGACATTTGAAGGGTCAAAAATAGGATTGTCAGCATATTATTTGAACTTGTTAATTGTAATGACATAACACTGAGGTTGTATAGCATAGCTGTTAAAGCACAGAACCTGGAGCTAGACTACCTAAATCTGAGTTCTTGTTCCACACTTATAACTTGAGGCAAATTATTTATCTGTGCCTTGGTTCTCTCCTATTAAAAAAAAAAAAAATGGGAAAAAGTAGTTTCTCACAAAATTGTTCTAAAAATAAAATGAAAGTAAAGTATTATAATAAAATGTGCAAAAACCTGGAGTTAGTTAGAAAACCAAAAGAGAAGAACATGGTCCGCATTTCTCAAGCTAAAAGAACTGAAGAAAAAATTCAAGTGCTGAGTTGCAGTACTGAAAGATTTTGTGGGCAAAATATTGATGACAAAGGAAGCATCAAAAGAAGATGGAAGGAATACACAGAGTCATTGTACCAAAAAGAATTTGTCAACATTCATCCATTTCAGGAGGTAGCATATGATCAAGAACTGATGGTATTGAAGGAAGAAGTCCAAGAAGTACTGAGGACATTGGCAAAAAACAAGACTCCAGGAATTGACAGAATAACAGTTGAGATGTTTCAGCAAACAAATGCAATGCTGAAAGTGTTCACTAGTCTATGCCAAGAAATTTGGAAGACAGCTACCTGGCCAACCGATTGGAAGAGATCCATATTTATGCCCATTCTAAAGAAAGGTCATCCAACAGTATGTGGAAACTATTGAACAATGTCAATAATATCACCCTCAAGTAAATTTTGCTGAAGATCATTCAAAAGTGGTTGCAACAGCATATCAACGGGGACTTGTCAGAAATTCAAGCCTGATTTAGAAGAGGAGGTAGAATGAGAGATATCAGTGCTGATGTCCGATGGATCTTGGCTGAAAGCAAAGAATACCAGAAAGATGTTTTTTACCTGTGTTTTATTGACTACGCAACGACATTAAACTGTTCAGATCATAACAAATTATGGATAAGATTGCAAAGAATGGAAATTCCAGAACACTTAATTGTGTTCATGAGGCATCTGTACATAGACCAAGAGTCCGTCATTCAAACAGAACAAGGGGATACTTTATGGTTTCAAATCAAGAAAGGTGTGTGTCAGGATTGTATCCCTTCGCCATTCTTATTCAATTAGTATGCTGAACAAATATCCAAAAGCTGGATAATATGAAGAAGAACATCAGGACTGGAGGAAGACTCATTAACAGCCTGCAATATGCAGATGACACAACCTTGCTTGCTGCAAGTGAAGAGGACTTGAAGCACTTATTGGTGAAGATTAAAGACCACAGCCTTCAGTATGGATTACACATCAGCATAAAGAAAACAAAAATTCTCACTAGACCAATAAGCAACATCATGATAAATTTTACTTGGATCCACAATCAAAGTTCATGGAAGTAGCAGTTAAGAAATCAAATATATTGCATTGGGTAAATCTGCTGCAAAAAAACCCTTTCAAGAGTTAAAAAGCAAAGATGTCACTTTGAGGGCTAAGGTGTGCCTGACCCAAGCCACGGTATTTTCAATCACCTCATATGCATGGAAAAGCTGGACAATGAATAAGGAAGACCGAAGAAGAACTGGTGCCTTTGAATTATGGGTGATGGCGAAGAATACTGAATATACCATGGACTGCCAAAAGAACGAACAACTGTATCTTGGAAGAAGTACAACCAGAATGCTCCTTAGAACGAGGATGGTAAGACTTTGTCTCCAGTACTTTGGACATATTGTCAGGAGGGACCAGTCCCTGGAGGCCATGGTGCTTGGTAAAGTAGAAAAAAAAAAATAAAGAGTCATCAAAAAAAGAGGAACACCATTGAGGAGAAGGATTGACACAGTGCCTGCAACAGTGAGCTCAAACACAGTAAAAATTGTGAGGATGGCACAGGACTGGGTAGCATTTTGTTCTGTTTTACATAGGGTCGCTATAAGTTGGAAGCAATTTGAGGGCACTTAACAACAATATATACATATTAGAACAATGTCTGACACATAAAATGTGCTATATGAGTATTTTCAATGACTGATGAAAGAAAATGAATGAATGACTTAAAAATTAAAATTTTAATGGTCAGACATTGGGAAGGGAAGGTCTGACAAGGTTTATTTTCTCATCTTTTAAAATCAAAGGTCAATAGACGATGTTTAAGTTGACAAATTAAAAAATAGTGGCATAATTATGCTGAGTGAAATTAGTCAGTTGCAGAAGGACAAATATTGTATGAGACCGCTATTATAAGAACTTGAAAAATAGTTTAAACAAAGAAAATACTCTTTGATGGTTACAAGAGTGGGGAGGGAGATTAGATAGTCGATAAGTATTTTAGGTGAAGGGAAAGACAGCACACAATACAGGAGAGGCCAGCACAACTGGACTAAACCAAAAGCAAAGAAGTTTCCTGAATAAAGTGAATGCTTCGAAGGCCAGCATAGCAGGGTAGGGGCTTGAGGACCATGGTTTCAGGGGACATCTAAGTCAATTGGCATAATAAAATCTATTAAGAAAATATTCTGCTTCCCACTTTGGAGAGCGGTGTCTGGGGTCTCAAACGCTAGCAAGAGGCCATCTAAGATGCATCAATTGGTCTCAACCCACCTGGAGCAAAGGAGAATGAAGAACACCAAAGACACAAGGTAATTATGAGCCCAAGACACAGAAAGGGCCACATAAACCAGAGACTACATCATCCTGAGACCAGAAGAATTAGATGGTGCTCGGCTACGACTGATGACTGCCCTGACAGGGAACACAACAGAGAACCCCTGAGGGAGCAGGAGATCAGTGGGATGCAGACCTCAAATTCTCTCGTAAAAAGACCAGACTTAATGGTCTAACTGAGACTAGAAGGATGCTGGAGGTCAAGGTCCCCAGACCTTCTGTTAGCCCAAGACAGGAACCATTCCCAAAGCCAACTCTTCAGACAGGGATTGGAGTGGACTATGGGATAGAAAATGATACTGGTGAAAAGTGAGCTTCTTGGATCAAGTAGACACATGAGACTATGTGGACAGCCCCTGTCTGGAGAGGAGATGAGAGGGCAGAGGGGGTCAGAAGCTGGCTGAATGGACCCAAAAATAGAGAGTGGAGGGAAGGAATGTGCTGTCTCATTAGAGGGAAAGCAACTGGGAGTATATCCTACCCACAGCCGTTGAGTCGATTCTGACTCGTAGAGACCCTATAGGACAGAGTAGAACTGCCCCATAGAGTTTCCAAGGAGCACCTGGAGGATTCCAACTGCTGACCTCTTTGTTAGCAGCCGTAGCACTTAACCACTATGCCACCAGGGTTTCCAGGAGTATATAGCAAGGTGTATATAAATTTTTGTATGAGAGACTGACTTGATTTGTAAACTTTCACTTAAGGCACAATAACAAATTTTTAAAAAAGATTTAAAAAATAGTGGCATAACCATATTAAGGGTTATGGAGGCAATGCTCAGAAAATTTCTCTTAAGAAATTAAAAAGGGAGAGAGAGAGAAAGTTAAAGCGATTGTCACTGGACAGTAAAACTCTGGTGGGGGGAGGGAAATCTTTCTTTCTGTTTTGTCCCATTTTGAGTTTTTATTACCATATGAGTGTATTTATTCATTCTCTTGAACAGAGTAGAACTGCCCCATAGGGTTTTCAAGGCTGTAATCTTTATGGAAGCAGACTGCCACATCTTTCTCCCTCAAAGCAGCTGGTGGGTTCAAATCACTGACCTTTCAGTTAGCAGCAGAGGGCTTAAACCACTGTGCCACCAGGGCTCCTTAACTTTATTGAGATGTAATTGATGCATAATAAACTGTACATATTTAATGAATAGAATTTGATAAATTTGGACAACTATACACACCCATGAAATTATCACTGCGATCAAGATAATGAACACATACATCACCTCCAAAAGTTGCCTCGTGCCTTTCGTAATTCCTTCCTCCTGCCCTCCCCTGGGCCCCCTGGTTTCCAGGCAACCTCTGTTTTGCTTTCTGTGCAGATAGATCAGTTTGCATTTTCTAGAATTTTATATAAATGAAATCATGGAGTATGTACTCTCTTATCTGGCTTCTTTCAGCATAATTTTTTTGAGATTCATCCATGTAATTGTGTGTATCAATGCTAGTTCATTCCTTGGGTGACTATGCCATAATTAACAAATTGTTGGACATTTTTACGTTTGGAAGCAACTGGATCGTTTCCAGTTTTTGACTATCACAAATAGAACTGTTGTAAACATTCATGTACAAGTCTTTCATGGACCTAGAATTTTATTTTTCACGAGTAAATATTTAGATATGGAATGGCTGGATCATATGATAGGCATGTATTTTAACTTTTTCAGAAACTGTCAAACTGTTTTCCAAACTGTACCCTTTTATATTCCCACCTGTGGTGTGTGAGATTTCCAGTTCCTCCTCCGCTTCCTCACCATGGACTGGTTAGCCTTTGTATAATCATTCTAATAGATGTTTATTGGTTCTTACTGTGTGGTTTAATTCGCATTTCCCTGGTGGCTAATGAGCTGTTTGGAAACCCTGGTGGTGTAGTGGTTAAGTGCTACGCTGCTAACCAAAGGGTTTTTGGTTGGGTTAGTGGCTAATGATATTAAGCCTCTTCTCTTTATTTGCCATCCATATATCTTCTTTGGAAAAGAGTCTGTTCATACGTTTTGGCCATTTTTTATTGGGTGGTTGTTTTCTTATTATTGAATTTTAAGCATTCTCTACATATCCTGGAGCCCTGGTGGCACAGTGGGTAAGAGCTTGGCTGCTAACTGAAAGGTAGGCGGTTCAAATCCACCAGCTGCTCCTTGGAAACCCTATTGGCGGTTCTGTTCTGTCCTGTAGAGTTGCTATGAGTCGGAATCAACTCGACGGCAATGGATTTGGTTTGAGTTTCGGTTATATATTCTAGCTCCAAGGCCTTTATCAGGTCTATGATTTTCAAATATTTACTCCCAGTCTGTAGTCTTTTCACTCTCTAGTACTGTCTTCTGAAAAGTCCTTTTAAATTTTTATGAAGCCTGTTCTTTACCATTTTTTTTTCTTTTATGGTTCATGGTTTTGCTGGTGTGTTTACAAAATTCTTTGAATAACCTATGGTCATACAGATTTTCTTCTGTAAGTTTTATAGGTTCGGGCTTTGCATTTAAGTCTATTGCTGAGTTTTAGTTAATCCTTGTATGTGGCAAGATGTATGGAACAAAATCATTCTTTGTATTTTTTGGCATATAGACATTCGATTATTCCAACACCATTTAAAAAACACCATTTTTTCTTCACTAAATTGTCTTTACACCTTTGTAAAAAATCAGTTATCCACGTATGTGTGGGTCTGTTTATGGACTCACTGTTCTGTTCCATTTGTGTATCTCAATTCTAATACCATAAAAAAAAAATACATAGTCTTGAATATTCTAGTCTTATGTGTTGAAACATACAGTGTTAGTCCTCAACTTGGTTCTTTCTTTTTCAAAGTTCTTTCAGCTGTTGTAAGTCATTTGCATTTCCATTTGGACTTTACAATCAGTTTGCTAATTTCTACAAAAAAAAAAAAAAACCTATGGGCCTTTTGACTGGGATTACGTTGGATCTGTAGATTGGTCTGGAAAGAACTGATGTATTAACAATACAGAGTCTTCTGACCCATGAAAAGGTCTATCTTTCTCATTTATTCAAGTCTTCTTGAATATTTCTCAGCAGTTTTGTAGTTTTCAGTATATAGACCTTGCATGTATTTATTAGCTTTATCTCCAAAAAAAAAAGTAATTTATAATTTGATGCTGTTGTAAATGGTATTGTTTTAATTTCAATTTCCAAATATTTGTTGCTGCTAACCTAAAGGTCGGCAGTTCAAATCCGCCAGGGGCTCCTTGGAAACTCTATGGGGCAGTTTTACTCTGTCCTATAGGGTCGCTGTGAGTCAGAATCAACTCGACGGCAACGGGGAATGGGTTATATAAGAAATACAATTATTTTTGCATATTGATTATATATTCTGCAACTTACTGGACTTGCTTATTAGTTTTAGTAGCTTTTTTGTAGATTCCATAGGTTTTTCTACATAGTCATTCATGTTGTTAGTGTATAAAGATTTTTATTTCTTTTTGTTGTCTGATTTCTTTGGCCAGAACCTCTGGCACAAAGTTGAATGTAAATGGTACCACTGGACATTTTTGTCTTCTACCTGATCTTATCTTAGAAGGAAAATATTCAGTATTTTACCATTAAATATGGTATTAGCTTTAGTTTAGTTTTTTTTATTTTTTTTCGTATATGCTTTTTATCAGATTGAGGAAGTTCTCTTCTATTCTTAGTTTGCTGAGAGCTTTTCTCAGCAAGGGCTGTTAGATTTTGTCAAATGCTTTTTCTGCGTCTACTGAGATAATCATATGATTGTCCTTTTTTAACTTGTTGATATGGAGTCCCTGGGTGGTGTAAATGGTTAAGTGCTTGACTACTAGCCAAAAGATTGGCAGTTCAAACCCACACAGAGCTACCTCAGAAGACAGGCCTGGGGCTCTGCTTCTGAAAGGTCACAGGCTTGAAAAACCTAGTGAGCAATTCTACGTGGCACACTTGACTTGACAGTAACTAACAACAAAATATGGTGAATTATGTTGATAGATTGTTTTGAATGTTAATCCAATTTTGCCTTCCTGAGATAAATCCCTTTTAAACATTATGTATTACCCTTTTATGCATTGTTAAATTTGATTTATTAATATATTGCTTCATCTTTGTGTATCCATGTTCATGAGAGATGATGGTCTGTAGTTGTCTTTTGTCGTCTTTGTCTATTGTCTCCCTCAGAAATATCCTTATACATGGTGGTGATTTTTATTTTCTCATATTTGGTTTGATTATCTGTCTTTTCTTTTATTATTATTATTATTTTACTTGTGTATTGAGAATATTTCTTAAATAATCAGAACAAACCCATACCAAAAAAAAAAAAAAAAAATCATTCATATTGCTCACTCCATTTTTCTGGCTGTCTGCCATTTCTCCTATGGGTCATTGAAAGGCGTGGCCAAGCAAGACTTCCAAAGACTTATACGTCGGTGGGTAATAAGGCTCCAGGGTCAGGGTTACCCTCCTTTCTCCAGAGCCTGATCATGAGCCTCTCTTCTTGAGCTGTGACTGTACCATGTGTCTCCTTTCCTCTCCAGATCAGGGAGAGGATTCCAACCCCAGTGCTCTGTGAACACAATGTTCTGGTGTTTAGCCTTGTTTTTTGTCCCTCAACTTACATCCAGATTTTCATCTCAGATTCTTACAGACTTAACCCTTCAGGGTTTTTTTTCCTTCTCATTATTTGTACTACATGTTCCTGCTTTATTCTGTGCTTTACCCATATTTGTGTCATTTTAATTAATCCTGTAAGATTTTGTTTGAACACTCCCCTTTCCTTTCACTGATGACTTTGCCGTCTGCCTGTTCCGCTTGTCTCTGGCGCTATTACTGTTTTTCCTCCAACGTTTTTTTCTTTTGTATCTGGAGTCTATTATTGCTGAATGTGTCATCCGCATTGTCTGTTCTTTTTATTTTGTTTTCTTTTTTCCTGTGGATGTCTTGAGATGTTCTCACCCCTTATTTTCCATGCTTGCTAACATCATGCAGAGCTAAGGAATCTGAGACAAAACACCTTGATCCTTCCTCTACCAAAGTAATCTTCTGTTGACATCTCTTCTTCATTTCTAATTACTTTATCTGCTCTGGTCTTTCCTTTACTCGATTCACACCCAACTGTAATCCATGTTTTCCTTTCTTCATTCATACATTGGAACTCCTAGTATAGATTGTGGCATGCAGTATGTGTTCAATAAATACTTCTTGAATAAAAGAGCAGGTAAATGAATGGATAGTTGATTATTACTGCCTTAGTTGTTGAGTCCTTGCTTTTAGTTTAGTCCCTTGTAGCTGGCCCAGCTGGTTCATGTGTTTGTATTTTTTCTGGATATTTTTTATGTAGTTTGCCTTACCTTATGCCCCATAAATGCCACACATATCCTCCCTACAGAAAGTGCTGTTGCACCCTGGACTTCTGCGTCTGTAACGATTTTCCTTACTATGTATGTTGATGTGAATTTTTTCAATGTTTGGGAAGTGGGAGTTTTTATGCATGGAGAAGAACTATTTATAGGTATGTAAGTACTAAAATGGAAACCCTGGTGGAGTAGTGGTTAAGTGCTGCTGCTGCTAACCAAGAGGTTGGCAGTTGAAATCCACCAGGAGCTCCTTGGAAATTCTAGGGGGCAGTTCTACTCTATCCTATAGGGTTGCTATGAGTTGGAATCAACTTGATGGCAGTGAGTTGGATTCTTTAAGCACTAAAATAATATTTAAGTAACTGAAGTTGCAAATTTGAAGCTATCATTTAAGACTCTAAGTTCATTCGTAATTCTGATTTTACTTCTTAACCAATCGATTTTTACATAATTGAAAACCATCCTCGCACTTATTTGATTAATTCTACTTCAAGATTAAAATCCTCTATACAATTAGTTCTATTAATAAACAGTCAATTAAATGCCCGTAAACTTTTAAAAACATTTATAATTTAATATATCAAGCAACTCAGAAGCCTGACAGGACAGACTTAAACTTCAGCAAGCAAAATCTAAGTACTTGTAAATCTTAAAAATCCACCCTTAAAACATAAAAAAGTGAAACATTCGAATACGGCTTGTAAACACCATCAAATTATCAGATACCTTTCATGTTAAGATAATGAAAATAAAATCAATTGCAAACTTCAAACTGAAATTGTGAGGCTCCATTTGTCTGATTCTCTGTCAGATTTTCTTAAACATTACTAACACTTTAAGCACATAAATTAACTCCTATTCTTAAGGAAACTTCTAAGTCAATTGGCAAAATAATTCTGTTATGAAAAACATTCTGCATCCCACTTTGAAATGTGGCGTCTGGGGTCTTAAAAGCTAACAAGCGGCCATCTAAGATGCACCAATTGGTCTCAACCCACCTGGATCAAAGGAGAATAAAGAACACCAAGGTCACACGATAACTATGAGCCCAAGAGACAGAAAGGACCACATGAACCAGAGACTTACATCATCCTGAGACCACAAGAACTAGATGATGCCCGGCCACAACCGATGACTGCCCTGACAGGGAGCACAACAGAGAACCCCTGAGGGAGCAGGTGAACAGTGGGATGCAGACCCCAAATTCTTATAAAAAGACCAGACTTAATGGTCTGACTGAGACTAGAAGAATCCCGGCGGTCATGGTCCCCAAACCTTCTGTTGGCCCAGGACAGGAACCATTCCCAAAGACAACTCATCAGACATGGAAGGGACTGGACAATGGGTTGAAGAGAGATGCTGATAAAGTGTGAGCTACATGTATCAGGTGGACACTTGAGACTGTGTTGGCATCTCCTGTCTGGAGGAGAGATAGGAGGGTAGAGAGGGTTAGAAACTGGCAAAATTGTCACGAAAGGAGAGACTGGAAGGAGGGAGCGGGCTGACTCATTAGGGGGAGAGTAAGTGGGAGTATGGAGTAAGGTGTATATAAGCTTATATGTGACAGACTGACTTGATTTGTAAACTTTCACTTAAAGCACAATAAAAATTATTTTAAAAAAATTAACTCCTATTTATAAATCCATTAAATGGCATTAATATTACAGACCCAATTTACTTTATGTTTAATTCTAAGCCTTCTGATAGTTGTAAAATCATCTTCCAACAGAGCGGAGAGTTTACCATCTCAGGTGGCCTGAGGTTACTGGGTTTAAAGACTTGGGACTATGATATAGTAACTTATTTATCAAGTATTCAAGATTAGTACATGGATCATAGGGCTACAAACTTCTAGGATGATTCTACCCAAGTCACAGATAGGTATGTGGAGTAAAGTTCTATCTGCCATGCTGATGGAGGAGCCAAGCTCCTGAACTGTGGTTAAGATTGAGTTAGCAGCCTGTGTCCAGTGGTCATTTTAACTCCAAATCACACCTTTACCAATTCTTTTGTAATATCTTATAACATTTATCACTTTTTAGGTGGTAGACTGAATTTATGTTTCCCCATTTAAGTTGCCACGAATTGTCTTCATCACTTGGTTAGAGTCTCCATTTCTTTCAAAGTTTTTTAATTGACCCTTTTGTATGTAAATGAAAAAAATCTAATTCAATTTAATAATTTTATCAAAAGAGGAGCTTATTGACTCACTTAACTGAAAAGTCTCAAGGAGTTGTAAGTTTAAGCAAGGGGTTCAAACAATCAAATGATGTTGACAGGATTGTCAATCTCAATCCCCCCTCCCCTCCCCCCACCACCACTTGACTTCTCCCCATATTTTGACCACCACCACTTGATTTCTCCCCATATTTTGATTTTTATTGTCCAGGTTTGGGCTTAATTCTTAGGCTTGTTCTACACAGTAGCAGAAACATGTCAGGCAGCTCTAGGTTTATAAGTACTGACACTAGCAATCTATAAAGGAGGGACTCTGTCTTTCTGCACCCGTATCACTCCCTCCAGAGAAACCTGATTGGCCAGGCTTGGGTCATGTGTCTTCCCCTGGGCCAATCACTGTGGCAGAGGAAATGGTTATTTGATTAAACACTGAATCACAATTTCACCCCATGGTGGAAGAGGCAGGCGGACGCTCTGATGCGGACGCTCTGATTGATAGACTCAAGAGAATCACATGGAATTGGCAAGGAGCAGTTCTCTGAAATAAGGGGGGTACCAGGCAAACCAAAAAGCAGCAGGTGTCCACTGTGGAACAGAAAATATATTGAGATAATTTCATGAGATTTATGTGTATAAAATCTTTGGCTGTTCCTGTTGCCAGCTATAATTTTGTCCCAAATGGAAAAGCACTTGGCAGCTAATTAGTTCAGTCTTTTCCTTGGCATAGCACTATTTCATTTTTGTATTGCTCAGTTCCAAACCTGTCTTCTCCTTTTCCTGGAACTGTTAATACATTACAGTCGTCATCCAATTCACACAAGGTCTCCTATATTTCTTTTTAATGTGGAATCATCACCAACTTTTTCCAGAACCCTATCCTCTTTTCTATAGATACATGTTCTCCAGGATAAATCTTGTTTACCAGCTGAGCCAAATTCTTAGGGATTCGAATTACTGAAAAGAAGTTTCTTTAAGCTCATCCAAATTCATGTAATAAGTTCGGTTCCACTACATAATCTTATAGTCAGCTGCTTTTAAAATGAATCCGCCTGATGAGTTTTCCTTTCAAGGGATCTTTCTTGCTTTTATCTTCCCCTGTCAGAAGATGCAGAGCCTCTTTGAGTTTCCTGCCCTTCTGGAAAGATTATGATGATGATGATGATGACAACGATTATAATAATGAAGTGACTAAAATTTACTGAGTAAATTGGAGCTGGCATTGTACTAAACATTTATGTGCAATATCTTTTTAATCCTGACCAATGTGCTCTAAGACAGATGTTGAATTCTCATTTTACATAGAGGGAAAGAAGCTCAAAGTGGTGATTTGCTCAAGGTCAAAGAGCAGGTAGGTGGTATATCTAAGATTTAAAATCAGGTCAGCTCATTGTCTTTATCTTTCTGGTTAGACACATGGGAACCATCACCTTCATTTCCCTTTGCAATTCCTTCTCTCCAGTCTTACCGATTTTGCTTTTCCTTCTTCCAACCTGCTCCAATTTTTCAGTCTTTCCTTCCTCCTCTCTTACATGGGTTCCATTTGCCTGCCCCATAATGGACATTCAATAAACAGTTGTTGATTAAATGATCTGTTCCCAGTTTACTAAACAGTCTAAACTCATGCTCCCATAATGATGTTCACATGATCCCTTCAACAATCCCTATAAGAAAAGGCAGATATCATTTTCATGTGTAAAGGAATTAAACATAGAAATAAAAGAATAAGCAGATGTCTGGGTATCAATTCTCTTCATTGGAAAGAAGTGGGTAAAGCCATTGAAGAAGTCATGCCCAAACAGACTTTTGAAAACCGGGAAAAGCAGGTAATTGGTCTGTCCTATTTAGAGTAAATGCCAAAGTCCTTTCCATGGCCTAATCTTCCCTGTCCTCTTCTACTGCTCTTCTCCTCTTCACATTTTGCTCCAGCATCTGGCGCTCTCACACCAGGTATGATTTTACCTCAGGGTCTTTTGCCCTTGGCTTTTTCCTCTGCCTGGGCCCCGAGAAACCTACTTCATGTCTTTGCTAAAATGTCTCTTTAGTGAGGGCTTCCTTGGCTATCGTATTGAAAATTATATTCGCCTCCCCCAGCATTCCCTTTTCCTCTTTCCTAATTTATTTTCTCTGTTGAACTCACAACCTGTAACACTAATATTCTTATTTTTAATTTTCTGACTCCCTCACTAGAATGTGGGCTCCACGAGGGCAGAAAATTTGTCTGTTTCGTTGACTACTCATCCCCAGCCCGGGAACAGTGACTAGCATGCAATAGGCACTTAATAAATATTCATTGAATGGATGGATGAATGAAAACATGAAGATCCCTCTCACCCAGCCTTTGTATGAACACTTCAGGGAGGAAGGATAATAAAAGTCCAGATTTAAATATGAAAGTAAATACTGCAGTCAGACTCAGAGTATAACAGAGTAGCATAAAATAGCTGTCTGGAAAGCTATGTCAGCGGAAAAGCCTAGTTTGAGACAATGAAGTTTCAGCCAAAGAAAGATGAAAACAATTCCTGAGACAGAGCCCTTTCTGTCTGTCTTCCACCCCAACGAATTGATTCCTGTTTTCTGAGAAATGGGAAGGCAGGCCTGCTCCCGTTACCAGGCAGGGACACAGTAGGGCAGCCTACAAGGTAGTTAAAAACCAGACAATATGTTGTTGCTTTTGTGTGCCATCGCATCAATTCTGACCTATACAGCAGAGTAGAATTGCTCCATAGGGTTTCCTAGGTGGGAGCAGATTACCAGGTCTTTTCTCCCATGGAGAGGGTGGTTGACTCTAACCACTGACTTTTTGTTCAGCAGCTGGGTGCTTAACCATTGTGCCCCCAGGCTTCCTCCAAACAATATACCAAATTGAACCCTTTGCTGGGGAGTCAATTGCGACTCCTAGCGACCCAATAGGACAGAGTAGAACTGCCTCATAGGGTTTCTTTACAGAAACCTACTGCCACATCTTTCTCCCTCTGGGCTGCTGGTGGGTGCAAACATCTATCTTTCAGTTAGCAGCGGAGAGCTTAACCACTGCGCCACCAGCCCTCCCTCCCAAACGATATGCTACCTCTCAATTTATGTATAGCTTACTTGCGTACTTTAGAGTAAATGCTATTAATATGCAAGCACTAATTTTGGAATATAGTCATTTAAACTGCCTGCCAACATTTTGCTTCTCAGACTGGCAGCTCTGTTAGGAACAAGGCTAGGTGTTGAAGGGAACGCCCTCCCCGATGTTCAACAGCGTGCCACCTGGCATGGGGTGGTTTTCAATTTGTTTGTTTGAAATTTAAATAAAATCCTGACTGAAAATGCCTATTAATATCTCAGGAAAAGCCCTAAATAAAAGAACAGGAAAGGACTATCAGCATTGGCGTCAAAACGGAGGTTAAGAGGTGCCTTGAAAAAGTCTTTATAGCTTTACACTTTACCTTAATAAAAATATAGCCAGTATAATGCAAACAACGCCACCATTTATCTGTGTGCTAGAATCCCTGTAAGGGGGATACTGGGCATGGATAAAGCTGAAGGCTGAAGGTCAGTGGTGCTCAAGGCTGAGTTACTTATTGTCAGTTTATTCAATGAATAAATATTTTTGAAAACTATATGTTGACTTCTTTCCAATATACGTTTAATTTGTGTTAATTTTACTGTTATGAGGAAAAAATAACTGGTGCATCCTTCAACATACTCAGAAATAGCTATGAAGTATTTTTTCATGGGAACATTCATTTTAAATTAGACTTTTTTTTTTTTTTTTAAATCTTAATACCACAACTTTTCAGGTAAGTTGACAAGCAAGTATTTAGGGCTTAGAGTCTAGGATCATTAGCGTTTGAATTGTAGTAGCAAACATCACCTGAATCATGGGTCAGTAAACTACAACTAAGGGCCAAATCCCACCACCTGTTTTTGTAAATAAAGTTTTATTGAAACACAACCACATCCATTAGTTTATATATCATCTGTTGTCTATGGCTTTTTTCATCCAATGCAGAGTTGAGTATTTGAGATAGAGACAGTATAGCGCTCAAAGCTTAAAGATATTTGCAATCTGAACTTTTACAGAAAATGTTTGCTGACTCCTAATCTAAAAAACCAAAACCCGTTGCCATTGAGTCGATTCCAACTCGTAGCAATTCTATAGGACAGAGTAAAACTACCCCTAGGGTTTCCAAGGAGCGGTTGGTGGATTGAAACTGCCAAACTTTTTGTTTCGCATCTAAGCCCTTAACCACTAAGCCACCTGGGCTCCACTCCTAAACTAGTAGATGCAAATTTTTGATATAAAGTCTGTAGCTAAATTTACTCTCAAACTAGCCTATTCTTGTAGGACAGCTTGGATAATAGTATCCATAATAGTTTGTTGTTCAAAAATGACAATGAGGTTTTCTGACCGTGTATTCTGATTGTTATCATTCCCCCCCATTATGCTAACTTTTATTAGATTAAAATGTTATTCTATGAAATGGAATTATGAGACAGTTAGACAACACATTTGTGAGAACCAATGGCAAGATAGTGCATACAATGAAATCCAGTGAAAGAAGGGGCTAATACTATGGGGGGATGGGTTAAAACTGATTGAATCTCCTTAAGTGCATGTATTTCACAGCTGTGGTGCTAAGAGACAGATTGCTTGGAAAAGCATGGGCAAGCGAAGCCAAACAAAAATGAGAGCATGAGGAAATTTTTCTAGTGAAAAATATTTTTCCTCACGAATTTGAAATATTTTCCCTTTCATGTTATATTCATTTTTTTTTTTCTTCTTCTGAAATAATATGGCTTTATCCTCTGCCAAATGTCTTTTCCCCCTTTTGGTTTCTGCAACAAATGAAAATTAATTTCTTTACCTGGTTCACAGGAGCAGTTCCATAGCCTTAATCGTGCGTATTGAAAGAAGTCGAAATGGGTTGATTTCTTTCAGTCAATAAAAATGGTAAAATTGACAAACTGATATTAAAAAAAAATTTACAATTATTTTATTTTATTTTGTATTTTCATACAAACGATAAGGAAGGCAGCCAATAAACAAGGCGACCTTAAGGCGATGCTAAAGCTCTCAGTCTGCAGACTGTGTTTTGCTCCTTCTCTCCAGCTATACGGAATGAGATCCATACTGTGACCTGCAGCAATTCACTTCAGCTTTTGGGGGATCAGTCATGTAGGCTGTCAAACAAGAATAATAAATGCTTCAGATAAGGGCTCTTCAGAGAACTGAGGGAGCTGAACCGAAAGATTTCGTAAACTGTAAAGGCTGTGTAAGTGGCAGGCGTTGCTATTGTTTGCCTTTGTCATCGCAGCCTCTTTAAAGCCTCCATCAGAGTCTGGAGATGGGAAGGGAAGGAAGTGAAACTAGAATGAAGCATTTCTGTTACTATTTAAAAGTCACCTTATGAACAAGCCTTGCAGGGTAAAAAGTTGAAATTAAATGAGGCTTCAGTTTTCTCTGAGTTTCAGTGATTCAAATTACCCCAGGAGCTACACTTTTGTCTCTCCCCACCAAGCAGGGGTTACACCCTTGTTGGTGTGAGATGAAATACTGCCTTGCACACAGAAATGCTTGTGTGTCCATCAGGTTCTCTTTGAAGACCAGGGGCCACTTTCATTTTTTCTTTTGTAAACTCTCCTCTGGTGACGAGATAGCAGAAACAGGGTTACAAATATTGTGGCGTATTCTTAAATGTTACGTTTAAGAAATCGGAAATTTCAACACATGCATTTAAATAAGTGCAATATACTTATTCCTTTTTTGAAAGATTATATTTATAAGCAACACTTACATAGGGTGCAAGGAGCAGTGGTTAAGTGCTGTGCTGCTGACGGAAAGGTCAGCAGTTGGAACCCACCAGCCGCTTTCTGGGAAAAAAGAACTGGTGATCTGCTCCCATAAAGATTACAGCCTAGGAGAGATTACGGTTCTACTCCACCCTATAGGGTTACTATAAGTAGGAATCCACTCAAAGGCATACAACAGCAACATATAGGGTGTGTTATAAGCGTTATAGGCATCATAGGCAGTGGGATCCAAGCCCTGTGAGTAAATGTTACTACATGTATAACCTCATTTGGGGACAATGTCAAACATCTACATCTGAGGTCCTAGCTCTCCACGCCTCCTACCACCACCACCACTGAGGGCCTGCTGTTAGTATATAACTGTATGGAAAGGGAGGAAGAGAAATATAGGAAGGGAAGGTATGATGGAGAGGGCTCAGCATGTTCTCCTTCCACGGATATGAGTTGGAATCGACTCAGCGGCAATGGATTTAATGGGTGTGAGTAGAGATAACACAGGTTGCACTTAAGCACATATTCAAAGCTTAAATCCTGGCAATGTTCTTTCCTGCTTGGAAAGCCTTAGTTTTTCATCTGTTACAATGAGATTATACTTCATAGATTGTTGTGAGGATTGCATGACTTATACATGTAAAGTTATTTGAACAGTGCCTGGCACAGTGAACGAAAAAACACAAATGTTCTTGCCCTCAGGGAGCTTAAATTCCTGGTCCCTCACTGCATTTTGCTTGCCATCCCCCCGTGCAACTGGTCTACCTGTCGCCAAGTGCCTTGCAATAACTAAGGACAGTTGGTAAAATGTGGGTAAATGTTGCTCCGCTGATGAGGCAAAAAATAAAATATAATAAAAAGCCTCAGCTGTATCAAGGATACGCTCTTAAAGATTCATTGATTCAGCCATTCAGCATAGGGCAAATGCAACGGTTGACTTACACCTTAATTGAGAAAGTATCTGTTGCCCTCATTGGTTTGATTCCACAATTGGTTTATAATCACACTGAAGTTTTTCGAAGTGCTCTAGAAATCGCAAGTGGTTTACATGAAGTGTTCGTGGGTGTCAAAAGCACCCTGAGATTCTATCAATATCTCTCTAAATATTTTTAAAATGAAAAGGCACTCTCCTGTTCTCACTCCATGAATTTTGAGATCAGTATGAGAAGGCATTTAAAGATGTCCCCGGCATTTTCAACTTTTGTTTTTAAATGTTTAAACAGTAATCAACTGTACATAGAGATAGTTTGTAAAAAGAACCAACCACACTAGACAAACGCTAGCACCAGGCATTGGGATGCTCTTGCAGGTGACGCCTTTGAAGGGGGCTAGAGCTCCGGGACGCTGCACTGTCAGCCCCAATCTGTTGACACTGCTTTGGGTTGTCTGTTTTGTAGATAGTGACCTAACAACCTGCTGACATTCTTAGCTGGGGAAAAGGGCCATCAGCTGGCATGAGAAGTGTATTGATTATTTTTAGTTAAATGTGATGGTTTTAAAACACACTGTAGAACTCTCCATTGTCAGAAAAGTGAATAACCACTGCTTGAGAGAAAATGCAAAAACCTTTACTTAAACATACAATGTGCAATGTACTGTGGTCTTTTCGTGTGGTTAGAACGCTAAAACTCTCTTTTTATGTAATTTTTTTTTAGTGGAGTATGACATAATACAGGAAACTGCATGTATCATAAGCATAGAGTTTGATAATTCTCACCAATTGAACTCACCTGGGTGACTTCCCAGGGCAAGAATCCACCCTCTTTCATGCCCTTTCCCGGTTACAAACCCCTCTTCTCTCCAGAGGTAACAACTATCCTCACTCCTAATACATACATTTGAGTTCATTCAGAATGCTGAAATGTTTTTGAAGCAAAATAGAATATTATAAGTTTAAACTAGAAAAAAAAATCTCTGCCTACCCCAAGGTTAAAAGATCTTTTCCTGAATTTTCTTTTAGAAGCTTTATTTTGTTGGTATGGTGTGAGGCGGAGTAATGGTCTAGCCTTGGCCCATCTGAGAACCTGGTGTCTTCACCTGGGCCCAGCCCTTTGTCAGGTCCTGAATGAACTCTGATCTCCCGTGGCTTCTGAAAGCTCTGTGATGATTTTCAGATGCATTCCACTTCAGTTTTTAGTTTCCACTCTACGTATGCCCCCTGTTATAAATTGAATTGTGCCCCCTCAAAATATGTGTTGGAATTCTAACCCCCATACTATGAATACAATCTCATTTGGCACTAGGGTTTTCTTTGTTATGTTAATAAAGGCATATCAGTGTAAGGTGTTTCTTAAACCTAATCACTTTTGAGATATAAAAAGAGCAAATTAGGCACAAACTCTGGTGGAGTAGTGGTTAAGTGCTACGGCTGCTAACCAAAGGGTTAGTAGTTCGAATCCACCAGGCGCTCCTTGGAAATTCTATGGAGCAGTTCTACTCTATCCTATAGGGTCGCTATGAGTCGGAATCGACTCGACGGCACTGGGTTTGGTTTTGGTTTTAGGCACAGAAGCAAGCCAACCACAGAATGCAGACAGACCCTCTGGGAAGACAGGAGAGGCAGCTGTATATACCAGCCTAGAAACTCCAAGAACTGCTGGCTATTAGAAGCTGAAACAGACAAAAAAAGACCTGCTCCTAGAGCCACACGCTTAATTCAGACTCCTAGCCTCCTGAACTGTAAGAAAATATATTTCTACTCTCTCAAGCTACCCACTTGTGGCATTTCTATTACAGCAGCACTAGCAAACTAAGACACCCTCAATTCAGCTGTATGGTTGAAGCCACTCCATCATGTCTCTTTCAGAAGCCCTGCTGGTTTGTATATTCTCAGCAGCAGCCCTCCACCAGTGCAGAGCCCAAATTCTCAGCTTCGGCCAGGACCCAGAATGTGTGGATACCCTCAGACAGCAGTTACTGGAGTCAGCTCATCTGTCTGAAGTTCTACTCTCCAATCCTTTTTACCTCAACCGCTCTCTCTGGCTTCAAACAAATGATATCTGCATTTATTTTGGCCTTTCTTATTTTGCTTGGTAAGTGTTCTGGTCTGACACAAATGGCTCCGTATCACCTGGAACAACAAATGCATTTTAAATTGTGATTATGATAAAGTTATACAGGAAATAACACAGAGTGCTATTATAAAAGGGAACATCTCTGTTTTCAGAAGTCTACTTCACTACAGTAAGATACCACCTCACACCCACTTTGTTAGGTGCCGTCCTATTGGTTCCAGCTTATAGCAACCCCATGTACAACAGAATGAAACACTGCCTGGTCCTGTGCCATCATCATAATCATTGCTATGTTTGAGCCCATTGTTGCAGCTACTCTGCCAGTCCATCTTGTAGAGAGTCTTCCTCTTTTATGATGACCCTCTACTTGACCAACTAGGATGGCTATTATCAGAAAAACAGAAAACAACAAATGTTGGACAGGACGTGAAGAAATTGGAAAGCTGGTACATTTCTGGTGAGAGTATAAAAATGGTGCAACCACTGTGGAAAACAACTTGGCAGTTTTTCAAAAAGTTAAACATAGAATTACCACATGACCCAGCAATTCCACTCCTAAGTATATACCCAAAAGACTTGAAAGCAGGGACTCAAAGAAATATTTTTACACAAATGTTCATAGCACCATTATTCACAATAGCCAAAAGGTAGAAACAACCCAAGTGTCCATCAACAGATGAATGAGTAAACAAAATGTACTGTATACATGCAATCGAATATTATTCAACCATAAAGAGAAATGAAATTCTAATATGTTACCTAAGTGAAATAAGACAGACACAAAACGACAAATGCTATTATGATTCCACTTACATGAAATATCTAGAGTAGACAAACTCATAGACACAGAAAGTAAATTAGAGGTTACCAGTTGATGGGGGAGCCTTGATGGCGCGGTGGTTAAAAGCTTAGCTGCTAACATTGAGGTTGGCAGTTCAAATCCACCAGCCATTCCTTGGAAGCCCTATGGAGCAGTTCTACTCCGTCCTATACCACAGGGTCGCTATGAGTTAAAGACTTAATGGCAACAGGTTTTAGGGGTTGGAGGGAGGGGAAAATGGAGAGTTATTACTTAATGGTACAAAGTTTCTGTTTGGGATGATGAAAAAGTTTTAGAAATAGATAATGATGGTAATAGCACATTGTAAATGTAATTAATGCCACTGAAATGTAAAGTTAAAATTATTAACATAGAACATTTTGTTATTTAGATCTTACCAAGAAAAAAAAAATCAAACCATTACTGTTGTGTTGATTCCAACTCTTAGTGACCCTATAGTACAGAGTAGAGCTGCCCCATAGGGTTTCCAGGGCTGTAATCTTTGTGTAAGCAGACTGTCACATCTTTCCCCCACAGAGCGGCGGATTCAAATCTTTGACTTTTTGACTTTTTAGTTAGCAGCCAAGTGGTTAACCACTGTTTACCAGGGCTCCTTACAGATCTTACCACACACACACACACAAGAAGTCCACAGTCATGTGTAGCAGCTACTCTAAATGATCATTATAGCACACCTGAGCCTTGAGCACATAGGCAGGGCATTAACCAAAGAAGCCAGCAGCTCAATGTCTTATCATATTTCCCCACCTGTCCTCCATTTTAAACAAGTCATTTAGCCCCTCTTGGCTCTAATTACCCTGATCCTGGCATTTATTCTACACCTTAAGAGTAGGATCTTATCTTTTGAGTGTTCCCTTGGAGCAAAAGCCAGGCTCTGACTGTGACTTGGCCCATTTAAAAAGAGGTGTCATAGGGATCCCTTAATCCATTTAAAATGGTGTGTGTATGTTTGAAAATAAAAAATGTAGTTTTAAATATGTGGGAAGGAAACAGAAGGAATCTCCATAAGGCTAAAAGCTTACTGAGAAACCATCTCTAGAGAAAAGATAACTTTTCTTTTGCCTTCACACAATTTCTCTGATGGTTGCTTCCACGGCCACTGCAGCAGCTGGGGTATGAATGAAGATTTTTTGTAAGAAGTCATTTGTAGGAACTGAAGTTAATGTTTTGTTGTTAGGTGCCGTCGAGCCAGTTCCGACTCATAGCGACCATATGTACAACAAAACAAAACACGCCTGGTCTTATGCCATCTTCACAATCATTGCTATGCTTGAGCCCGTTGTTACAGCCACTGTGTCAGTCCGTCTCATTGAGGGTCTTCCCTTTCACTGGCCCTCTGCTTTAAAAAGTATGATGTCCTTCTCTAGGGACTGATCCCTCCTGACAACATGTACAAAGTATGTGAGACTCAGTCTAAGGAACACTCTGGCTGTACTTCTTCCAAGACAGATTGTTCATTCTTTTGGCATTCCATAGTATATTCAATATTCTTTGCCAACAGCACAATTCAAAGGCATCCATTCTTTGGTCTTCCTTATTCATCACCCAGCTTTCACACGCATATGACGCGATTGAAAACAGCATGGCTTGGGTCAGGCGCATCCTAGTCTTCAAGGTGACATCTTTGCTCTTTGATGCTTTAAAGAAGTCTTTTGCAGCAGATTTGCTTAAATGCAATGTGTCTTTCTTGCAGTAGTCTTTCTTGACTACTGTTTCCATGGGTGTTGATTGTGCATCCAAGTAAAACGAAATCCTTGAGGATGTTGCTTATTGGTCCAGTTGTGAGGATTTTTGTTTTCTTCATGTTGAAGTGTAATCCATATTAAAGGTTGTGATCTTTGATCTTCATCAGTAAGTGCTTCAAGTCCTCTTCACTTTCTGCAAGCAAAGTTGTGTCGTCTGCATGTTGCAGGTTATTAACAAGTCTTCCTCCAATCCTGATGTCTCGTTATTCTTCATATAGTCCAGCTTTTCAGACTATTTGTTCTGCATACAGATTGAATAAGTATGGTGAAAGGATACAGCCCTGATGCACACCTTTTCTGACTTTAAACCATGTAGTATTCCTTTGTTCTATTAGAACAACTGCCTATGCATGGGTTCCTCATGAACACAATTTAGTCTTCTGGAATTCTCACTCTTCGAAATGTTATCCATAATTTGTTTTGATCCACACAGTTGAATGCCTTTGCATAATCAATAAAACACAGGTAAATATCTTTCTGGTATTCTCTGCTTTCAGCCAGGATCCATCTGACATCAGCAATGATATCCCAGGTTCCACATCCTCTTCTGTACCCAGCCTGAATTTCGGGAGTTCCCCGTTGATATACTGCTGCAGCAGCTTTTGAATGAACTTCATCGAAATTTTATTTGTGTGTGATATTAATGATATTGTTCAATAATTTCCGTATTTGGTTGGATCATCTCTTTTGGGAATAGGCATAAATATGGATTTCTTCCAGTTGGTTGGCCAGGTAGCTTTCTTCCAAGTTTCTTGGCATAGGTGAGTGAGCACTTCCAGTGCTGCATCCATTTGTTGAAACATCTCAATTGGTATTCCATCAGTTCCGGGAGCCTTGTTTTTTGCCAGTGCCTTCAGTGTAGCTCGGACTTCTTCCTTCAGTACCATAGGTTCCTGATCATATGCTACCTCCTGAAATAGTTGAATGTCAACCAGTTCTTTTTGGTATAGTGACACTGTGTATTCCTTCTACCTTCTTTTAATGCTTCCTGTGTTGTTTAATATTTTCCCTGTAGAATCCTTCAATTTTGCAACTAATATTGCAAATGGAGGCTTGATTTTTTTCTTCAGTTCTTTCAGCTTGAGAAATGCCGAATGTGTTCTTCACTTTTGGTTTTTTACCTCCAAGTCTTTGCATATGTCATTATAATACTTTACTTTGTCTTCTCTAGTCACCCTTTGAAATATTCTATTCAGCTCTTTTACTTCATCATTTCTTCTTTTTGTTTTAGCTACTAGACTTTTAAGAGCAAGTTTCAGAGTTCTTCTGACATCTGTTTTGTTCTTTTCTTCCTTTCCTGTATTTTTAATGTCCTTTTGCTTTCTTCATATATGATGTCCTTAATGTCATTCCACAACTTGTCTTCAGTCATTAGTGTTCAACTCATCAAATCTATTCTTGAGATGGTCTCCAAATTCAGGTGGGATATGCTAAAGGTTGTATTTTGGCTCTCATGGGCAATTTTCTTCAGTTTCAGCTTGAACTTGCACATTAGTGAAATTAATAACCATCAGTTAATATTACCAGAAGCTTAAAGCTGAGCTTAACTTGATAATATTTAGTATTCTAAGAAAGAATGGAGTTCACAGTTACTTTTTTCTCTCTCAGGCTCAAATTTGCAACTGACAATGCCAAGAGGTCAGTGGTTGTGGATGGAGTTTTTGAAAACAGAGCTGAGGGAAGAATGAGTTTGGAGGGAGGCAGGGTATTGTTGGCCAGGGGCAGACACTCCCTTGGTAAAGAGAGGGAGGGGCTGTGCTTCCTGGCAGCTGTCCTCCTGCTGATGTAACTCAGCAATAGTCCAGGACACGCAGGGGCCATAGAAAATCTGAGTGATCAGCCCTTTGGGAAAAAGAAATGCTTAAATAATTAATTGAAATTCCCTTTTAAAATAGGGTCAGAAGAAAACAAATGCTGTCTAGATTGGAGTCAACACTCAGATAACCTCAGCTAATAGAGGATGTGATGGCTCACAAGATAAACAAAATAAAATGGAGAAGAACTACAAGAACAACAAACAAAGGGAAATAGGGAGGGGACAAAATGCAGGGTAAGTTGGGAGGAAAAGACTACTTGGGTACAAGCCAGGGTATAATATGAAAAAAAAAACAACTTAGAAAAAGCCAACCAAACACATAACATTGCATGATTGCTGGAGGTGGGGTTGGAGCAGTCACATTCACTGGAAAACATCTCATTCAAAGGCTTAACCTTGACCTCCTTCATTTAATGTTAGACAATATTCCTCTCAGGAACAATCACACAGAGCAGAGACGGGCCCCAAACAGGGGTGGTCATATGTCCTAGCAATAAGCCTCTCAAAAGAGCCTGAGTCCCCCTCTTTCTCTCTTTATCTTTTGACCTCTCATCCCTATTACTTAACATTCTCTCTTCTATTTTTTTTTGCCATGTTTTTCCACTTTTTCATGAAACATCCCAATTTTGTCACTTCTGATATTTTTTACTCACTATCCAATTGCCCTAAGAAATAGGCATAGGAAATAGGACAGTGGAAATAAAAACAAAAGTGATGATAATGTATATTATTTTATATTACATATATGTGTGATTCATCATGTATGTTATATAACTTATGTAACATATTTATGATGGAATATATTTGCTATATAATATATAATATAATGGAGTCCTGATGGCACAGTGGTTAAGAGCTCAGCTGCTAACCAAAAGGTCAGCAGTTTGAATCCACTAGCAGCTCCTTGTTTACCCTATGGGGTAGTTCTACTTTGTCATATAGGGTCACTATGAGTCAGAATCAACTCAATGGCATTGGGATTGGTTTGGTTTGGTTTATGTAATATAATAATTTACAGTATATTGGAGCCCAGGTGGTGCCAGTAGTTAAGTGTTTGGCTGCTAGCCAACAGGACACCAGTTAGAATCCACCAGGCGCTCCTTGGAAACTCTATGGGGCAGTTCTGCTCTGTCCTATAGGGTCGCTATGAGTCGGAATCGACTCGATGGCAACAGGTTTGGTTTTTTGGGTTTTATATATATTAATATATATTATAGATGTTTAACATTTGAGTATAAGTATCTACCATTCTTGAGAGTCTTCTCTTTTTTATTGTGAGACATGAATGAACTCTGGATTGGAGTTTTATCTTGGCACTTAAAAGTAATTAATATTTTTAAGACATTCTAACTCCTCCTGGGTCTCTGAATACCCTTTCTAGAACCTGTATAAATTCTGTATTACCATTGTTTTGAAATACACATTTCCTATGTTATAGCACAATGAATATGTCAAGCAAGTTGTAATCATAAATACAATGATACTTTTTACTTTTAAAGCATCTTGCACTCCTAAAGCTAGCATTTCCCAAGCTTCCTTGCAAGCCAGGTAAGCACTGTGCGCTAGTGATTTTATAGCTGAGGAAAGTGAAATAAAGAGAAGTTAAGAAATTGAGCCGGTGCCTGACAGCAAGTCAGAAATAAAGCTGGACGGTGTCACTGGGCTTCCTGTACTGGGATACATTATGAAATAATAAGAAAAATATATATAAAAGTTACTGAAGTGTTTTAATCAAGTTTATGTGTTTATTAATAAAAGCTAATACTTCATAAATGACATTTAAAAGCGGTGCTGGTAAAGAACAATGTGTTTTTTGTTTTAGTAGTTTACTTTTCTCTCTCCCATAATTTGAAGTTGTCATAAAACATAGATAGGACTTTTTCATGGTTTTAGTGTAAGAGTGGAGAAAATTAAATGAGTTTAAGGACAGTTAAATTTGAATTGTTCTAAGGCAGAATTACGCTGGGTAATTTCATACTAGCTATCACCTACCGTTTTAGGAGATGAGACTTCAGTTAAGGTGACACCTGCAATTTTTCAAGAGAATTTTAAGCAACTAAAAAAAAAAGCAAAGCCTCATGCTTTAGGTTAAAAAAAAACTTTGTCCAATAGTCAAATATAGGAAACTGGCTTCAAAATACTGGATCTTACAATAAGGCAAACTTGAGCAGGAGATTGCTAGGCTGACTGGCAATTTGCTTGTCCAGTTCAGAAGATGATGGAGAATTGAGGCCTAAACCTTGAGAGTTCTCTTTAAGAAACTGAAACGTGTGCACTATCATCAGGACTGGCTTCACGGGCGTATGACCTGCACAGCCTCATACAGCCCCCTGCTCAGAAGGGCCTTGTGCTTAGTTTAATGCTCTGCTGTCGCATTCTTGAAATTCATGATATATATATGTATATATATATATTTTTTAACAACAGCCCTACATTTTCGTTTTGTACTGGGCCTTGCAAATTATGCGGTTAGTGCTGCTTGTCATCTTTTTTTTTGTTTTTTTGCTACTTACATAAAAATGTCTGACTTAAATTCCGTGGAATTTGCTTCATTCCTAATCGTCTACTCTTGGTAGTTCCATGTCAGAATGCTTACAAGTAGTTATAAATTAATACTTCTGGTTAAAATAGTTCATATTTGATGTAAAGTTGTATGTGTGTGTTTTCTAGAAAAAACAGAATGCAAAATAGTGGCCCAATGGCTGGAATTACTGCCAAGTTTCCTCTGCAGCGATCTTGAGTCTGAATTTCTGGAGGGCATAAAATATGTTTTACACCCCTTACTAGTGCCTGTCACATTGTTGGTACTCAATAGAAGGTGGCAGAATGAGTAAACCACATCATGTGCTCTGTATTAATCTATTGTTAGGCATTCTGTTTGGGTGACAGAAACATCACTATAGGATGATTTATGATTTATTTCATTTATGGTGCCTTATGAAGGCTAGGGTATTTGACTTTAAAAATACCAGGTGCTGGTATCTCTTCAAGTTCTTTTAATGTATCCCATAAAATTCGTAGACTCTCTAGGAAAAAAAAAATTGTGACATATTTTGTTTCATTCTCAATTATAATATAGTCAGACTTGATATTCCTGGTAAGGAAAGTTAGGTTGTTTGACATTGTTGAGTGGGTCATTTGGTAGTAAAATGCCAGTCAAATAATTTTAAAGTACATATAATTTGTTTTCAATTGTGAGTAAAGTTGGTTTACCTCAGAAGGGTTTTAGTATATTTGGGATTGCTGAGAATCTCTGTCAGGGGAGGGAAGTGGTGGCAAATAGGAATGCAGGGTTTGTATTAGTTATCTATTGCTGCATAGAAAAAGTTAGTCCAAGACTTAGCAATCTAAAACAACATTTATTATCTTGCAGTTTCTAAGGGTCAGGAATCTGGAAGGAGCTTAACTGAGTAGTTCTGGCTCAGGGTCTCCTATGAAGTTGGAATCAACATGTTGGTCAGAGTTGCAGTCATCTGAAGGTTTGACTATGGCTGGATAATCTGCTTCCAAGAAGGCTCCCTCACATGGCAGTTGGCAGGAGGCCTCAGTTCCTCTCCACATGGGCCTCTCCACATGGGCCTCTCCACTGGGCTACCTGAGTATCCTCAAGACATGGCAGCTGGCTCCACCAAAGCTAGTGATCCAAGAGAAAGAGAGACAGAAGCTACAATGATGTTTATAACCCAGTCTGAGAAATGACATACTATCACTCCCCCTATATTCTCTTGGTCACACAGACCAACCTTGACACAACTGAGAGGGAATTATACAAGTGTGTGAATATCAGGAGATGGGAATAAAATCACACACAAAGAAAGCAAGAGGTCATTAAAAAGATGCGAGAGAAAGAAAAGACCTAAATGGATGTCAGAAGAGACTCTGAAACTTGGTCTTAAATGTCGAGTAGCTAAAGCAAAAGGAAAAAATGATGAAGTAAAAGAGCTGAACAGAGGATTTCAAAGGGCAGCTCAAGAAGACAAAGTAAAGTATTATGATGACTTGTGTAAAGAGCCAGAGATAGAAAACCAAAAGGGAAGAACACGTTCTGCATTTTTCAAGTAGAAAGAACTAAAGAAAAAATTCAAGCCTCAAGTTGCAATACTGACAGATTCTACAGGGAAAATATTAAATGACACAGAAAGTATCAAAAGAAGATGGAAGGAATACACAGAGTTACTATACCAAAAAGAGTTGGTCGACATTCAACAATTTCTGGAGGTAACATAGGATCATGAGCCAGTGATACTGAAGGAAGAAGTCCAAGCTATACTGAAGGCATTGGCGAAAAATGAGGCTCCGAGAATCGATGGAATACCAATTGAGATGTTTCAAAAATGGATGCAAAGTTGGAGGTGCTCACTTGTCTACGCCAAGATATTTGGAAGACAGCTACCTGGCCAGTGGACAGGAAGAGATCCATAATTATGCCTACTGCCAAGAAAGGTGATCCAACTGAATGCAAAAAATTAATGAACAATATCATTAATATAACATGCAAGCAGAATTTTGCTGAAGATCATTCAAAAGTGGCTGCAACAGTATATCGACAGGGAACTGCCAGAAATTCAGGCAGGTTTCAGAAGAGGACGTGGAACCAGGGATATCATTGCTGATGTCAGATGAATCCTGGCTGAAAGCAGAGAATACCAGAAGGATGTTTACTTGTGTTTTATTGACTATGCAAAGGCATTCGACTGTATGGATCATAACAAATTGTGGATAACATTTTGAAGAATGAGAATTCCAGAACACTTAATTGTGCTTATGAGGAATCTGTACATGGATCAAGAGGCAGTTGTTCTAACAGAACAAAGGGATACTGCATGGTTTAAAGTCAGGAAAGGTGTGTGTCAAGGTTGTATCCTTTCACCATACCTATTCAGTCTGTATGCTGAGCAAATAATCCGAGAAGCTGGACTATATGAAGAAGAACATCCGGATTGGACGTGATATGCAGATGACACAACCTTGCTTGCCGAAAATGAAGAGAACTCAAAGCACTTACTGATGAAAATCAATGACCACAGCCTTCAGTATGAATTACACAGCATAAAGAAAACAAAAATCCTCACAACTGGACCAATAAACAACAACATTATAAATGGAGAAAAGATTGAAGTTGTCAAGGATTTCATTTTACTTGGATCCACAATCAACACCTATGGAAGCAGCAGTCAAGAAATCAAAAGATGCATTGCATTGGGAAAATCTGCTGTAAAAGACTTTTTTAAAGTATTGAAAAGCATAGATGTCACCTTGAGGTCTAAGGTGTGCCTGAACCAAGCCATGTTGTTCTCAGCCACCTCATATGCATGTGGAAACCCTGGTGGCATAGTTAAGAGTTTGGATGCTAACCAAAAAGTCGGCAGTTCAAATCTACCAGGTGTTCTTTGGAAACCCTATGGGGCAAGTTCTACTCTGTCCTATAGGGTTGCCTTGAGTCAGAATCAACTACATGGCAATGGATTTGGTTTTTTGTTTCATATGCATGTGAAAGCTGGACAATGAATAAGGAAAACCGAAGAATTGACAGCTTTGAATTGTGGCATTGGAGAAGAATACTGAATATGCCATAGACTGCCAAAAGAATGAATAAATCTGTCTTGAAAGAACTACAGCCAGAATGCTCCTGAGAAGCAAGGATGTTGAAACTGCATCTCACAGACTTTGGACATGTTGTCAGGAGGGACTAGTCCCTGGAGAAGGACATCATGGTTGGTAGAGGGTCAGTGAAAAAGAGGAAGGCCTTCATCGAGATGGATTGACATAGTGGCTGCAACAATAGGCTCAAGCATAGCAACAATTGTGAGGATGGCGCAGGACCTGGCAGTGTTTCATTCTGTTGTGCATGGGGTTGCTATGAGTCAGAACTGACTCAATGGCACCTAACAACAACGTTTATTTTATTGTGCTTTAGGTGAAAGTTTACAGTGCAAATTAGTTTGTATGGCACGATGGTTAAGCACTTGCGGAGCTTTGAACTGGTTCGAAGCCCTGCCTTGTTTCAGTGAGCTATAACTGAACCATTTAGAACTGATCTGAAGACCTGAGCACTCGGCTGCTAACTGAAAGGTTGGCGATTTGAACCCACCCAGTAGTTCTGTGGGAGGAAGCCCTGGTGATCTTCCATAAAGATTACAGCCAAGAAAACCCTATGGGGCAGTTCTACTCTGTCACTTAGGGTCACTATGAGTTGAAAATCGACTTGATGGCATCGAACAACAATAACAACCATCTTTAGAGAAGCAAATCACCAGGCCTTTCTTCCAGGTACCACTGGGTGGGTTCAAACTGCTAACCTTTAGGTTAACAGATGAGCACACGCTGTTTGCGCCACCCAGGGACCTGCATCCTTAGGCTGGTTGGTTGGCTGTGTGCTGTTGAGTTGATTCTGACTCACAGCAGCCCTAATAATGGTGAAAGGCGATATAGAAAGTCACACTTCACATTGTGGTGGTGGAGGTGGAGGAGGAGAAACAGCTTTGGATTAAGCAAGTGCCAGGAATATCCGGAGTGGCAAGAACACACAGAGAGAACCCAAGGGTGATTAAAAGTGCTATTGTCTTCTGCTTAGAGCACAGGCATGATGGAGGAAAATGGGAATAATGATGGTAGCGGTGGGGGGAGGGGTGTGGGACAAAGGAAAGCTAGGGCAGAAGGCCAAATATACTAATGGATTTAAATGTACTTTGTGAAAAATAAATGCCACGTTCTTTATCGTAAGAAGCCCACCTCAAGTTTCCAGTGTGTCAGTGGCAGGGGAGAGTGGAACACAGGGTTCCTAAAATCCAGCCAAATGCCTTCTCCTGCAGACGGTGCCATCTTGGGAATGCGGATGCTTCATTTCTCTCCTGACATTTCATGGTTATTTAGAATTTAGCTGTAGCAGAGCCTGCATATGTCTAGTGCCTGGTGGGAGAGAGTGAATTAATTAAAGTCTCCTCATGCTGTTACTCATCAGCTTCCCTACAATTTTCATTGTAAAGCCAAGTTGTCAAAGAGAAACCAAGACTTTCCTCAGAGAAAGGCCAGCATGGGGGAAGAAGAGAGACTCAACCCTTAGGAGGAAGTTCAGGAGATTAGAGCTCTTTGGGACAGGGAGAGCTCAAACTGGGAGCTTTAAGTTTGCCTCTAGAGAAGGGATAGGGAGCATCGTGTGCGTGTGTGCGTGTGCGTGTGTGCGTGTGTGTGTGTGTTGAGGACTATTCATTCAGCCAAAAACAATTATGAATAGTTTGGCTTTTACTGTGTATGTAGAATACAATGGCTTTTTTTTTTTTTTTTTTTAAGATGTCTATTATCTAGACTAGAAGAGTGTGGTTGGAGTAGGAAATTAAGTAAATTTCATACAACCTTACTCTGAAAGACACCTTTCTTATTTTCAATCACACTTCATTGTTTTCCATGTGCAAGTTCAAAGTGGAGTTCTTAAAAAATTTAAGTGTGAATTCTGCCCCCATATTGAATAAATTTATTTTGAAATTCTCCATTGAAGTGCGATACATGCTTATCCTTACTTTTAAGATTACTTTAGCAAACACTTGGTAAAGAAAACTACAAGCTCCCTGGTAAAGGAGGACTGGAAATAAGCCTCCAAACTACTTTGTAATTACGTCTGTGTATTTTAGGTATTTTGGCTTAAACTAAAGGGAGCAAAAATATATATAGTTCATGCTATAAACCAAAAACCAACCAAACCTGTTGCCATCAAGTTGATTCTGACTCATAGTGGCCAGATAGGACAGAGTGGAACTACCCCATAGGGTTTCTAAGGAGTGGCTGGTGCATTCAAACTGCCATCCTTTTGGTTAGCAGCTGTAGCTCCCTGTAGCTCTTAACCACTACACCACTAGGGCTCTAGTTTTTGCTACAGTGTAGGCTTAAGGAGCTGTGGTAGTGCAGTGGTTAAGCACTTGGCTGCTAACCAAAAGGTCAGAGGTCCCACCAGGTGCCCCACAGAAAAAAGATATGGCAGTCTGCTTCTGTAAAGATTATAACCTTGGAAACTCTTTGGGGCAGTTCTATTCTGTCCTATAGGGTTGCTGTTAGAATCAACTCAGTGGCAACGGGTTTAGTAGGCTTAGCATTTATCAACAAAAATTTGTGCATTACATTACAGAACATGGGTTCGGATATTAACTATTTATTTATTAGACTTATAAACAATGACTTTTTTTTTTTTTTAAACAATGACATAAAGGAATATTTTCGGATATCGTTAAGGTGAGATACCCAAATCAGGTGCTTTTACCTTTGCAGTCACAGTTTTAGTGTCTGATTATGTAGACCCTACAAAATGCCCCTAATATAGAACTATTCCTTACGCTATCTGTTTTGCAGATATTTTAGAGGGAAACATCACAGAGAAAAAGCCCAGTGCTAGCTTCGTATATGGTGCAGGACTGGTCAAAGTTTTGTTCTGTTATAGATAAAAAAAATACATAAGCTCTCTGTAAATCGGAGCTAACTCTGTGGCAACTGACAACCACCACCTAGTGTAGAAGTCTGCGCTTAATTCTCTATTCATTTGTATGTTACGTTCTAGATCTAGTCTAGCATAGATCATTTGTATGTTGCTGTTCTGGATTGAATTGTGTTCCCATAAATATGTGCTATAGGGTTGATACGAGTGGGAACCGACTCAATGGCAACAGATTTGGTTTTTTTGGGTTAAATATGTGTTGTAAAT